>NC_072735.1:88749721-89349721 GCF_026930045.1 Uloborus diversus
CATGAAATTTTGAAAAAATAAAAACAAAAATTGACCAAGAATATTTGAGTTTTAGAGATTTAAAGCAACCCTATTTTTAATAAAAATAAATTTAAATTAAAAAATATTTTTAAATATATTTGTCATGATTTTGCTTATTAAATAGATGGCGAATCTGTGCAAAAAAGTTTCGAAACTCTAACTGCTTAATAATTTTTTTTTTCCAAAATGTGTCCTGGACCCCCTTAGACAGCTTGAATGTCATTGGAAATTTATATACAGTAGAACTTCGTTTATCCAGCCTCGTTTATCCGGATCTTTGGAATATCCGGATTACATATGTAGCATTTAGAAAAAAAACATGCTTACATCTAGATAGTTTTAAATTTTGATCGCAAAGAACATAACCCTTCCCCCCCCCCCCACCCAAGACGCCGAACATTCACTTTTATTTTTGATTAAATGTACAGCTACTGCATAGAGTTTTCAGTAAATTACCGCCCTATAGCCAGATCCCTAAGGCAGAAATACATAAAATACACCGCGAGCTCAGTTATTCCATCCAAAGACTACAGTTTCGTGCTTATTAGTACTCGACAGCCCGGAGTAGGAAGTGACTGAGCTGGAGGTGGAAAATCTCTTAGGGAAGCCAACAGTTCCAAACAAACTGGTAGCTAATATAAAATTAGCACTGACCAGACGAGTGACCGAAGCAATGGTTCGGTTCAACTCGAAGACTGAAGGCAAGGCATGGTATTTGCAGTAAGTTACCGCCCCCTTTGAAGCCAGAGCCCCCCCCCCCCCCCAAGGCAGAAATACATAAAATACACCGCCAGCTCAGTTATTCCATCCGAGGATTGCAGTTTCGTGCTTATTATCACTCGTCATCCCGAAGTAGGAAGTGACTGAGCTGGAGGTGGAAAACCTCTTAGGGAAGCCAAGAGTGCCAAACAAACTGGTAGCTAATGTAGAATTTGCACCAGTTAATGTAGAAATGCAGTCCTCGGATGGAATAACTGAACTGGCGGTGTCGTTTATGTTTTTGATGTAGTTCTGTCAAGGGCGCCCATATAGGGGGCAAGTGGGGGCTCGAGCCCCCCCCCCCCTAATAAATTAGAACATCCTTGCGTTAAGTACTTTTTGCTTTGAAAAAATGTAAAAATATTTCTTCTCCATCCATTAATGAATAACTTATTAAAAATGTTAAATTTTAATGACTCTAATCAGTCCTGCAATTGGTTTCCATGGGGAAAATATCCTGATAAACTATGGGGAAAATATCTGAGCCCCCCCCCCTCTTACAATTTTGCATATGGGCGCACATGGGTCCTGTATATATTGCTTAGTAAATTCTCGTAATCTAACAAACACCACTGCGGCTGAATTACTGTATACTGATAAATCGTAGATTGACACATTATTCATACAATACACGTGTTTGAATTAGAAGACATTGGACTATTTCTTTTATAAGACAATATTTGAAAAACTGTTTTAATATTTTTTAATGTGTTTTAACAATTCTATGTAATTTTGCTGCAAAATGCAACTATATATTTTTTTTTCTTAATGAGCTGTTCCTGATTACTTAAAATTGTCTTTGCTTATTACCCGTACTATCCGGATTATTGGGGTTTTCGTTTATTCGGATTGCTTTTGGTCCGAATTTGTCCGGATGAATAAGATTGTGCTTTTTATGCATTTTAAAAATTAATCTTTGTGAGTTCAGTAAACTCTTTCCTTAACTATTTCAAAAATAAATGTTCCAAGAACTAGAAAATTAAGGACAACAAATTTTTATAATGTTCTTGATAATTTAAAATCTTACAAGCCCTAATTTTTTTAGACAAAAGAAATATTTAAAGAAACTTTAAAATCTTTTTTGTAACAGAAGAGGGATAAGTTGAGACCGTTTCAAAATTCGCAATTCCAAAGTTCCAGAACTGCAATTTACACTAATAATTTTGGCTTTAGCCCAAGGCCCAGATTGTTTTGAACATTTTCCCCATTGAAAGTCATATCCTGCTAACGCAAGTTGAAATCTGCTCCGTTTCATTAGATAGTTGAAAATTGTTATGCACAGTTAAGTTGTAAGCATTAGCAATACAAAGTTGGATGCCGTTCAGAAGAAGTAATTTAATCTTTAATGAACGAGAAGTTCTATTGTGATTGGAAGTAACTGTTCTAGACACGAAAACTTTTTAGTGATAAATGATTAATTTTATATATGTTTTCAGATACGTTAGTCAACGGCGCATTTACACAGTAATCACTTTCCCCATCTGAGCTATCGAAGAAATCAAGTTTTATTTTTCATCCTATTTTATATTTTAGCCCATATTAGAATGTATTTTTCTAAAAAATGCCGAAAAAATTTCTAACTTTTGGATTAGAGAGATGTTCTTATTCTATGTTATGTATTTATTTCATTTTCTTTAAAATCATTATTTGTTTATTTGCTTAAATTTGAGTTTAAATTTATGGCTTTGTGTAGCGGGATATTATTTTTAAGTAGTTTTCTGCAATTTTTGACTAATGTTCGGTTCAGATGAAAAGAAATTAAGGTGATGAATGTTACACAGAATGTTTTGTGTTTGATTCATGAATATATTGTCGCCTCAGAACAACAGTAAGATATCTTAGTGTTATTTCTGGGATTAGATATCTTACTGTTGCTCTGAGGCAACGATATATACATTGGATTATTGTTTTTTGATAATTTTTGATTAAAGATTTGAGAGCATCGATTTCTAATCAAAAAATATATTTTTTATTAATCGAATTCTTATCTATGTCTCTGTATGGACATTAAATGGATAATATTTATTTTTTGCTTAAAATGTTAACATTTTAGTAAAAAAGATTTTTAGATATCACACTCAATCTATATTCACCTTCGGGTGATCATCTAAAGTAGACTCTGATGATCATTTTTTATAATTTCGCTTAGTATCCCGATCTCTAAAAAAAACTTTTAATACCCAACTTTTATAAAGATTTTCTTCACTTCTTTTGGGTAGCAGAACAAGGGAAACTCTTTATACTTATGTTTATTACTTAATCTTTATACTTATCTTAAATGATTAATAATCTTACCATAATTGTGCTGATTGTTTCAATTATTCATACCGTATTACCCGCATTACCCGACATAATGCAAAATTCGGGGATGCCCAGATTTTCAATAACACTTGCTTGGTCCTTTTCAGCATGTTAGGAAAAATCGAGGTAAAGAGAAAACAAAATTCATTCTATAAAAAATATATGTTCAGCTTAAAAATGAGTATAAGTTCTATTTAAATCTTGTTAGTATTAATAAACAGTTTCATTTTGTAAAAATATTCACAAATAATGTCATTCGTTATTTAAACAAGCAAAATATTGTTTAATCTTACTAATATTATATATGCGAAAGTTTGTCTGTATGGATGTGTGGATGTATGGATGTTTGTTACTCTTTCACGCAAAAACTACTGAACGATTTTGATGAAACTTTATAATAATATAGCTTATGCATCAGAATAACACATAGGGTAGTTTTCGTCCCATTATGGGGGGCAAAACCCTCTTAGGGGGGCAATAAAACACAATTTTCGTATAAATTCTCTAATATGGGGATGAAAAAATACTTGCGCATATTAACATTATATGTCCATCGAAAGATCTGATTTTTCTGCTGAATCTGATTTTTCTGCCTGTTCGAAATTTCTAAGCAGAATAAAAAACGAGTTATGAGCTTTTTAGTTCCATGTTCGAAGGCTTTCCTTAACTCAATACAGTATTTAGTGTATCATCTCAACTCCCCGTCGATAACGACTACTGTTGTATTGTTAAATATCTTTGCTTTTCATGACTGTTCAAGGCTTTTCTCAAGTCAAATCTTGAAGTAAGATTTTTGCACAAGATAGGCAAATAATACATGGATTTGGCTGATTATTTTCCATTTTAATGCAACTTTGAGGCAATTAATGTTTTTTTTATTTATTTGTATTGACTGGGTATTTAATCGATCAGCTGGAATCTACACTGTCAAAAAAATCCCTTTTTATACGCTAAATTTTCCCTCATTTTGCGACGAAAAATATCTGTCTTTCGAAAAATCGTATTTATCTGTCATTTCTCGCAAAAAGACGGAAACGTTCTCTCAAGGCGGCGCGCGCATGCGTAGTTGACACTTTTATCGTTCTTCACCGTCTAGCCCGCCAAAGATAAACCCAGCCTGCCGGAGAGCTGCTGCTGAAATCGGTAATGTGAATTCGGGACTTCAAAAATAATCTTCAGCAGGACTAATTTATCCGTATGGTTATTGGGTGAGCACTTATTTTATAATTTGATTCCATAAATATGTATTGTTCCTCTTTACTTGAAACCAGTACGTAATATAGATTGAAACAAAAAAAAGTTTCTTAATTCGAAGATGAGTTTACGCCGCCATATTTGAATTTGTATTAAAACAAAGCTTCTATTTGTATTGTGCAGGAACATAACAGGGCTTATGCGAAGCTTCAAACGTACTTTTATTTGGGCTTACTGAAAAAGATTTGCATTAAACCTCTTAAGGATTAATAAGATAAATAAATACCTTTGTGCTGAATAGTAAAGTCAAAACAAACAACGTAAGCTTTTGTCGGATGTCTTTTCATCCATAAGCTCATTATTTTTTGCATTGAAAAAGGCGTTCCCTGTAACGCCGAAACACGTGTCTGCTGTAATTTACAAATTTGTGCTTCTACTTACGTTGTTTGTTTTGACTTTACTCTTAAGGATTGTTTTGGAAGTCAAAATCGGGGTTGAGACCACGGCATTTCCATATTAAAAGTTGTTACGTAAATTGATTTTACAGTAGCGAGACAAAAATGTTCCTTTTGTTAACTTTCCAATAAGCCTTGAGAAAGGTTTTTGTTGAAAAATTTTAATAAAAACAGTGTAATTTCGTTTTATTAAAAAGTTGTCATTGTTGAAAATGATAATAGAAATTCGTATGCTAAAGAATAAATTTTTGTTTCTATTACTTGAAATAATCTATAAATTAAATTATTCAAATTGAATAGTTCAAATATAATTCTTTATTTGAAATAATTTATATTTGAGCGAACCTTTTAAATTTCTCTATCGATGAAGATATTTTCCTTATGTTATGAAATTTAAAATATTCTGTATCATAGAATTCGATTATTTTCATTTTTAATTCACAGGCCTGGATCTATAAATTTTGGGCCGCAATGCCAAAAATCTGTAGGGCTCCCTAACCGCCCACTAAGTTGCTCTATTCCCCCCCCCTCCAAGAGTGATAATTGTACGTTTTTTAACTGCTTCATTATTTCTACTTAAATTTCGAATTCATTTATTTAAATGTTTTATTTATTTATTATTATTGTTAAAAGGTTTTTAGCTTGTTTAAATGCTTTTGGTAGCTGTGTGGAGTTTTTATCCAGATTTTTAGAAACTCATTTTATTAATAAGTTATATCAGCAAGAAAACAAGTGTGTCATAACTTTACATTGCCCCCCTCCCCCACCGTCCTTGCTTATATGCTTTAGTAATATGTGATGAGTTTAAATTTTTCTCACATTTGTACCAAAACATTGAAAAATATATTGAACTGTTAAAAGACTTAATCTCAGATTTTAATAATTTATTTTTTTATTTATTTGGTTTCTTGGGATGTGGTTTCCTCTGAGACGTGCCCCCGCCCCTCCCCCCCTTGCTGTGGGATCTATAGGTAGATAGATCCGGGCCTGGCAATTCAAGCGAGGGTGTTATTTTTTAAACTATTAGACTTGCTGAAAATGAATATAGCTAATCAAATGTCGTTTTCTGTTTGTGATTGAGGCTTTAACAAGAGAAACTTTCTGTTTTTAATATTTTTTTATAAAGGATAGAATAAATATAATTCTTATTTTGGTGCGCTTTCAGAGCTAGATGCCATCAACACTTAATATCTTTGCCTCAATAGCAACTAATAATTTTTCGTGTCATAGTCAAATTGCAGTTGGAAATCAAACAGGATATTAATTTGAAATGAATTGAATTCAGTTCAAATTGAATTAAATTTCTTTTAGCATTATATTTGGTTTCAAAACTTGGTTTCAGAACTTTGCGTGTAAAACAAATATGCATATGTAGGTGAAAGCTCAAATTAGCGATAATTGTTTAAGTAATCGAATGATGTGATAATTAGAATATAAATGGGGCATTCCACGGTATTTTGACATTCTGTAGAGTCCGTAACGTGGCCTTTTTTTGCCATAACTTTTTAATTTACCGCATGATTTGCAAATTATTTTAATTTGAGCTGGTGTGTTGGTAGGAAAATATCAAAATAAAATAATATGCTAATCAAACAGTAAATTAAAAAGTTATGGCAAAAAAGGTCACGTTACGGACTCTACATAAATGCCAAAAATACCTTGGAATGCCCCAAATACTACTTACTAGAAAGTTATATAGCATTTTAAATAAAAATCAAAATGTAGCTAAAACAGTTAGAAAAGGTCCATTTCAGCCAACAATTCCACTGTGTTATAAAACATTACTATTTTTGGCTTCCTTAACTGGTTTTCCATCTCCAGCTCAGTCACTTTCTTATGCCGGGCTGATGAGTGCTAATAAGCACGAAACTGCAGTCCTCGACTGGAAATGACTGAGCTGGCGGTGTATTTCATGTATTATTACTATTTGTGTCAGTGATACTTTTTCAGAATGTTAGGGGAAAATTTTTATGGGGTTAATATCCAAACCCCTTTTTGGCCACATGTTGATTGTATTGCTTTTTGCATTGAAGTACTTTGCTAGCTTTTTTAATATTCAAATTTATGAAAAAACCAGGTAATGTAATGTTGAAACAGAATCAACTGAATATTTATAATTTTTTTTATAGATTTTTAACTAGGGAGGCACCAAATACTCGATTTTAGTCTAACAACCCATTGATATTACATTAACTTTACTATAACTAATTCATTTAAAAATGAAACATTAACCAGAAAAAAATAAGTTTGTATCATACTATCAAGTGTTCAAAAGTCAATTTAACTGCTAATTTTGTCTATTAAATGTGCTGCCGAAAATATCTCCATTTCGTAAATAGTAGAAAAGTTGATCAATAATATTTGGAAGGAAACATTAAATGTTGCAGTATTTTAATTTTTGAAGTTTTACAGTCATAGGAAATATTAAATAGAGATGCACCAAATATCGTTTTGGTAGGGTACAGAGTACTCGACCAATTATGTTTTGAATGAACCATTGACATAGGACTCGATAAATTTTGAACTCATATGAATAGCTATATAGACCTCCACATAATAGTTTTCAAAACAAATTCCAGCTAAAATTCGATTTTATTTAAAATGTTATGTTTATGTCAAATTTTACGAAAAAGTTTTTTTTTTTGATTAAAAACAAATAAAAGGTATGGTTAATCAAGTTGGAATTAATACAAATTATATGAATCTATTATAGTTCTAGTCGTCCGACAAACATGAATAATGTTTTTAAGCAAATAAAACAATGTGTATAATACAAAATAAACAACAAATAAACATTTGTATTTTTAAACACAAATGTTCTGGAGCACTGCTGACACATGTTTCGGCGTCACAAGCAATGGTTTTTTCAATTCACAAACGGTAATCTTATCTATGTAAAGACATCCATCTTTTTTTTTTTTTTTTTTTTTTTTGTCGTTACAAATACTTTGTACTTTTTCATTCATTGAAATATGTGTATTGAACAATATTTAATTTTTTACAACTACCTGGTATTGACCAAGTCAGTGGCATACATAGCACCCTCGCAAGGGAAGGGTGCACGCTCTAAAATAAAATAACACTATGTTAAAAATTTTAAAAATTCATACAGAACCGGAGGGGGGGGGGGTCAAAGAAATCTATGTACTCTACTGAGCCGGGTACATCATCAACATCAAAATTTGGCCAAGTATGAGTACTTGGTGAGTTGGCCAAGTACTCGGTACGTCTAATTAAAAACTCAAAATGAGTCGATTATTTTTTAAACAATTAAATATTGAAATGAAACTATCAAGAACTATTTGTGCTAAAAAGTTGATTATTTACATATTGATATTCTGTGTTTTAGATTTTCCCGACATTGATGATGTGTAAAATTGTGGGTGTATCCTGTTAACACCTTTCTTCTTAGGACCTTTTGGTAAGCTCATATTATATTTAAGTTGGAACCCAGCACCAAAGTTGGACAATGTCTAAAAATAAATGCCCACAACATGAATGGATCATGAGCAAATATGCCAATGGGGTCGTTTCCGAAATTTTAAAAATATTTTTTCTAAAAGAGCATGCTAAAAACATAGGAACTGACCATTTTTTAAATACATAATTTCAAAGTTTAATATTTAAAAAAATATTTTAACCAGTGCGCAGATTCAATTTCAGTTTTTTCGCTTCTGTTCATAACATCACAAATGAGGAAAGGCCGTTAGCTGATGCCATTCGAGCAGAGCGCAATATATCGTTCACATCTTTACTCACATACTGATATGGTTGAAAAGCAAGCATAGAGCGCAATATTCAATTCACTTCTGAATT
Source organism: Uloborus diversus (assembly GCF_026930045.1). NCBI lineage: Eukaryota > Metazoa > Arthropoda > Arachnida > Araneae > Uloboridae > Uloborus > Uloborus diversus. The sequence continues at coordinate 88,758,268 of NC_072735.1, forward strand.
ATCATAACCTGAAAATGAAGTCGACGGCAAGCATCAGCATTCAGTACGCACGCCACTGGAGTACGTGCCAAATTTGATCATTTGCGACATCAGAAAGACCATGCCTTGTTTGAAAAATCGTACCTTTTATTTAAAAAAAGTGGAAAATTAACCGTTTTGTAAATAAGATTTTCCTTGCTCCATGTTTTTTTTGCTCATTCTATCAACTTCAGTGGCAAAACGTATTACTTTTGACTGATGGAAACAACCCCATTCGGGTTTCCAAATTTATTTTCGGAGTTAGTGCGTTTGAATTTCCTCAATCGCAATCATGCAAATTGATAGTGACCCAAGTCTGACTTCATATTTAAAAGATGGGTGAAATACTCCTTACATTTCTAACTAAGCCAAATAGATGTCAGAAAAGTCATTTTTAACTCTAAGGTATTCGAGTTAAATTTTCAATTTAACGATGTCTATTGAATATTTACAGTTAGAAAAGCATGTTCAATTGTCCATAGTGAAAAAATTTGTTCTAATGTGACTTAATTTTATTCTTCTGTGAGCCAGGGTTGGCTTTCTGCCGGCAGAAACTAGTTTTTGCCGTGCCAGTGGCAGAAACTGGCAAAAACTAAAAAGCATCTTTAATTACTTAAGTGATTGCTAAATGATATTCGTTTAAGTAAACTAAAATATTAAACTTCATTTCATCATTTAAAAAAAATAAAATCCTATGCTAATGCCCTTCATTTTGTTCAAGAAGGGAACTTTTCAATTGCAGATGCTCGTAATGTTTGGATTAATCTAACAAAGGACGAAAAATCATATAGGTGCTCATGCAAGAGGAGCGACATACAAAATTAAAAGGCATTTCTGATTGTAATTTGCTCACTTATATGCTTCATCTAAATTGTTTGTGATTGAAATTATCACGTGCTTCAAGAAGAAAGTGCCAGAATTTTACTTGCCAAATATTAACACAGATTTTGTACCTAATGTCACAGCTTTGCAAAGCAAATTGGCCCTACTTCTCGAAACTTATTATTCCAGTTGAATTTCTCCCACTACCCCAGTTACTACATGGTGGACCAGTTAAAAAAAATATACGATAGATGAAAGCTTCACGAACATTGCTTGTTCCTTCATGCATTGCCTGCTAGCTCTTCTGTTGCAAGAATACTCTAAAGTTTCTCATTTGTACATATTAGATTGAGAAACTGTTTAGATTTTAGAAACCACCTTTTCTAAGAAGCAAATGCAGGGTCCAAACAATGTAACATTTGATTTTAAATTGTGGTAATATCGTAATTAAATTGTGCTTTGGTTAATAATTATTTTTTCCATGCACTTCCTATTGCATGTCAATAATTTAATTTTTTTTTCATTTTGTGAGTTTTTGCCAGTTTCTGCCACAAATGTGGCAGAAAGTGGTTTTTGCCATGCCGGTTTTAACCGGTTTCTACCAGTGGTTTTAACTGCCTCGGCAGAAACTTGCCAACCCTGTCTGTGACCGAAATTCATATGAGCTCAATAAATAACAAGTGTTTCTGGGTTGGGCCACAACTTGTTGTTTTTTAATTTCAATTTTGATATCACAAATAGTTAATACATCATACTACTTTTTTAGTCTTCTAGAGTCCTTAGACATGAGGGATTGTTTTTTTTTCTTCTTATCCACACTGATTTTCCCTTCTGCTATTAACTTGTCTCAATTATGAATGTTTGGATTTTTTCGCCAATCTTCCAAAAGTAAAATTAGACTTGGATCACCACTCATTTTCCGGATCGCGAATTAATCAAATTCAAATGCACCGATTCTGAAATAATGTAAATTTTCGGACTCGAAGCATTTGTCATGATCCATTTGCGTTATAAGCAATGTTTTTAAACATTGTCGGATTTCCCAGTTGGTTACAACCCCAGTAGCAGAAACTTTCTAGCCAGTCTGCGACACTATTTTGGGCAGTTGAAAATAATCTGCAGCATTATTATCAGTTTTATTTTAAGTTTTCATAAAATACACAAGTAAAGGTCCAGACTCAGTAATTTTCCATCTGGCCACTGGCCGCTAGACCTGAAAAACTTAGTGGCCACCACTGTCGCCGAGTTTTAAAAGTACAAAAAAAAGGGGGGGGGGGCAGTTTTCACTACTCTCACAAAAATATATAGAACTCTGCGCATTATGAAAATCAATTATTCAATACATATTTATTTAAATGTGGAAAATTTAAGTAAAAATAGATTTTTGAATTTTTTTTCAAAAAATGAATAAATTAATTTGTGAATTAGAAGTTGGCAGGAAACTACATTTTAGATGAATGTTTTTTAGTGTTTAGGAAAGCTTCTAAAGCAAATACAATTGTGCAGGTAATAATTCAAATTTTTTATGAAAATCATTTTAAATGAAACATGATTTATTGTACATTTTATGTAATCTTCAATAGTTTGTATTGAGGTAAATGTCAAATTCTGTTTTTGGAAACTTAGGAAAGTAATAGTCTCGTCTATTTCAATCTTGCAAATGACAGAACATGGCCTCTACATGAAAAATTCATGATTCTAAATATATTTTTGAATTTGTTACATAAAAGTAGAAATAAATTCAAAATCCTTAAAAAACTACAATTTAGATGAAATAGTCAGTTTTTAGCACATTAGCCTCTAAAGCAATGAAGATAAGATAATATTCTAAAGATAAAACTTTGCACTTTTCAAGACAATAACTAAGAATTATCCGAAAAAATGGCACATTTTTCATAATTTTCACCTCCCCCCCCCCAGTTTGCATTGCAATAAACATCTCATTCCATTCATGAAAACATAGGCACTTGAAATGTCTTGATTACCAACCTTTTGGGAATGACCAAACATAGCGACTACACCAAAAATTTGAACTTGTTGCAAAAAATAATTTAAAAAAAAAAGATCTTCATGAGATTACACTTTAGTTAAAGTGTTTAGCGCTTTTGCGTCCAAAGCAATGAGGATAAGGTGAAATTTTAAATATAAAACTTTTCATTTCTCAAGGAAATTACTTAAAAAATTTAAAAAAAAAAAAAACGATTTGCTGCACATTTTAAGTTATTTTCATTAATTTGCAGTTAAATAAAACATCCAATTCTGCTTTGTTTTTGAAAACTTATTCACTTAAGTATCTTACCTAATTCGATCTGGTGAATGACCAAATATGGTGACTATGTTTCTAGCTGAAAGCATCGATCGCCTTTCCAGTCAAAAAACGATCTCTAAACCGTGTTTGCCAAGTTGTATTTCATTCTTTTTTTTCTTTTATTTACATTGATAAAAAGGAAGAATTCAATTCAGGGTTAGAAATAAATATACATTGTTGCGAGTTCATCCTATGTATATGGCAGTTCAAAGCTAGATAGACTTAAGAAGGAAATTATATGTGAATGTATTTTCTTTTCTTTCTTTTTTTCTGATAAATGCTAATGCATCTTAATTTTTTAAAACGGCTCTCATACACCCTGCATGAAGTGGATAAAACATGTGTAATATGCATGCGCTGATCAAAAATCTGTTTAATTGGGCCCTAGTCTACATGACATTCAGTTTTTAAAGATATATACTTTTTGCTATAATTCTCTTCTGCCAAAAATGTATAAAAATAAAATAGTAAAGGAAATAAAAACAGCTGTGCAGCAACTGTTTGCAGAAAAAGAGATAGGGGTAAGGAATAGAATATGATATTTTTGATTTTTCCCCTTTCAAAAGAAATGAAAAATATGTCAACCGGGGGGGGGGGAGTATTCCCTCCTCTCAAATTGCAGTTCTGTGGTCGGGGGGGGGGGAGGGGTTAAGGGTATCATAGCTTATTGAAATAAAATAAATACAATGAGTTGAGTTAGTTTAAATAGGTTGTCCCCAGGAGGGAAGTAATTTTATTTTTATAGTCCTTAACTTGTGTTGTGGTCTGAGCATTACCTTGTTCTTTCGGTACTAAGAGTCAGTTTGCTTTGTGTTTCTGTTCAGTGAAGTTGGATTATTTCTTGCACATATAATTCTTAAATTTAGTCACTAACTTTTTGCTTTAAAATTGTAAATAGTAATTTGTTTCATTTAAATGCCACGGAAAAGGAAATATTCTTCCTTGTGGTTCAGACAAAAATGCATGCAAGATCAGCACAGATGCCATTCAGAAAAGAATCAATTTAAAGCATTTTTTTCTGTTTGTACACTATCTTTCCAATATTGATAATCAAGGATTTTCACAGATACTGTCTCATGCTGATGTGGCGAGACATAAGAGGTAGAAAGTAGCTTGAAAAATCAAACTGTATTTTAAATTCGTCCTCTACTAAAAACAAATTAGTTGCAATGAAGCAATCCAAAGTTTTTGTGCCAAATTCACTCCAATATAAAATTTTTAAAGCTGAGGTTTTCTTAGTTTTGGTTGCCGTAAAAAACAATTATTCATTTCATCTTTAAATGATTTGTCTGTTATTTACAGCTATATTTTTGATGATTCTGAGATGGCAAAAAAAGTATCAAACTATCTGATAAAAGTTAAGTACACAATAAATTTTGGACTTGCACCCTACTGTAAATCCCTCCTTATTAAGGATATTTCTTTCTCATTCTTTAATTCACTTTGATGAAACAATAACAAGGTAAGTAAAGAAGCACTTGAACAGACATTTATTCTACTGGTATATGTTTCTACTTCATAATGTGTCACTGTGTTAAATAATAAAAGATTGAATGCATTCTGTTGTAGTTTTCAAGAATTTGAAACGTTTTATAATCCAATACGAAAATCAAGCTAATGAATTACATTTAAATTTTAAAAAAAACTTGATATTTGTTGTCCTAAAACTTTTGAAATCATCACTTGCATAATTTTAGCAAAATGCATTTTTTGTTTGTTTATAGGGGACAATATTAAAATTCAGAAGAGTTTTTAATATTTTTTGATGGAAAGCATCAATACATGCAAGTAATATATTTTCTGCATTAGTTCATTCAGCGGTATGTTATTGTCATGCATGTGTGACTTAATTTTAATAATTTAAGTAAGTTATAGTTAATATTTGGGTATGTTTGTTTGGGAAGTATTTACCAAGACCCATCCAAAAATAAACACCTTTCTAGTAAAAGAAAGCGCATTCTCTAAGTACGCATTTAACATTTATTTAGAAAAGAAATTTGCAATCTTGTTTTGTTGAAAGAATATGATAGAAAAAAAAACTTCTGTCCAGTAGAATTTTATCTGTTTGTTCCAGCCCTTTATTGTCATTGTCTCTTATGGAACAGTTTTTCAATCTCCTAGTACATCTTTATTACTATTACAGGTGTAGGTATTGTTCTAATTTAAAAAAAATCCTATAATTCCTAATACCTTCAAATTTATACTAAATATCCTACAATTTTCATAACTTCACCTCACTTTTTTTCAAAAGAAGGAAAATTTCCTGCTTAAATTGGTTCAAACTTTTTTATTAGTCTTGTTTACAGTCGAAAGTTGCATATGGTATGATGTAACTTCAGAAGATTAATCACTAGCATATGAAACCTCAAATGTGAGACTTCAGAATTCAAATTTTTCGCCAGTGCCAAATTGACTTGCAAAAAAATCTAGAAAATTGTTTGAGTGATCTCAGTACCAGTCTGACCACATGAACATTCAAGTAAATTAATGAAAATGTTTCCTTTTTTTAGTAAATTTAGATTTTACACTTTTGCAATTTGTTCTAAGGTGAACGGTGGGGATCCTATGAACAACATCTAAGGGCACATGTGAACAGTTCCCATATAATGTTAAAATTACTGTAACCTACTTTAAGTGTTTTTTAAAAATGCATAGGTAAACACAACAAAATTGCATCACTTTTGGAATGTTGATTATTTATGGACGGTTGCAACTATGTTAACATTTTTTACCTTCAAGTTTTTTAAGTCACTTAAAATAGAAGCCAATTTTTTCAAATATTTTCTTATTTTCAAAAATGCTCACCTGTAATTGACTCAAGGTATGGAAAAGGGCAAGAATTTATTGAACAAACAGCGGGCATACTGCTGCACCCTTCTCTGTTTAGTTTTTTTGTCTTGTGATAATTTCTTTTCTTTTCTTTCAGTGTCTTTGCAGAAATAAACCGGGAAAGAAGAACCAAGAGTAAAAAAGTGTTACGTGTTTTCGGAAAAACCGCAGTTTATTGTCTTGAAGCCACTCAAGGAATGTTTCCAAAAGTTTCACACCCCTTCATTATTTCTCTCAAGGGTTACGAGTGATTACGAGAAGCTTATCTACTGTCACTTTCATTTTGCAGCCTGGGGGATTCAGAAAATTTAAGTCCAAGAAACATATCTAAAACTTTTTGCCCTCTTATGCCATTTCGTTGGACCTTTTGACCTTATTTTCACCTCCTTGAAAACGGGAGATGAACGGAAAACCCCTTTAGAGACGCAGGGAATGGTGCAATCCTTTGTCTAACTTCTTTTGTTCCGGAGCACTCGAAACTTGTTTGAAACCATTCTGTAACTTAATAATCCAAATCATTGATCAGTTTAGTTGTGGTAAATCACTACATTTTGCTACTTCTTTAGAGTGTCCTCTTTTAAGCTTTCATTATATGTTTCCACTTATTTTTAACTAGTGTGACTAATTTTTAAATTATGTTATCCCTATCCCCTTGTTATCTCGAAAACTTGATACAGTCGAGTCCCGACTTACGCGAGGGATGCGTTCCAAGACACCTTGCGTAAGTCGGAATTTCGCGTTGTGGAACAAGGTATGTTTAGTAATTCTTTATAAGCATACCCAATTGTTTCAAACGTTTGTAAACACCTCTCATATTGTTTCAAACCATTTATTAGCTATATATTGCAGTATCTTTTACAAAGAACCAACTTTTTCTGTATTTTAGAAAAAGCGTTATTATTTGGCATAAAAATATGTAATTTAGCACAAAATTAATGATTAATGGGGGAGAGAAACTTAAATAATTTAAAAGATGAAGAAGGGTTATGCAGCGCGATCAGAATGTATTTTTTCAACGTTCATATGTAAAAGGGAAAAAAATAGAAGTTAAGAACAGGAGCGGTTATTTGTATAAACTAAAGCAAAGCGTTGTTTAGACTAATACAGTGGGTGAACTTCCGCTTTCAGTGATGCTAAAGGGATGAAATTCCATTCACAAAACCAATATTTAGTGTCAACGAAGTCCATTCTAACTCTCCGCCACTCTTTTCCGAAAAATTTCATATTGCAGGCGAGTAATTTGTGTCCGAGCTAAAAAAATTCATTACTCATGAAAAACTCGCGTTATAGCCATTTCGCGTAAGTCGGATTGCGCTGTAGCGGAATCCGACTGTATATCAAACTTTTTTTACAGTCCCTTTGACTTTGTGATATCGAGAGTGTACTGTATTTGAGACATTTTAAGAATAGTTTCTTCATTAATCTTCTGCACCTTAATCATTATTGAACAAAAACTTATCCATGCAAATTTAAGTAAAAGTTTTAAGACCAGCTGATATTGGGAATGTTGTTCTTAATTGAATAAACAGTAGGGTTGTTTTCTTCAGTCAAAAGTAATACTTTTAGTCACTGGAGTTGATAGAATGTGCAAAATAAATAATAACATGGACCCAGAAAATACTTTCATTTTCCCAGCAGTTATTTTTTAATTAATTTTTTTAATGTCCGATTTTTCAAACAAGGCATGGTCTTTATGACGTCACAAATGATCAACTTATGCGCATTCTTCACTGGCACTCTGAATGCTTACACTTGCTGTTTACCACAATTCCACGTTATGATAACCAAAAAGCAAATTTAATATTGCGCTCTACGCTTGCTATCAACCATATCCTTGCCTTACATGTGAGTAAAGAAGCGAATTAAATATTATGCTCTGTGTGAATGGCAGTTCATCGTGTTATGTCATGGGCAGAAGAGTAAAAGTTGAAATTGAGTCTGCGCATCAATTTAAATATTTTTTTAAAAATAGTAAACTTTGTCAAAATATTTTTAAAATGATCAAATACTATGTTTTTAAACATGCTCTTTTAGAAAAAAAAGATACTTTCAAATTTAGGAAATGACCCCATTCAGCAATGGTTTGATATACAATTATCCTTGCAAATTATACTTTTATTTAAAGTGTCGATTTTTTTAAATTACTGCATTAAAAAAATATCCTTAGGGGCACAGAACTCACAAAAAAATATTTGAGATTTTAGTCAAGACTCTTAAGTTTTTTTTTTTTTTTTTTTTTAAATAGGTTTTTCTTACTTAAACAATCTGTGAAAAACATTTTGTTCACTGCTGAAACTAATAAAATTGGCAGAAAAATTAATTTGGCTAAAAAAAATTAGTCATTTAAAAAATAAAAGACAGACTAAAAATTTTAATTGAAGAAATGCTAATGAATTAGTAAATATGGATTAAACATATTGATGTCAAAAGTCGCTATCTAAATGCTAATTTTGCTACATTGGAAATTATTGCCGATAATTCTGTATTACTTTACAGTGTTTATTATGGGATTAGTTTTTTTTAGTTATATGCTATTACAACTAAATCTACATTGCTGTTTCAAAGTTAATGGATGTAAAATACTTTTAATACTTTAAGTTACTCTTAAACATGTATTATCTCAAATTTGTTGCTTCGCGAAAAGAAATTCAGTTGCACTGAAAACTACTGTGATCAAGATTCAAACTATATGGGCAGTGTTGTCATATCACTATAAAGCTAAAAACAATATAAAACCGAAGTATAGATCAAAGGTACCTTACTAGAAGTAATTTGCTCAATCAAGCAAGCAAAAAGAAAAAAATTGCCTGGTCATTTTTATGCTTTGCTCTCGTCTATTTTTCAAAATTGTAATATTTTTACATAATCTTCAGAATGTCTTAATTTGAAATTTGTGGCTATTCTCCCGTTTCTTTATTCATAAAATTATGTATAGAAGCTTACATTTATGTTGCAAACCTTAATTTCAGAAATTAAAATTTTAATTAATAATATCAAAAATTAAATTAAGCTTTATTATTTATCTAGTTAGTGTAATTTTTATGATTGGGAAAACTATGTAAAATGACTGTTGTATATTTTGTTCAAAATATCATATACTCTTTGAACAAATAAAAAAAAAAGTAAAGAAACTATATTCTTATTTGGGGTGTAAATCCATTTATAAATTATCTAGTCTCAATTATGGTTAACATAATTAAATCAATTAAATTTTATCATATAATGTCAATTTCAATTCTTTATTTTAGTCAATTATTCATATCCATAAAGATGGTAGTTGATGCAAGAATATAAATAAAATTAATTGAATTTTCAAGAGATTTTATTTTTTATTCATTTGCAAAAGATTCATTTTTCATTGAATGAAATTGTTGCTGATGTTGTTAATATTACCTGTATGTATAAATGCTTATAAAAATAAAATTAATTCTACATTCTTCTACACTCTTTTTCTTTTTGTATTTTACTGAAAGATACTAAACGAATCTATCTTCTTCCAATACTAAGCACATTTTGGATCCATTATATATGTTTTACAGCGTGCATTTTTCAGGTTCTTATTTAAATAGCACTTCAGAAAAATACCAGAGTGAGTAAATCTTTAAGTTGATCAGCATACAATCAATTTTTCATAATTTTGTTTTCAGCCTCTGAAAGTGGTTATCTCATTACACGAAATGGCCGTTTTTTCACAAACTAATTTTCATATTCTTAAAATTTTTATGAAGTTTATGAAAATTTGAAACTTACAACATTTGTCGTCTTTCATGAAAGAAACCTGCATTTTCAAACCGCTATGTAATAAGATATCTGCTTTCAGGTGACAAAAACAGATTTTTGATAAATACATTTAGCAATAAGGAATCTATTTTTGAACTTTCTTGTGGAATTTTCAGAGGCGTATTTGATTCGAAAATTTTGGGTTGCCGTTTCCGAAAATTTTCGACTGACAACAAAACTAAAAAAATTAAAAGTTGTTTTTAAATAAGTTTGTCATGATTTTTGGAGAGTTTTTTCGCGGGAAAGGGGATGGGGTCTAAAATTTTACTTGGGATTTTGGTGGTTTGATGTATCCACGTTTCGGACTAAGAAAAAATACAGCTTCAAAGTATCTGAAAAAAATATTTAAAAAACCTCATTAACAGAAACAAAAAGAAAAAAAGTTTCTTCAAATAACGCAAATTGTCTTTCATTTGTGTGACAGAAACGATCATAACGGACGTTCTTCAAACAACGAAATAAATCATTCGTGTAACAAACAAAAAAAAAAAAACGAGCATTTCTTCAAATAACGAAAAGTTGACTTCATGTAACAGAAACGACCATTACGGACGTTTCTTCAAACAACGAAAAATTTCCCACATTTAACGGAGAAGAAAAGAAACGGGGAAAGTGTCAAATGACAGAAAATATTCCTCCCACAACGGGAAAAATATGGACGAAACTTTCTTCATTTGACAGGAGAAAATAAAAACGGAAATTCGTCAAAATGACGGAAAATTTTCCTCCTATGACGAAAAGAAATAAGAAGGACGTTCCTTCATTTGACAGGAGAAAATAAAGACGGAAATCCGTTAAAAATCGTGAAAAGTCCGGCAGCACTGCTGCCAAGAGAATTTCCGTCAATTGAAGGAATTATTTTTGAGAGTGTGCTGGAACCACTTGAATAGAGCTGATTCTACTTCAGGAAAGGTGCACATTTTCATTCGTTTCAAATTCGGATTCATGGATTCTACCGCTTTAGAAGTTTCTCTTTTTCTTTTAATACACTGACAGAATACGCGCTCAGACATCTTTAATAGTAAAGAATGCTCATTCTATCTCTCAGGAACTTATTAGCAAATGATCGAACTAAAGAATGAAGGGGAACGCATCTTAACATAGGTCAGCCTTTAAAGGTGCAGCCAGTACCAGACTTGACAACTTGACAGCTTAAAAGCAAATTTTTAATCCAGCGACATGTCAAAGTGTAAACAGTACAAAACGACAAAAGAAAACAAGTTAACTCATTTCTGCACGTGTAAATCCTTTATCGCACATTGGCTCAACAGGTGCTCTTCTTTGGCTCTTCTTGCTTTAGAGGTCTATTGTGCAGGAATTGCAATTGAAGGTGGAAATTTTTTTTTCTCATAGTCAATTGTTTTTTTTTTTTCGTTCTTTCAAAATTAATTTCGAGTCATGTTGAAAAAAAAAAAAAAAAAAAAAAAAAAAAAAAAAACCCTTCGAGTTAAAGAAAGTTAACTTTGAGATATTGGAAATAACTAGCATTGAATTAAAGACAATGGGGTCGAGACTTGGTAAAAACTTCAAGTTGTAGTAATATTTAAGTTATCGGACTTCGAGTTATCGCGAATTGACTGTATTTACTGTTTGCCATCTGTCTGCTAATACTTTAACTATGTAGTAACCCAAGTAGTTTACTCAGTAAAATATTACCTCGGAAGATCAAAGGATATGATAATATGTAAGCATTTTCAAAAACTAGTACTTATATTGCAAATTTGTTTTTAAGTCAAAACTTATTTTTGAATCAAGTTCTTGTTATTAGCATTTAAACGCGAAACTGCAGTCCTCGGCTGGAATGACTGAGCTGGGGGTGTATTTCATGTATTTCTAGCTTAGTCCTGGCTATAGGGCTGTAACTTACTGAAAATTTGACGTAGTACTTATTTATTTATTTAATATTAAAATTATTTATATTTGAAACGTTTTTCAGTAAGTCAAGTGCATGCAGTGCAAATTGGACGGGTTAAAATAAAATATTCCATTTCATTTACATATTCAATCATTTATTAAATTACATAGGCACTCATTTATTAAGAACCTCATTTTCACTCCTTCGTTTAATAATTCAATTGCTTATTCATTCATTCACTTATGTTCTTATTCATTCTCTCTCTATTTTATTCAATCATTTATTTTCTCATATATTAATTTACTTATTTATTAATTTATTCGTTTATTGTTACATACCTATTCATTTATTCATTCATTCTTTTATTTACTTATTCATTTTATCAATAATATTTTCAATAATCAAATTAAAAAAATTTGTTAGAAACATATTCCATTTTACACTTTGCAACATGAAAAAAGAAAGTGAAAATTTTCTGCTGTTCTTTGAAGATACAAATTTATTGCCAAAAGGTCCAATGCAAGTTTTATTATTAAAAACATCAGTCTATCTTTATGTATTGTAATTTAAAAAGGAATATCAAATTTGTTCACTTTGAAAAAGGTAAGTTATTTTAACTTTTTCACTTTGCCTCGCATTCCCCTACATAATTAGACTCGTCACATCTGTTTGTACCAGCCTCTTCTAATACGATATTACTTTGTTTTATTCAAGTGTTGGCCAACAAGTGTAAATTGATGATGAGTGATCAGTGATTATTGAGTGCAACACATAATGATGATGTATGACTGAGTATAACACGATATGATAACTGAGGGCTTAAGACATCACAGAGTATGATTAAAAAGTTTCAAGACAGATCTCAGAACGAGAAATTTATTGGACATTTAAATACAGAGGACTAAAATTATTCAAAATATGATCCTTCAGCATCAACACAGCGCTTCCAACTTGTCTTCCATAGTTCATAGCCCTTCCGGAAGTCCTCGGCCGACATGCTCTCAAGGACTCTCGTCGAAGCCTGATGGACGGGTTTTTTAAATCGATGTAGTCGAATCGCTTCTTTTTTATGCCTGTCTACCTAAAGTCACTTGGAGCCTTAAGTCAGGACTGTAGTATGGTTATCCTTACTAATTAGCATTGTATATTGCATTGCATCCGGAAGACCTCCGGCCCCCGCCTACCGCGTTTGCAGTTTACCAGTTTTAGACGTCCGAAATGACTTGGGCAAATGGGGCTACAGAGCAAGGTATTTGAAAATGACAGGGACGGGTACAACTCACAAGCTATATTTTTACTTAATATTATTGAAATATATTTTTTGAAAAAATGCGGTTGTCTCATTTTATAAAATACGACTTGACTATGTAACTATGTATAAATGGTAGTATCTGCTAACGAAGAAAATAGTTGCGTTAGTAGGCTGAGATACGAACATAAATTTCTCAACGCAACCATAAATCTGCTAATCTTATTTGATCGATCTTGACATTTTCTCTTGAGAAAGCCCTCTCTAAATAATTCATCATCTGACTTTAACAACATCTTGAATAATTCATCCATCATAAAACAAGTAAACATGTTGCTCTTCCCAATGGACCTTTTCTTTCGGTGCAAAACATGACACAAAGCTTAAGCTTTGGACTTATATTAGGGGTAAAAAAATACTCCAATTAAGCTTAGTATTTATAACGAACTACAAAAACGTGATATAGTGCATTAATATTCGATCGCTTTTGCCAACACATTGCAAATATTTTCTGGTTGATAAATTTTTTCATTAAGAATTAATTGCATTCTTAGTGATTAAAATTATTTTGTGCTAATTGTACAATTGCAGTACAGTTGGCTGTACTATATACGCGTTAATAACCAAAATCATATACCGATGATTCTTTCTATGCGAGCAAGAAAATCGCAGTAGGTGTCGAACCTTCCTTTTATTGTGATATAGTTTCGAAATCAGAAAAAGTATGAGGAAAGAAAATGTTTTTTGGGAACATGAGAGCATTGCAGTTACAGTGAATGATGACTTTCGCACTGACTACAGTTGAACGAGTTTAGGATGCCGAGGAAAATTGGCAAACGAAAATTGCACGCAATTTTTTCAAGGATGTAAGGAAGACTTTTTACTATGCTAAGCAACTGGTCAACGGAGCACACTTTTCATTACATATCTTCATTTTATGCACAGGAAAATAAATGCACAGCAAAACATTCTCCCAGAACATTCTTGTTAAATAACAAAAATCATTGACAGGTGATTCTTCCAATGACGATGATGAAACTACAATGCATGCAAGGGCGGATACATATTATCATTTCATGGGGGGGGGGGGGATGTCAAGCTGAAGAATATAGAACTTCGGGTCCGAAAAGTTTCTAAAACTGCTCGAGTGTCAATAAAAATCACTAATCGGCCAGGAATAAGGTCCCTAGTGGGGCATAAACGTTACACGTTCATTCCAAAGAAATGAAAGGAAATAGTATTTTGAATGTTTACTTTTAAAAATAATTAATAAATTGAAAAAAAAAATACTGTGATCATTTACATTTTATGAGCAATATTGTTTAGGGGGTTATGACTCCCACGACCCTCCCCCTGTATCCGCCCCTGAATACATATTGATTGTTTATTTTATCGTGATACTGTTAAGGACTCAGAAAAAGCATGAGGGTGGATACAATATGGAACATGACATGTCAGGATTTCGTGGTGGAAGAAGATAACAATTTTAATAATACTCATATATATATGTAATAGCCAATGATCGAGTAACGCTCCTGACGTCTTCAACAAGGAAACTCGTGCCACGGTATGATAATTGGATAAATTGTTTTAGTAATGTTGAAAATGCAGGGAAAGGCTTTATTGTAACAAGGCTGAAATGGACTACGTAACGGTTTTACTGGTAAGACTGTCATTTCAGGGAATGAAGAAACGAAAAAGGGGTTAACAATAAACACTATTTACTGGAGTTTAGGGTTAATCCACTGGAGTTGGGGTTAAAACTTCACCTATCAAAATATCATCAAAGAGGCAATTGCTTCGTTCAAATATAGAAGCAATTTTCAACCGTCATATCTAGGTGGGCGATTTTCTAGTTTTGTAAATACAGTCGAACCTCATTATTGCGACACCCGGATTTCAGGACACTCCGGAAGTCACGTCACTTTTCAAAGTTTCAAACTCATGTTATATAATCTCAATGTTAACTGGTTCCGGATTTTACGACAGTTAAATAGTGAAACTCCGGTTACGAAGACACTTTTGGCTGCTTGCACAGGATTGAATTTTTCTCTACAAGTGAAATATTTCGGCAAAATAATGAAAACACCTTGGAAAGTTTATTGTTGGAATTCCAGACTGACAAGAAATAAGACACATGTGCCATTATTAAACACGCACGCCATCTCAAGAATGGCTAGGAGCGAGTAAGATAAGTTCTGAAAGCTGTAAATTTCAAACTTTGACAAGAAGGACAAACGAAATAAATGCAAAGCAGGTGCATTTTAATACTGAACTAGGGAAGCAGCAGGAGAAGAGAAAGACCATAGCTGTAGGTGGTCACTGAAAGCTTCTCCCATGAGAGACAAAGAGATTAGAGCTACTCAATAGATTGAAAAGGAACAAACAACTTTAGAGTGGAGAAAAGAATTAGAAAGCGTTTTTCCCCTTACGAAAGGTGGGGTTTAGTTGCCAAGATCTAATCAAATTGTGGTCAAAAGTGAAGTTTCCTGCTTGATTTCTTTCTAGCTGATAATTTCAAAAAAATCCTTTTTCAACAATCAACTTCGTGGAAAGTAGGAGCGTTAATATCATTCAAAAACGAAGCTAACCCTTTTCAGAAAATATTTTAGAATGAAAAAAAAAAAAAAAAAAAAAAAAAAAAAAGATGCATTTTCTTTTTTTTTATAATTTTAGTTTTACCCACCAATAATTCAAAACAACATTAGTGAAATCAAAATAAAAACATAAAATTACTAATTTCTTTACTAAATCTGTAAGTTTAGTATAAACCTATGCTTGATTAAGAATTTGTAATTTATTCCGGTTATGACGTCACTCCGAGAAAACTTTGTTGACAGTCCCAAAGGTGACGTGATAACGAGGTTCGACTGTAATAATAAAAAATTCTGCCATAAATTTAGAGTAAGTATGCTAAAAAATATATAAATTATCTGACCACGTGTAGTGGTAGGTTCGGGAGACCTTGGATGGTAGTGCGTTTGGCGAGCGGTTGTATTTACCAAAGAACAATATTTTTTTTTTCACATGATAATGGAAATTACATTACAAAGGGAGAACTTTTGGCATTTTTTAACGAGAAAAATGTAACCCGTTCTTGCTTGTTAAGAGGATGTATAAAAACAAGCAAAAGCATTAAAGCTGTTGTTTAAGCTATTTGTAAAAAACATTGATAGTGCTACATGCGTATTATAAACCGAAAGCAACAAACTCGTTAGTACGAACATGCATGCTTATGTTTTATAGCTGAAGTGTTCACAGGACCCTTCAATAATAAGTGTGTAAAAATGAACAGAGAAAAATTATTTACTTTTTCTTCAAAAGCGTCAGTTTTCTCTCCTTTTTTTCCCTTCTTTTATTTTTTATGACATTAAATGAATATGGTTTTTCATATATGCTAATTTATATTGAAATTATAAAGCATGCTTGAAAAGGACTTTGTTTGCACCTTAGTTTGATAGTAATTTTTAGCAGTTCCATTTACGCTCATAAAATTATTTTTTTTTCTGGGAATGTTATTCAAGTACGTTTATTCAAGAATTGTCTTAATTTCATTATACTCTTAAGCGAAAAAAAAAATCTTAACTTCTTGAAGTCTTTCCTCTTTTTATCTTTTTAAACTATTCCTGAATATAATTTTAAATACGACAGCGACGTGCAATTTGCTTCCGTATTCAAACACTTTAGTTTACCTGGATATTCTTTGAGTTTAATTCCCTTTGAAGTAAATATTTACTTTATTTTGAATGGCTCTCAATCATTGCGTATTGGGAAAAGAGAAACTTTGTTTGCTTACTTTAAAACAATTTTTGGTTTGTAAGATGCAGTTTCTATGACTGTGCAAACAACTGAGCTTTTCCTTAGATGGATGGTATAAGAGATAGTTCAATAGATGTTGCCACTTTATTGGACGAAGAAGGCTGGAGATCACTTTGCATACTAGAAAAGAAATAAGAAAGTAATCAAATATTCTTTTAAAGTAGTAGCAAGCGAATACGCTGAGTCTAACGAAATATTCTCCATTCTAAAATCTCTCTCATATTGATTTGTTCCCTAGAATTATGAGAAACTATTGAATTATTTCGTTTCGAGATCGTAATTTGATTTTTAGTATTCCCAACCAATTATATCGAACGATACTGAATTCCACTTTTTTTAAACATATATCACATGTAATTCTTTTATTCTTTTGAAGACTTATTTTACAAGGATCAATATGTAAAAGTCTCAATATAGTGCAGGTATCAGTGTAGTATTGGTAGCTTTGTAAATTAGAGTAAAATTTGTTTTGAGATTTGCTTTTTTTAAGTGATTTCATTTTGCTAGGAATCAGTTTGTCTAATTGAATATTTTTGAAGGGAACAGATATGTACGGAGGCTGGTTTTTGTTTCAAACTCGGATAAGTAAAAAAGGAAAGGTTTCACCAAAGTTAATGTGCAATAAATGTAATTATATATTTCTCTACATAATTGCCTTAAAGGTTAAGGCATTTGTCATATCTGTGAACAAGCTTTGAAATACCCCATTCAGAAAATGTTGCCGTCCGTCGTTTGATATGAGTTGTGGTGATTTCTGTGAGCTATTGGCCATTTTAAAGACGTTGCCCCAAGGTAACTTCTTTCCTTTATAATACTCTTACGATGAAACTTTAATTTTTTTCAACCTCTTGGTCACCTCATTGACGAAGGTCGTCTGTAGCTACTGACTTTGCGTCCTTGACTCTCTTCATCTTGTACATCAATTCGGCCATCTTCGAACTTCCGACACCATTCAGGGACAGTACCATTACTCATAAAACTGTCTATATACACTTAATTTATTCCTTGATGAATTTCTGCTGCCCTATTCTCTTTTGCCTGAAGGAAACGAATAACACTTTAATTCACATTTGGTTAGAGAATCAATAGAGACACTGGAAATGGTGTGTTAGACGGTGCTGGTTGGACTCGGCAGTGACAGTGTGCAGAAGGGAAGATGTGCTGTCAAATACTATGCATACCAGCCACCTTCCGCGAATACACGGAATTCTTTGTGTGCGATCGGAGATTGAGAAAAACAAAAATAAACTATCCCTCATACTTACTACATTAGTTAGTTATTCTAATCATTGCCAAAAAAAAAAAAAAAGATGTGCTGTGAATGAGTGTGCTGTAAATGATTCTTACATGAAGGATCTCGACAGCAATTTAAAACAAATACCACTTTAATGATGCTTTAGAGATCTTATTCGCTGCTAGTATGTTGTCCTGAGGGAAACTTTATGCCTCGGCGTCCAAGGATACATTACACCAAGAATTAAGAACCACTATATTTCAAAGCCGTGATGGCACCACGGGAGATCCTGGATGGTGTTGTGCTGTGATACATTACAAATACTTTTACTGACTAGAAATTATTGAATGATAGTTTCATAATACAGTTTGCCACGCAATATCATCCTTTATTGACATCACATAGAGTTGTTCCTTGTACTGACTAAAATAGTTTTTACAATGTCATCTTCTATGGCAATTTTCACTGCGCTTGATACCAACTGCCACTTTTTGAGTTTTAAACTTAAAAAAATAAACTGTATATATATTGCATTTTATGAAACAAGTACGTATTAAAACACGCAGTTTCGTTGTGTTGTTGCTGATATAGCTGCTCAGAATCAGACCTCGAATGAACAATGCCCCCCCCCCCCGATTCAAGGTGAATTTGTGTAAATTCTGTTTAATTAGAAGCACTAGTGTGGAAGTCCACTTATCTCAGACAATACATTGAAACAACTAACGATCAATATTTCGATACTGTTGATCCAGAACAGTAGCTGAACTACCCCTGATACAGCTTCTCCAGGAATATTGATTTGTAATCGGAGCTTTGAGCACTGTAATAGATATAACGTACACCAATTTCCATTAACGTACACGAAGGGTGTATAAACAGCTAGCATCGATATAACGTGCAATTACCATTAACGTACACGAAGGATCTACGAAAAGCCAATATCGATATAACGGATGATTACTGTTAACATACACGAAGGTCATGGCTAGTATCGAACCCACAATCCTCCTGGTGCCTAACCGATCGAACTACTTCGGCCAACGAATAAATTATGCAAGACCCCATAAATACATACACCGCAGCTTTGTCAAAACCATAAGAAATAACTACAAAAATAACAATTTACCCACCAAAGAGATTTTTTTGAAGTCATTCTCTTACAATGTATGCTTCATTTCAAACTCTCCCGGGTAGGAATTATACTGTTTATATTCTAAAAAGCTTTTGCGTAACATCATAATGCATAAAAATTAATCCATCTCAATCCTCACGAGACAATTCTAAGTCAAGTGAACCGTTAAATTATGTAAGAGAACAGAAATGAGAAGTTTTTTCCGTAACCCAAGAAAAGATTTAATTTTCTAAAGTGCTCTGAATCTGCACGTTCAATTAAGATTTTTTCTCTCATACGTTTCAATTCCTTTTAGTGCCTAACAAACATATCTCTTAATCACTTCTAGATTTTCTACCTTTCTCTTCTCTTCAGACATAATGGAACCCAATTCGACTAATCGTTACGTTTTCTCGGCACAAATCAACTTTTCTTATTGAGGTTCCAGTGCTTCGGTTTAGTGCTATTGAGGTTCCAGTGCGTCCCATTGGAATAATTTTTAGACCAGAACATAACACAAGTTTTTGATATTTTAACGTGACACACTTCCGGTTAACTGATAACAGTGCAAAGCCTTTGCAAAATCTGTTTTTGAAGGTGTTATTCACAACATTTCAAAATGATGGTATGTATTAGTATAACGCATACAGTTCTGTCGCATAGTTTATTAATTAAATTTTAAAACGCTCCCTATACGCAGGGGTGTCCCCTTAAGAGCAAGGGCGCACCCCCCCCTAAATATCGCGAAGACCCCCCTCCCTAAAAAATGAGAAAAATACCCGTCAAAACAACCCTCCTAAATATTTCTATGGCGCAGTCTGCGTCATGACCCCCCTAGGTGGGCACCTCTGCTATAAGGACTGACTACAATCGAGTTAACTCAGGGAAGGAAAATCACTGTAGCTGATAATATCCAGACTATCCCTCACAACATAATGATCTGTCAGAGAATATTAAAATATATAGAGGAATTTAAGCTGTACTCCTTTCAAATTCATAATATTAAATAGCACTTTTTACATAAGTTGCAAAATACAGTTGTCTATTTAGTCATTTTTTTAAAATCTCTTTTTCGCTTGCTTTGTTAAACTTTATTGTCTTTAACAAACGATAGCCTTTTTTCCCCGTTAATATTTTCTTTCAAGCTTTAGTATAAACTTTTGGCTATGTATCAACATTAAACCTGAATGTTCCAACATTTTCAACATTTAAATAAAAAAAGCAACGCATGAAAAATGATTGATTTTTTTCAAACATGATGCTAACATCTTGTTGAATATTATTTTTACTACTACGCGTTCAAATACGAACTTGCCTAAGCAGTGTAAAGTATGTATTAAATAAAATAATTTGAAAAATACATTTTCGAAAATTTTCAAGTTATTCTTCATGCACGTATTTCGTATCTGTCCAGTGATCATATTACTTTTGTAAATATCCTTGTACCCTGGTTGCTTGTTGCGCTGGTGCTCTTAGGATTTTGAAGATACGCGTCTCTCATAAGTTATTTATGCCAAATTGTCTTTTGTGCTAAGAGCTCGCATTACAGTTCTTGATTCAAAAGACAAAAAAAAAAAAAAAAAAAAAAAAAAAAAAGGACTTGCCATTGTTCCAGAATAGCTTATGGGGATGAAAGGCTTTAAAAATAATGAATTGAATTTAAAACCACTACTACACGAAGTCTTGTTACGATAGAAAAACTAATTACATAAAATTAAAGAAATTGCATGCATGACAATACTAAAAAATGTACTGTAATATTTTTCTTTAAAAATAATGTAATGATTTTCATTTGGAACATTGATTTGCAGGTGTATTATTTTGAAAAAAAAAAAAAAAAAAAACCTCCATTTAAAATTATCTTAAAATAATTCTACATCGTTCACCATTTTATTATTGGTGATCTACGCTGGTCTTTCTTTATATAACATCAGCAATAATGTGTTAAAAATTGATACCATTAACCAATTCTTAAGGTCTACATTTATTTGATCACTATTTGAATACTAATTTCTCTACCGATTGACTCTTAAAAATTTACCGGCTTAAATTGCAGTTTCTTCCTAATAAACTCTGCCAAATATCGAATTATTTTAAACTAATGTTTTTGTAAATACATTTTTTATACTATGTAAAGAAAAAAAATGCTTAATTTATTTTGACAAACAAAGTATACAGAAATTTTGAATATAAAGAAACTTTTTTATTTCATTATCTGTAGCTTTGCTTTTTATTCCACAGCAAAAAAATATATTTGAAAAAAAAAGAAAAAAAAAAACTAAACTGAGCTGCCGGCATGAATGCAAAAAACGTTAACGAGTTTATTGAAAGAAAAAAGTTAATGCAATTAGCAAGTAATATAAGGATTAAATTGGCAATTAAAAACAAGTTTTTGGTGATTAAAAAGAAAAGTAATGGGAAAAGAAAAATGAAGGGGAAAAAACAGGTCTTGATAAAGGGTTTATTCAAAGAGCACTTGTTACAGATATTGATTTCCTCACTAGGCTTTCAAATGTATAATTAATATATTTAATTAAATATTTTGTGTTTAAACTCTTATTAATCACAATTACATGCCCTTCCCCCCATTCTTTGTTTTAATTTAATAACACGCGGATATATTTTAAATGTGAAAACGATCGCACGAACCAAAATTTACAATTAACAAAATTATGATCCTATAAATGACACTAATTACTGGTGCTGTTTACTGAAAAAAATATTAAAACATGATCGATAAAGTTTCATTAATCATTGCTAATCTTTTGAAGTCAACGTTTGGTGGATTCCTGTATAAAAGTGTTGAGTTTGTAAAAAGTTAAAACTGAATGAAATATTCTAACGGGAAATTATGAATAAGAGCTGTGCGCATTATTTGGTTGATTATTAATCGTCCGAGCAATAATGATATTCTTTGGTCGATTTTCTTTTAAATTTTTAATTGTTAGTAGCTAATTCCATTGAAAATTGCAGATAAAAATCTAAATGTATTCGTTTAAAATACCATCTTATGAAAATTGAAAATTATAAACTTGACTGAATTGCAGCATTTGGCAATTATGATCCATATTTTATTCAAGAATGTTTTTAAAAAAACAACAATGATAATAATATGTTAATGTTTTTATTTATTGAAACGGTCATTGTTACATTGATAACTTATTTTTGTTATTTATTTTTATAAATATATTTAACGTCTCTTAAAGCGCATTGAAAATCAAAAACACGCCTAAAAAACTTAGTCAAACATATTTCCACCATTGAAAATCGGAAACACTCCTCAAAAACTTAGTAAAACGTATTTCCTGCTGTGAATATCGGAAACACACCTCAAAAACTTAGTCAAGCGTATTTTCTTGCTTTGTATTTTAAATAAAAGTATACTATCGTGAAAAATGGGTGGTGTAAGAAGCATATTATACATTCGATTATTTTGTTACTTTTTTGAATGTCAACTAATCTAAAACGTTTAATTCAAAACAATACGCGTCCTTTTCTGTCCCCTAATCAATAGTCCCATCAGTAGTAAATTTTAAGTTTTTTATGGATTTGATAGCTATTAAGATAGAAGAGAGTGTTCTACCTTGGAACACTGCTTATTTCTAAGAAACTCTTTTTAGCAGGCATGTTTTTGTAATCTCTTATAGTAACCTTCCACTACTAAATGGTGCTATAGTAAAAATCAGCATCAAATGAGTAAAATCGACGATTTTGTGAGAGAAAGAAAATTTCCATGACTACAAAGTAAATATTTTCTTCATTTTTTTTCATTTTCTGTCTGCGTATTTGTAAAACTAATCAACGGAATTTTATTTTGTTATAAAAGAGAAGTACGTTAAATATTTTGGTTATGAGAAAATAATGATATTGCATCTATATTGACCACCATTTTGGTTTTTTCTGAAACAACGTGGTGATTGTATCTTGGAGCAGCCAAACGTATTGCACTTTAGGATACGTTCCAAGGTACAAACATATGCGTGGTTCTTAATAATTGGAACAATGTTTTAATCTTATGTAGTCATTTAAACACATTTAACGTTAGATAATAATTCATAATTCATACATAAATTAATATTCATTATTCTTGATTTTATTCATTACCATAAAAATATTTTTGTTTTCCTGTTTTTTGGTGCAAAATTGGTTTAAGTGTATTACTGTTTCTTGAATCATGAAGACTTTCCCATAGTACAACAGGATCTGTCCCAAGGTACAATAGGATGTTGTACCTTGGGGACAGCTTGGAACTCTTCAAATAGCTGGAAATATTTTATTTTCAAACTGCCTGAATTTTAAAATACGTATTGCATAGAAATATGTTGGAGTATTTTAATGTGTCTTTTAGATTTTAAATTTGATTCAAATACTTGACGTTAAAAATTAAAATGTGAAAAGTGGTCCTAAGGTAAAACACTCTCCCCCAACTCTTTTCGCACATTTCACTACCCCAAAATGAACTTCATTCCGCTAAAAAGAGTCAAGCGTTGAAAGATAGCTTAGTTTGTATCTTTGATTATAAATAGTTACAAAAATTTTCAATAAAGTAAATAATTGCCGTCACCTTCTATACATCAAACGCTTGACTTTCTAACACTAATCTGACTGTCTTATTTCTCCAGGCAATACCTTCTTCCGCACAATATTGCACTAAAAGCATGCACCAATACTGGCAAAGAAATTTAATATATTTTCAAAGTAATAAGATTGAGGAATATTTGATGTCAACAATCATTTGCATTGTGTGGAATAAAAAAGTGTCATTTTCCTTTTTTTTCATGCCTTAGGCAAAAGTTTATTAAAAAAGTATTTTGAAAAAACCCGAAGAAATTCCAACAAAGGAATGAACAATGATGTCGAATGAGTTGTTCAAAAGTATTTCTACGTTCTAAATTTCCTAAAGGCTACCGTGATAAGAATAAGCTCGAGGCATATAAAGCTTAAAATTTTCACTGGCTGAGTTCGTCAGTTTGAAAAAAAGAAAAAATGAGGACTTTTTTTCCTGTCAAACTATGTCGTTTCTTTGAAATTCCTTAAAACATGATGGTGATGATCAGTCAAAATAACTACCGTTGTCGATTACACTGAGGCTGGAAAATAATATCAAGAAAATTTATAGTTAGGATAGGAAGTATATTTCAACACTGAACAACATGTGTTAAGCACTGCAAAAAATGTGTAAGGTTACCAGCATTAATGGGTGTAACGTTATACGAATTCTGAAATGTGTAGCATCATAGTTTTAAAAAATCCTAGGGCACAGATATAATCCCCCCCCCCATTTGGCGAAATGCGATTTTTCGCACAAAATTGAAATATTTTTCTCGCCAATGAGGGGATATTTTTTTAAGCATGGCATCTCTGCCGAAACTAACCTGTGTTTGGCAACCCGAAGGCAATCTTAAGTTTGTTCAAACTTGTTTGCTTGTTATCGGTTTCACGCAGGAGAGATTCAAGTTTTTTTCGTGCAATATACCTTACTGGAAAACTTATTTTGTGTTAGTTTAAATTCAGTAGCTGTGTTTCGATGAATAAATATTAAAAAATGACAGTTTCTTCAAACTTGAACGTTAATTAAAAGTAAACTCCAATTTGGTGCTTATCTGTAAGTGCCATCGTCATATGTTGGTTTGTTTCAGACTGAGTGCGAGGATTTATACCATAAAAAGGTAAGTTTTTTTTAGAATAAAAAAAAAAAAAAAAAAAACTCTCACTTCCGAAATTCTATGTTTTTACAAAATTTTGAGGGTTCCTTGTAGTTTTTAACATTATTTTTACTGTATGTAAATTAACTTTACAAAAATAGTACGGTTATTTTATTCTAAAAGTTTATTCTTATCGATACCCACGAATTACTTAGATATAGTCTATAAACGTGCCTCCTTTAGGTACTGAATTTCTGAAAATAAGTTGACTCCAGCATTTTATAAAAATATGAAGGTGTTATTTTATGTAAAATATAATAGGTATTTTGAAAGCATGACTGGATAGCAAATTAATGTATGGTATTTTTGTATTGTTTGTGTTTGGGATGTTTTGTTGAGACATTTTTACTTTTCATACATCGAAATTTGAATAACTAAGCGTTTTTTCTGGCTGAAATAGTTATTAGTTTTGGGGATGTTTTTCCGCTTTAGAGGAGCAAATGTCCTTAATTTCAGTTGATGAACGTATGTGCAGTATTTTCTGAGGACATAGTCCACAGGCAGCATGTAGTAGTATTCTGCTTTGGGCAGGTAAAAGGTAGAATCTGCAAAAAATGAGTTTTCGAGATATTTCCAGAAACACGTTTTGGATTCAATACTAACAATAGAAAAAATGTTGGAATTAGACGCTTTTTTCGCGTTTTTTTTGCCATCGGACTCCAAATAAGCAAGTACAATAAAGCTAACAGACAATAGATGATAAAAATGAAAAATTGGCAGTTACTATCCTTTACTTGCTCACGACCGTATTAGTATCATTAGTATCTTTCTTTTCTTAATTTCTCGGTGTTGATTTAGATTTTTCGATTAATCTGTTGTCGATTTAGCTGCTCGAGTATAATTTGATTTCTAATATATATATATATATATATATATATATATAGATAACGTGGTGCAGGCAAATTGTTCGTGGTTTGATTTGAATCTTACTCAGAGATGTGGAGCTGATAACGTCCATCCTTGAAACTTAGTATATCGAAAGCTCCATAGATGGCGCGGTAACTGGATTGATCTTTCACACACTTGTAAGCATACTTTCAAATTTATGAAATTTTACTCCCTGTACATTGGAGAAATGTGCGTCCGGATGGTGGGGCTTTAAATGCCGTTGATTTTGAGAAATATTTAGAATTTGAATATCTAAAGGGATACCAATGCAAAGATTATTATTCAACTCTTTCGGAAGGAGAAATTCAGGTGGTAGCATCGAACAAGAATGAACTTGAAAGGTAAAACACTACGTCTGATACCCTCTCAATGGACTCAAATTTCTTATAAAGGATAAAATGGAAAAGTTGAATGAAAATATATAAAAGAGAAGCAAAAACTACTCCCACTTACATGTAAATACACGAATTGCACAAAGACTGGGGAAGGCAAAATCTTCCTCCCAGCTCCCCTAAATGAGAGATTTGTTTAATAAATTCGTCCTGTAGATCCACTCGTTAACTTATCAAGTCATTACTATAACTTGTCTGCAAAATTTGTGTCATTTCAAATACTTATTATTTTTTTTTTTACAATTCATTTATAAGTATTTTTTTTGTTCTGTTTCCAAAAATGATCGTGATACATGCTGTTATGTTTCGATAATTTGCTCTGATAGAATATATATATTACTTGCTAGAAAAAAAATAACTTCCGTTTTTAAATAGAAATGGGAAGTTTCGTTACCTACATACTTCCTTCTATATCACACTGGAAGATTGTTGATTCACTATTTTTACCAGAAATGAAAATGACTTTACTTCGATGACTATCAATAAAAATTTTCAGATTCACTTTTCTAATAAAATCTAAAATTTTCTCGCTATTCTATTACATTCAAATAATGGGGTTGTTTCCTTCAGTCAAAAGTACTATTTTTAGTCACTGAAATAGATAGAATAAGCATTAAAAATAACATGGTACCCGAAAAAAGTTTTATTTTCTCAACAGTTAGTTATTTCTTATTTAATTTTTTTAAATGTTCAATTTTGAAAATAAGGCGGGGTCTTTATGACGTCACAAGTGATGCACTACTCCATTGGCGCGCTAAATAGCGCCCTTTGCTGTCAATCGCGTTGCCTGGGCGTGATAATTTTGCGCTGTGTGCTAATGGTATCAGTGAATGGCATTTCATTACTTGTGATGTCATGTGCAGAAGCGAAAAAAAAAATTGAATTTCAATCTACGCACAGAGTAAAAAAATTGTTAGAAAATATTAAACCTTGCCAAATAATTAAAAAAATGGTCAAACCCTACGTTTTTAAACATGCTTTTTTTAGGAAAAAAATACTTTTAAAATTTCGGAAACAACCCAATTATTACAGTTAAAAACCGATTAAACCTAGCTGAACAAAGGAACTCGGCCGCGCTTAAGGGTTCATTTTGTTAGTTGTAAGGAAAAAAAGCGGTTTTGACCACTATCGTTTGGCGAGTGTAAACTATCTAACCTTCAGCCAGGCACGGACACTTGGCCAAACGTGTATATTTTAATTACTTACTTAATTATATAATTACGCCATTTTTTGGCGAGAAACATGCCAAATATAAAACTCCTACTTTTGTATAACCAACGCTTCATGGGTTCAACCAAGTTTTGAAAAACTTTCTTTTCAAACTCTTATGATGTAGAATGCGTTTAAAGCTCAATTACTGTCCTGAAAAAACATAAATTTCAAGGGTTTCTAACTGCAAACCTATCATAATTAAACGGGTTTCATGTGTACTTAAAAAGACTTCAAACAATAAAATACTGGGCTTGTTCAAATTCAGTTATACCTACATTGTCAAAAATATTGCGATTAAAACTGCACTTTTTACAACATATCTTTTTTCCATATCGATTGTTGTTTCGCAAAAAGCAGAAAATTTATTTCTTCTAAGCATCACGTAAAATAAATTTAATCTGCATAAGAACAGAAACTACTCCACAGGAAAAATGTAAAAGGAGATTTACATTTCGCTCGTTCAAAGATTTTAAAAGATATTTTAATGCTTGTTACATTACTGAATGAAAAAATAACATTTAAAATGTATATTTCGCTTAAATAAACTGAATAAAAAGTTATTTTATGCTTGTGTTCGAATCTACGGAATCTCAATTTTTTTTCGGCAATTCGATTTTATGACATGTGGTATAAGTGTTTGAAAATCTTATCGTTTATTTTTTTCTGTTTTTTTTTTTCTGTTTTTTTCTGTTTTTTTTTTTTTTTTTTTTACATTTTGTCAACACGTAGAATTTAAACGGGTTTCTTGTTTACTTAACAAGACTTCCAACAATAAAATACTGGGATTGTTCAAATTCAGTTATACCTACACTATCAAAAATATTGCGATTAAACACGAATTGAATATATTGACGACAAATAACTAAATTCATATCTCTTTGAAATTTGGGCCGAAACTCATAATTGATTATATACAGGGCGATTGAAATTTAAATCCCACTTTCAAAACTTTGTATAAAAAGAACTACTAGTCAGAATAATTTCAGTGTTGATCCGAATTCTGAAGAAACGAAAAAAAAAAAAAAAAAAAAAAAATGCATGGCATAGGAATTCCTTCCCGTCAATTATCTGACTGATATTCAATGACATTGAATCACTTCATTTTATCTCTCTTCCAGATTTCACATGAAAAGAGAATCTCTTCGAATTTTTTTATCCTTTTTCCCAAATCTTTATCAGAAAAGAAATGGCATACAAACCACAGCCTTTTTCACACTTTACTGACCGGAATTTCTTTACAGCTGCTGTCACACAGTCATCAGTAAAAAAAAAAAAAAAAAAAAAAAAAAAAAAAAAATCACCTGCAAAGTGCGATACTTCATTCAAAAACTCATACGTTTTAGAAATTATGTTTCCGTACCATTCCCTCTTCTTTAAATACAAGAAAATCGCCCGTCAAGATATTGACCACTTTTTCGTTTCTTCGTTCCTCTAAAATGACAGTCCTACCAGTAAAACAGTTTAGTTACCGAACCTAGTTCAGCTTGTTAAAATAAAGCATTTCCCTCCATGTCATACATTACCAAAACATCTTAACAAATTACCATGCCGTGGGGCGAGTTTCGTTGTTGATGACGTCAGGAGCGTTACCCGATCATTCGCTATTATATTCGCACACACACACACACACACACACACACACACATATATATATATATATATATATATATATATATATATATATATATATATATATATATATATATATATATATAATATATATATATATATATAATATATATATATATATATATATATATATATATATATATATATATAGAGAGAGAGAGAGAGAGAGAGAGAGAGAGAGAGAGAGAGAGGAGATATATATATATATATATATATATATATATATATATATATATATATATATATATATATATATATATATATATATATATATATATATATATATATATATATATATAAGGATATATTTTTTTTTCAAATTTGAAGTTATTCTGGCCAATGGTTCTTCTTTTACCGTCTTTCAACCGTTGGTCTTTAATAATAAATGCCTTGTGTACTAAAACATGGGCTCAACTTTTTATCCTTTTAGCGGATAGATAGAATGAGTACTTACCAAACGTGCTTGGGAACTAAAACCTGGGGGTTTCGAGTTCAGCTGACCACCTACTGGAGCATTTGCCTTTGCACCGCAGATCCCTTGGTCATTGGAGCCACGGAGTTAAGTTTAGCGTAATAAAATGCCGATACATTTAAATTAATTATAAATTGTAAATTTTAACTAATAACAGCTGTATGATTAAAGTAAAAAAACCTACGTAAACGAAGCACAAATTTTGAAGAAAAAATTTTCTTCAAAATTTGTGCTTCGTTCACGTTGGTTTTTTTCACTTTAATCATATTGTAGCACAAAGCTTATATGATAATTTTTCATTTAATAACAGCTGTTTTTGCTAGTCTCGATTATCCTCAAAAACGATGTTGTTTCTTTTTGAAGAAATAAGCTTTCAATTGTTGAGCATATTTTATTGTTTTTAGTGGAAAAAGTTTGAAATCAGCGTCATTGTCCTGAGTTAAACGAGAGTAAGAGACTAACTAAGAGACTGACAGGATCAGGAACAACAATGGAAGCAATCAGTTAAAGTTATAGGCGTAAATGATGCAATCATATTCTCTTGTAAACAATAAAACAAAAAGAGCAGTAAACAAGTGAAAACAGTGCAGAACGCAGAATTTTGTTAATGATATAGAGATTAAAAACTGCATTTTGCAAAAGACAATCATTACCCTTAAATTCTGCATCTTCCTTGAACAGAAAATTTTTATGCATCTTGGCGTTTTTATAATTCTGACATTTCCTTTGTATAAAAGATTTTTCTCCTGGAAAAAAAAAATGTAACTTAGAGGGTCGGTGTAGTATTTTGACTTATTACTATTGCTGCGACTTCCTTTTGCATTCCTTAACAAGGTAGCTGAAAAAGTTTTTTTCCCTGCCGTTTACCCCCCCCCCCCTTTAAAAAGAAATCTTAACTCGAAAATATCAAGAATGTTTCTTTTTGTATTTTGATGGCTGATGAATGTTTGAGGTGAATTTGATTAAAAAATTTTCGCCTGAAAAAATGTATTTGTTGGCAAACCGAGCAGTATTAAGACTAAGAGTTTGCAGTGAAATATAAATGTGTGTGCTGGAGGGGAGGGCGGTCAAAATAGTGAAAGAATAATAAAGTATTCTATGAAAGTTGAAAAAAAATCTGAATAATAACGGAACAGATCTAGGAAAGATTTTTAATGTCTTGAGGCAAAAAATGCAAATTCGTCAAAGTTCCATTTACTTTCATAATGAAGAAAAAACAAAGCATGAGAAATATCGAAAGAGATTATTTTACAAAGGATTTATCATTTGGTATAAGAGATTTAGAAATATTCATTATTTTTACTTTAAACATCGTTGTTTGCCTTATTAATATTTTTTCTTAAAAATGAAATCCTCTTTTCTTAAAAAACTGCGTTTTAGCAAAACTGCTTCCTCTTGAAATGATAAATATTAGAAACGAGTTAAAAGAGCACATTTTTCTATACTTATCTCTTTATATGTCAAATAAAAAGCTCTGGTTTATTAGGGAGCTCATTAAAAATGAGCTTAATGAAATATTTTCTGAAAAAGTATCAACGAATAATCTCCTAAAAGTTTTCAATAATAAAAAAAAATGCAACACCATTCATTCTAATTGAATGTAATTATCGATAAATTACGTTCCAATATTATAAATAAGATCTAAGAGTTAATGTTTTAGTGTGATAAATATATTTACAGTTCAATCTCACATTGAATGTCGGTTCTGAAAATGAATTCAACACAGTTATGTTGGTATTTCTTTAAATAGGATCAATCAGAAAAACAAACTGCGTAAAAGAAGCTGCTGGCTATGATGTTTTATACAATGCCAATAGAAAATAATTAAAAAATCTGAAATTGATAAAAATTTTAAAAGTATAGGGGAAGTTTGGGTAGTATCGGTCACCTAAGCCATTTACAGTTCAATCTCACATTGAATGTCGGTTCTAAAAATGAATTCAACACAGTTATGTTGGTATTTCTTTAAATAGGATCAATTCAGAAAAACAAACTGCGTAAAAGAAGCTGCTGGCTATGATGTTTTATACAATGCCAATAGAAAATAATTAAAAAATCTGAAATTGATAAAAATTTTAAAAGTATAGGGGAAGTTTGGGTAGTATCGGTCACCTAAGCCATTTCAATCAAAACACTTTTTGTTTCATTTGTATAGAATTAGTTTTTACACTAAATTGTGCTGTACTAAGTAACCTAACATAAATTGTAAACTTTAGTTAAAAAA
Source organism: Uloborus diversus (assembly GCF_026930045.1). Classification (NCBI taxonomy): domain Eukaryota; kingdom Metazoa; phylum Arthropoda; class Arachnida; order Araneae; family Uloboridae; genus Uloborus; species Uloborus diversus. Next base: position 88,789,815 of record NC_072735.1, read on the forward strand.
AACATAGAGTCGTATTTTTTAAACAAATTTTTGTCAAACTCTATTTTTGGCCAATTTTAAATTTTGGAGGGTTGTATCGGACAAAACATAAAAATGTTGAATTAAAAACAAATAGCTCAGAAATAACATTTTAATGTGCAAAAACATGAAACGAACAAAGTAGTTGGTTACTTAGAAGAGCATACAAGTCTAAAAATAAGAAATATTTTTTTATAAAAGTTGAAAAATATAGCCTATGGTTGCTTTAGGCCTAACTGAAACAAATTCATTTTAAACTTTGGAACACAAATCACATGTGTAGTGAAGATTGTCCGGTTGTAGCTCAGTACATTTCTCATGTGCCCAACCCTTACACGTTTGGCATTGGATTCAATCTTCTTCAAATGTCTCATTATAAATTATGCAGTGAGTCTTAATCATCAAATTATGATGAGCTTCGTTTTCCTGCGGCTCATCATCATACTTTAACTTTCTTTTAGTGTTTTCTTTGTTTTTCATTTTAGGTTGAACTTTGTGATTTCCTAAGACAGGTTTCATTACCACTTCTTTGTTTTCCCGTAAAGCTTTGATCCTATCACCCAAAGTACTTTTTGGGACTAAATATCTTTCACTAGCTTCTCTAATTGTCATTTTATTAAGTCCAACTTTTTCAATGGCTTCTTTCATATTTATTTCTCTCATCCCATTTATGTTGTGATTTTTCCATTTCAACCTGTTGGACACAGAGAAACACCGTCAGTATTTTATTTTGATGCCAGTAACTTTGTCCGATACAACCCGAAATTGGTTTGTCCGATACAATCCGACTGTAAAGCTACAGTTGTTTAACCACCACTAGATAATTACTTAAGCTAGACACTTTTATAGCTCATAATACTTAGATTAATATACTATCACTCTAAAGGTACAACAATGAAACAATATAACTTACTCTATGTGTAAATATACGCCCCAGAAGTAAAGTTCGTGCACTGCAGTTCTCTCAACAAACAAACAACTAGCTTTGCACAACGGAACGAAAGGTTGATTTGAACCAATATGTCGTCTGTGGCTTTCTTCCCCAATACGGCACACAATGTTGACCCAGTACGTGCTGCCCCTGTCGGCGGAATTAAGAAGCAGCCCTTGTCCGATACTACCCGCTGTCCGATACTAAACGACCTTCCCCTATGTATCTCAAATATGATACATCCGGATATAAATTTCTTCTTGTTTTGTGCCTTCGTTATTTAAATCCTCCTGATTTCATTATAATGACTCGCTTACTTCTATTACGCTCACAGTTCGAATATAAATATATTTCATTTTTTCTAATCACCTTATTACAAGCAAAAAAGCCTAGGATTCAGCCCTAATTATCAAGTCCTTGGCCTTATTATGAACTCTGACATCTTGAACTTGACATATGTTGGAAAATAAACATCATATGTACATATGAAGTGTTTAATCATTATATTAAACTTAAAGCAATATTTTTCATCACTGGAGTTACGTGTGCACTGTATATGCTTGAATCATATATAAATGGTACTCAAGATCATTCTATGTTCTCAAACGGTGAACACTAGGGTGGTTTGAAAAAATTGATTTCTTTACTTCGAAATCGCGTTACCTCTCAAAAGTTGTAGTTTGATATCCTCCACTGGGGAAAAAATTAAAAAAAAATCTAATTGGACATCTTCAGTTGAAAGTTTAAAAAAATATGTTAAAAATTAAATTTTTCAAAAAATAAATATTTTTAAAAAATATTTTCATAATGCAATAGCCACAAATTGTCAGCATATACCGTAGTTTGAACCTAAAAAAATATTTTATAACTTTTACATAAGATCCTTCGTTTGCGCATACGCTTTAAATTGGGCTAAAACTCCTGTCCAATTTAAAGATCTTATGAAAATCCATAAAATATGTTTTAGGTTCCAACTACGCTATATACTGACAATTTATGGCTATTGTATCATAAAAAATACAAAAAACTAATTTTATTATTTTTTGAAAAATTCAATTTTGAGCATATTTTTTCAAACTTTCAGCCTCATGTGCGAACTGAGGATGTCAACTTAGAATTTTTCTTATTATTTTTCCACAATTGAGGATACCAAACTGCAACTTTTGAGAGGTAACGCGATTCCGAAATAATGAAATCGATTTTTTCGAACCACCCTACTGCACACTTGAACACTGTTAGTGAAAGGTATGACTTTCTGTTAAATAAAATGATGACACGCCTTACATGACGGTTGTTTTTCTTACAGTGATGATACAGAAGTTAAGCAAAATTACTTTTAACTAAAACGTTTTCTTTCTTTCTTTTTTTTTACGCTTTCATAAGAAAATATTGAACTTTTGAAGTATTATGGCGCAAAACGCATTTTCATACTACAATTTGTCGCTTTTCATGAACTTTTAAAACATGTGAAGGACTTTTCAGACACCCTGCATAACTGATACAGTAAGCTAACTGACAAGCACATGAATCCATAACATAATGTGTAAAGATTACAAAACATTTGAATGTGAAAGTCCAATTTTTCTGTGTTGTAAGACACACCTGATCTCATCAGTTAAAGATTTTACGTGAAGTATATTTGAAACTTTTTTTAATTCAAGCAAAGTTCTCCGTTTTTAGTAGACAAATGTGCAGGTAGTTAAAATCGCATATTTCAAATATATTTTTTCAAAGTTTAAATTTTGTCATAAATGCCAAGTAATTACTTAAAGTCACATTTTAATTTTTCAGTTAGAAATAAGTTTAAAGCCAAGCATAGTTACTTAATGTTTTCCATAATCTCTGTGTACATATTTTGTTAAAAGGTTTAAGCTATAAGAGAAGGTCTTATCAATAAATGTTGAATATATTACGACGGCAATCTGTTCACTTGATGCCCCTAGTATAAGAGAGTTTTTATACATAAATAAAAATATCATAGTTTTGAGACATGGACTCCTAACTCGATAATTTCGGGGAATTTTCCATATTGTTTTGTTTTAAATATTTTATAAAAACCTATATATTAATTTTAATACGTATATTAAAAAAAAACATTATTTGATCTGTTTATACTGACAAAGTTCTCTTTATTAAAGGTATTTTTAAAGTAAGAAGAATTCCCATAGTAGGACAAAAAAGGAATACCACTGCCCCCCCCCCGGGGAGGGAGTAGAATTTTTGTTTACCAAGCGTGTTAGTTCAATACTGCCTAGAGGTCAGTCGGCTGTAGTTTCTATTATAAAAGTTATTTATTTTGAGACAGTTCATTATGTTTCTTTTGCAAATACATCCATTACAAATATTCTCCCGAAAAAGAAATGAAAGAAAATATTTTCTAAGGCATTTTCAACTTTCAATGAGCAAAAGCGTACGTGTTTGGTGTATTAATGCGCGTGTGTATTTTAAAAAGCTCTGCAGTCTTGGAATATTCGGTTACGTACACCATGTTTGTCTGGTAATTTTTTTATGTCGTACAACATTTTTCTTTTCCCCTTAATTTTCGCACATTCAATTTTTACGACTTGGACTGAAATGTTCATCATATTCGCCATTCCAATGACGAAAGACATTAGAAACTATTAGACTGTATTTAAATCAAGCAAATCAAACTTGGTACTACGCAAGGAAACGTTAACTTTAAAAATCACATCCATTTTAAAACTACGATCATCTATGAATACATCTTTCAGCTGTAGCGAACGCAGGAATTTCTCAAAGACCATCTCCAAGCTCATCATTTTTATATCAACTCCAACACACATCCAAACATGATCTTTTGATTTTATCGATTTTCGGGAAAAAACGTTTAAAAAAAATACTAAATAATATCTTAAGATTAGTCAATAAAATAAATTTATGAACAACAAATACTTAATTAAAATACCAGAAAGCACAAGAATGAATGTACTTACTTTTCTTATTGTTAAAACTAAACACAGAAGCAAAATCATGGTTCCGGAACAATTTATATTCACAGAATTTTATTGTGTAGGGGAAGAAATAGAGAATATAAATTTTATTCTTTAATCTTTTTAAATCTGAAATTATTGTTACATTTGCTTGGAATTATTTTACGTACTACATACAAGATTATACTCAATTAAAACAAATTTAAAGACCATGGGATGAGTCTGAACCCATTAAACCCTCCCCTTGTGTACGCCACTGATAAAAAGTATAATAATCATTTAGTGAATATTGCTTTAAATACCATTATTTTAAACTTAACAAAATACCTCCGCGACTTCAGCACAAAAGGTTTGAGAAAATGTCACGGGATATTTCTCAATTGCAGACATTTATTCAATTTGCTGGATAACATTGTCAAGAAAACAAATGCCGAGTCATATCGATAAACCGTGATATATTTATCAATAACGGGAATTAAAATTTCCAGCAAAACGGAAGTCCCAAGTTTAATTGAATAATATTTCGCTGTTATTGTATCAGAGAGGCGGACACTGATTTATCTCGAAAAGCATTGAATAAGAATTCTGTAAGCAAATTCAACGTGATGTGTTATTAAATCTTCCGGCGAATTTCTGTAAGTTTGAAAGATATGAATAACTCCAATTAAAGCGATGTTTTGATGTAATTAGTTTTAATCCAAACTGAAGTGCATTGTTGCTCAGCAGCCGAAATGTTGGACCGGAGAGGATTGATCATTATCAGGACTGAGTAAAGAGGATTGAATATTACAAATGCATTATGAATGCACGACTCGGAAGGTTTATGCAAGGACGTTGCGAAACTTTAGACTTTACATAGTGAAACCACAAAATACCAATGATTTGAGAATTCTGCCGTGTGCAGGTGAACGACAGTATCTGCAGAATTGAGTTTTCGGGATTTACTCCGACCGTGATCAAATGACTTTTGACAATCATTTGAAAAAACGATTCCATTCCTTAAAATAGGTAGAGAATGAAAAAAGAACGAGTGCCATATTTACGAGTTAAGCGACATTTCGGCGATATGAATGTTTTTTAAACACGTTTTCTAAAATGGAAGTAATTTTTTAACCATATGAGGTCGAAAAAGGAGCAACATTGTAGGAAATCATGTGAAATTTACAGTGAGCAACATTTAATTTACATGGTATTGAGATTTCTGTAATTATCTTCAGTGATCTAATTTAGTTCTGAATTTATCGCTTGGGGATTGAACTTTTTTGATGTTTATTCAAGTGCAATGAAATTAACTCCATGCAAAACGGTCAAGTGTGCTGAAAGCATGTTTTTCAAGTTTATTGTTCTTGTTCGTACAGTAAAATTAAGCAAAAAAAAAAAAAAAAAATCACAAAAAAAAAAAAGTTTAAATCTGTTGCAAATTATTTCTTAACCTACCAACAAGAAGGGGTAAAAAGTGCCAGCATTTTGTAGGTCGGGTTTGTGGGGAAAAGGGGGGGGGGGAACGAAAAGAAATCTCTTTTGAAAAAAAATTCTGTTACTTAAAAAAATACTTAAAAATCGCAGAAACCACACTCAATAATAATAATAATAATAATAAAGCAAATAAACTTTAATAAGCAGAAATGTTAACTAAATGGGGTACATTGGCAGAAGGGAGGGGGGATGGACTGGCGCAGATTGCTACACTGGAATTTTTAAGGAAGTTTTTGAAGGGGTATTTATTTTTTGAGGGCTTTTTTTTGGAAGGGTAGTCAGTAACACCTGAAGGATGCGCCATCGCTTAGGGGGGCGGGGTGACCTGTGATTTGCATTCTAAGATCAACGATTACCGTGACGTTTATGGACAAATTTCACTGATTTTAAATGTTTTCTAAAAACAAAGAGTCACGAATTGCATATTGTACTGTCAGAATGCTCATCTTAAAATGATCTAAGCGAACTCAGAAACCAATTTAGCTGTGACTGGAGTTATTTAACAGTTTAGAGCGCTGGCATGTTATCAAAAACTAAATCCCTGTAAAGTCCAACAAAACATCCAAATTGACTGAATTTTCCTTCCTCTTTCTTAATTAATTTACTTCAATTCGTCCACAGTCTTTTGCCATCACCACAAGGGGGGATGAACCGAAACCGCCAATAGTGAGAGAAGAAATCCTGCAATTAAGCTCTCTCTAAGTCGGTGAGGATTCTCGTAACCAAACACTGAGCTACCTCTCTTTTACGCAGCCGGTTTTGTAAATTATGCTAAATATGCTCACATATATTTTTTAAAACTGTTTGAAACTTTTAAATACATAATGCGATAAAAAGTTTTGATATATATGCTACTTTAGGCTACCAAATGATCCAACACAGTGACAAATTTTAGTCCAGAACCTGTAGTGACTCAACGTCAGAACAAGTCTTGAGAGCAATGGGAAATACAACAGTAGAAAGCTAAATATTTACACCTTTTTGTCTCTCAGTTTGGAGATCACAATCCGTTTCTAAAGCCACAAGAAGTTTCTTCCCTCTCTATGTGTATTGACTCATGTTGGTAGTGGTATTGCTCGCTGATACTGGCCGGTCGCTGGTAATGAGGTGAGCTGCGATGATCTCCTTAACGTTGGAGTAGTAACATAAAGGGATATTGAAGGCAAAAACTTGAGTGGCATTCGTTTGTAAAGGTAATATGCAGTTTAGTCTCTAGCTTCTGTTATGAGAGCAGTTACAGAAATACTACAAACAGTGGCATTCGTACAACACATGGCATACTACAAACAGTGGCATTCGTTTGTAAAGGTAGCATGCAGTTCAGTCTAGCTTCTGTTATGAGAGCAGTTACTATCTGTAAAGATGTGTAAACCCAAATCTGTCTCTTACACCGAATGGCATGCACAGTAAGAACGGAACAACTAGTTGCAGAAATCGTCCAGCACGAGACATGCGGTTATTCTCAACCAGTATTCGATGAATCTGGTCTCATAAGGAAAGAAATCCTGCATCGTTAAAGAGTTATTATCTGAAGCAAAGGATACAGTCACCACCACAAAACAAACAGCTGGTGTCAGTTACGTTATAGATTGAAGATACCTTCTCCATCATGCCTTTTTTTTCCCTTTTGGTAACGGTCTACAAGCTTTGGAGAAATATGCCAGCAATGCGTTGTATAAGTCACTTGTAAATATGGGAATGCTATTGTCATTTTTGATGAGTATGAAGAAGGAAAAAGCAACAGAGAAACATCATCTGCATCCTATTACAACAACTAAGCCTTCTGCTCTAGAAGACTTTCTGTGCCTCATATCTTGTGCTTGCTTTGAGGGGTTCATTGGACAGAGTAAATGCTTGAAAAGACCGAAAGTGGACTGAAGTGCTCAACTTTGTACACCGTGTTTGGCATGGCTGCAATATTAACGATTTTTCCGAAGATCTAGATACCAAAAAAGGATCTTGATTACGAAGACTTTCAGCTTAGGAGAAATCATTTGAAAACTCCAGTTCTGACGGGGTGTTAATAACAATCTGATGATGTATTAGAGGCATGCATGCATATATAACGTAAATTAAATATTTTGACTTTTAAATATTGTAAAAACAATAAAGGAAAAGAAAAAAAAACAGGTCTCAGCGTACTTTTTCTGAACATTTAATCAAATGTGTCACCAGACAGGGGGGGGGGAGAGATAATCTTTTTAGGATAATAATTCGTTTGGTGGGGGGAGCCATCGTCTTTTTGAGATGGACAGTTCTGATTTATGCGTTTTAATTTGCATGAGATAATATTCCTACTTGAAATGGAAAACGATTAGGGTATTATTTTATATTCGAGGGAGGAGGGAAGGTTGCAGCTTTGGGAGAAAGTGCGCCAGCGTTCTCGGAAGATGGACACACTTGATTCTTAAAACTTTTCATACAATAATATTTTCACTCGAAATATAGAAATGTATGGGGCGGGGGTGGGATTGTTTTGGAGGGTACTGCTTCTTTTTACGAGGAGAGGGGCTTCTGTAGCGTTGGGAAAGGGGGGTTCTGCCAACCATTTTGGGAGGTGAACACCTTTTAATTTAATGCTTTTAAATTTAGTATGAAATAATATTCTTGAAATGCATTCTAAAAATTCTGAAAAAATACCCAAAATAGCAATTTTTAAATGCCCCTATTCCGAAACCGGACGCACAATGGGGTGAGATGTTTTACCTGTTCTTATGGGAAGGCTAATAAATAATTTGCAACAGCTTTAATTTTTTTCTTTTTTGATGTCGGGTCCGACCCATATTTATTACTGTACTATGTAGTAAGTATACAGCTTCAGAACCTCCGAGTCGAAAAGAAAAAAGGGATTATTTCAAGAAGTTGAAAATATAGTGCCATATAATATTCATATTCGCAGCTACATCATTATAAAAAATTATTATAAACTGACTGACTAATATTGAGTGTGGATAATTCTCTGCCTGCATCGAAAATTTTTGAGCAATCAGAAGGGTAATATATTTTTCCTTTTGCTTTAACTACAAATAGCTTCGATTCATTTTCGCTTCAACACTAAAAAAAAATGTGTAAGGTTACCAGTATTAATGGGTGTAACGTTAAACGAATTCTGAAGTGGGTAGCATCATTGCTTTAAAAACTCAAACAGTTGGAGGAACCTTGCACTATGGTTTCAGTAGAATTCATAGCGTATGCGTAAAGATCAGGATCGGCCCAGAGCAGCTATGAGCGAAGCAAATACCGGCCTTGGTAGCGGAACGGTAAAACGCTCTTGCGTTGCGACCCGTCCTCGTCTGTGAGATTTGAGTTGAGGGTTCGAACCCCACTCAGCTCAGTTCCTCTCTTAGGGCAGAAAAAAATCTTATTTGAATAAGTAAAAAGTCGTACCGTGTATTAAAATAATCTGTGTACATTGGTTGTTTAAAATCATGAACTTGATAAATTATTCAAGAAAAGCAGATGATAGCTTATTTTTTGCTTTCAAGCAATATCTCTGAATCATACAGATAATTCAGATGTAACCTTACTCAGAAATTAGTGAGACATTACGATATGGTTACATAACCATGGAGTAACCTTCCACAATCGATGTGTCACTTTGCAACAATAAAATCATTTAAGTTACTCCATAGTAGTGGAGGCAGCTGAGCTAGCACCGATTTTATGGCGTAAGGTTACACAAATTTTTTTGCAGCGAATATTAACATTTTAAAGAAAAGTATCCTCATATAAGTAGAGGTATTATATAATAACTATACATTGTGCACAGTTTATACGAAATTCGGGTCGAGCTTAAATGAGAACATTGAAATGATTGTGATGTAGGATGATGGGAAAGAATATTGGAAGATGAAAAATATTATGTTCTAAATAGTAACGCCTAGATTATAAGCACTTAATTTCGTGAACCATAGTTTTCAGAAAATGAAGATACTGGTGATTTCTTATGCTAAAAACTTTGCAAATTTTGTATGATCAGAACCAAAAACTCAAAAACCCCGAAAGTTGAGTCCAAACAGAAGATTATTTAGAAGAACTTCAAAGAAGCTGGCATAAATATTGTAAGTATATTCAAGAAATAGTTGTATGTCTAACTAGTACTTGTACTGACTTCTTACTTAAGTAAATGTTCACTGAATCCTTATGTTTTGGATAAGTTAGAAAAATTCTGATTCTTATTACTATTTAAGGAAAAAAACAAAGTATTTTTTGTGAGGTCTCACAAAAATAAGTATTTTTACAGTATGTTGCAAACATTGCCGTAGTACTCCAGCTGAATAACCATAGATTCCTTCATTCACACCATTTTTACATACAGATTTTAATTTTAAATCTTGTGCCTTTTTTTCATACATTTTTGAAATCAAAACTCTTTAATTTAACAATATATGGATTAAAGATGAGTAGATGATAGCGCGCGGATAGTAGTTTTTTAATTATTAGGTATTACAGCTACTTAAATATGTAATAGAGAGTTAAAAAAGAACTTTTTCACTGAAAACAAAATGCTTCAGATAAGTTACTTAAAAGAAAAAAAAAACGGACAGACAAAGAAAACTTGGAATTATTAGTTTTTACGGATATTCTTTCTCCAGTTTTCTGCATGTTGATCTAAATAGTTCAAAGATAAATGAATAAAGTAAAACAACGTGCAAGCTATGATATCTTCCATATTTTCTATTTAAAAATTTTCTGGAAATAAAAATGAAGCACACTACGCACAAAAACTTTATCGTCATCGAGCATCATCAAGCCTCTTATTAAGACTAAAAAAATTATAAGAGATTCTTTGACATACTATTTTCAGAAATGAACTAATTTTAAGATATGTAAGGCAACAAAGATTTCTTAATTAAAACTTAATTTAGAGAATTTTCAATGCTTCATCGATTGTTCACTTTATCAAAACATATTTCGGCTAAACATTCAGTTGCTTAAGAAAAACTGTTAATATTTTTTTTTGCAAGTCTTTAAATAAAAAACTTAATGCGTGTTACAAATACTTTATTAATATACATCATTAAATATTGTTTTTTTTCCAGATCATCACTGACTCAAGGAAATTTGTCTGATACAAAATTATATTTTTTAAATATAAAAGGTGTGGTATTTTATATCATTGTTCAAACTTCATGTCAGATAACTCCTTTTCATCTATTAACAGATAGTTTTTAAATTTTCTAACGCACCTACCTATCAACTGATTCTGAAGAGAAAAAGAAACTTCTTTCGTTTTAGAAGGTGTTAATCGAAAAACTGAAGATTATTAGAACCAACAACTTTAGTTGGAAAAAAACTCACACAATCACACACACAATAAGTGTGATACATACTTCAAAATTTAATGTCATCAACTAGATTTTTAGTATTAAAGAGGGTTTTTTTCAATGCTTCATCGATTGTTCACTTTATCAAAACATATTTCGGCTAAACATTCAGTTGCTTAAGAAAAACTGTTAATATTTTTTTTTGCAAGTCTTTAAATAAAAAACTTAATGCGTGTTACAAATACTTTATTAATATACATCATTAAATATTGTTTTTTTTTTCCAGATCATCACTGACTCAAGGAAATTTGTCTGATACAAAATTATATTTTTTAAATATAAAAGGTGTGGTATTTTATATCATTGTTCAAACTTCATGTCAGATAACTCCTTTTCATCTATTAACAGATAGTTTTTAAATTTTCTAACGCACCTACCTATCAACTGATTCTGAAGAGAAAAAGAAACTTCTTTCGTTTTAGAAGGTGTTAATCGAAAAACTGAAGATTATTAGAACCAACAACTTTAGTTGGAAAAAAACTCACATAATCACACACACAATAAGTGCGATACATACTTCAAAATTTAATGTCATCAACTAGATTTTTAGTATTAAAGAGGGTTTTTTTTTTTCATAATTTGTGCTCTACCTGTATTGCTGACGCAAAAAAGAACACACAAATGAAGCAAGGGTGCCCATATAGGGGGGGGGGCAAGGGAGGGGGGGACTCAGCCCCCCCTTTGAAATTAGAACTTTCTTGCTTTTGGTACTTTTTTCTTTGCAAAAATGTAAAAACATTTATTCTCCAGCCGTTAATGAATAAGTTATTAAAAATGAAATATTTTAATGACTCATTATCTGTCCTAAAATCGGGTTGCATGAAGAAAATACCCTCCTAACCCATGGGAAAAATATCTGAGTCCCCCTTTACAATTTTGCATATGGGCGCCCTTGAAATGAAGTGCATCGAATGTTTTCAGCGGAAAAACTCCATTGAAAAAATCAGTAGGCATAGCTTGAAATGCATGAAATGTACCGCCAGCTCAGTCCATTCCAGCCGAAGACTGCAGTTTCGTGCTTATTAGCACTCATCAGCCCGGCATAGGAGTGACTGAGCTGGAGGTGGAAAACCTCTTTAAGGAAGCCTCTAAGGAGGTTTTCCACTTCCAGCTCAGTCAGTCCTATGCCGGGCTGATGAGTGCTAATAAGCACGAAACTGCAGTCCTCGGCTGGAATTGACTGATCTGGCTGTATATTTCATGCATTTCTGCCTTAGCCCTGGCTATATGACGGTAACTTACTGAATAAAGCTTGAAATGTTTCTAACTCAGTAAAAAAAAAAAAAATGCATCGAGCTGTTGTTTCTACTAATTGCATCGTTTTGACTGTGCACTTTTTGTAATAGATATTATTTTTATATTAACTTTTATCATTCAGGTAATAATTATTATTTTAATTACTTTTCAGTTCATCTAAAAGAAACTTAAAATTTTCTTCTCGGGGGGAAAAAGATAAACACTAGTCTCTTTGGATGAATTCCAATGAAAAATTGTAAGATTTTATTTTTTTAAACAGTACGAGTTTGGAAAGCTTTCAACCATAGCTTTGATATTGACATTATAAACGATAATTTCTTTCTCTGAGAGCGGATGAATTCAGGGTTCAACGAAAAATGAACTTTCTGAAACATTAAATAAATTTTCGCGTGACATTTTTTTTTATTGAAAATGCAATGAAGTCATTTGGTATTCGTTTGCAGAAACGAAAGGTTGAGTCTAAGACTACGTGACTGTCATAAAGATCACTACAGCCAGCAGCTGGACTTTTAGAATTTGTCTCTGCGAGAAAACTGAAAAACTGCAAGCATAGTTTAGAGTTTCAGTATATTCATTTATTTTTTTGTTGTTTCTGTTTCACGCGTGAAAGATTTCGAAAATAAATCGTTTTTTTTTCTTAATTTATTTTTTTTAAATGTGATCAATATCTGTGCTTAAACTTGGCCGATTTGAGATAGACAAATTTCACCAGACAACTGCCTAACATTATTTATGCAAAATCCCAGAAAAAAGAAACCGTAGCACTTTACTTACTAAAAAGATCAGTAATTTATTAATCAACGTCATGTTTGAAAAGTTATTTAAAAAATGATAAGGAACTATATTTCTGCTTAAAAAATAAGCACTAGCATTTGACTTGCATGGCAAATTTTGTTTTTGGCAACCTAATTGAAATTACTTACCTTTAGTGTAGTGTTACATCGCGTATAAAACTTTGAATATTTTTGCACGAGTATCACAAAACATCATTTGAATTAAAACTATATTCAATTTGACTTTTTTGTTTGAAACTAAATTATTTAGCCTTTTTACGAAGTAAATTCTCTGTTGTAGAACATCAGCTAGAAGTTGGATATTTCTATTCAACAAAAAGTTTCTAATCTTTCCATAAAATGAATTAGAACAAAAAACTTTTATCATTCTAATTCGAATTGCTTTAACAATTACCGCATCCCTCCGCCCATCTGAAGGAAACTCGTGAACACTTATCATAATTTTTTTTTTTTTAAATATATTTTTTTTTGTCATGCAGTACTTGTTTGAATCTTACATTATTAAAAATTGAGCATATGTACCTATCTGTCTATGCATCTATCTATCTATCTATGTCCGAGTTAATTCTCCCGAACGCCAGTAAACAGACCATCGAACCAGGTATCGATGGATTCGTAATTTTTCCGTCTTTATGTTTGGCTATTTAAAATAATCCTCCAGTAATAATTAGTGGATAGATTAATAAAAACTATTAATTACGATACTTAGATTTCGACATAAAGTCCCTATTTTTCGAGGTTTTCTTCCATTCAAATTATTATTCAGTGCTTCATCTCAACTTCCCGTAACTGCTTTTATTCAAATTTGCAGCGTGAAGAAAATCATTCAGAAGAAAGATCTGTTGCCATTTTTTTTCTCGAATATGAACAAATAAAATTCTGGGTTGAGGCTTTTCCTGTAATCGAAAGATTTAAAATGTTTCTTTTTTGGTTATTTTTCCGCAATCTGCCGCAATATTTTACTGATTATTTTTTTGTTCAAGCTTGATCATTGATACTTTTATTTTCGAGGTATACCGTGCAAAACTGGGCGATGCAGCTAGTTAACACACTTGGATTTCCATTGTGGCTTAAAACCGTAGGTTTTGCGAGGGGTTTAACCTCCCAAAATGATATTTTTTGTGTCCCTGGCTCCATTATTACTATTTTTATGCCGTAACCAATTCAAACGTGAATACGTTTCAATTGAATGAATTACGCGAATACGAATGAATTGATGTTAATAATCCCAATACTATTTCAAATCTTAAACCCCTTTAAAAGAAGTTGACTTCCCTCTCCGTAGATTTAAAGCGGAGAAAGGTGTAAGCATTTCGCAACAATCGTTTCTTTCTAGAAGTGTTCTCTCTCAAACCCATCGAATTTTCCTGACGTACTTTAAAAGTTCCATCAAAGTTACGCTCGCGGTACACGGCATGCTGATGTCGACATGAATTGTTGGAGTGGAACTCCTTCAAAAGCGCTCAAACAGCCCATTTAGTTGCGGAAAGATATTAAAAGCGTGTTATGGTCTCGCCGCAGCCATTAAGTCATTTGCTTGGAGTGGTCGTAGTGCAAACAGTTTGCGAATGGAATATTGTTTCAAGAGCAGATGCGAAAATTTCCCTGCTGTGTCCTAAATCATTAAAATTTATATCTTAGCTCGACTTAGAATGCATGGAAGATTCAAAAGGTCTTGGTAGGCTCGTTTATATTATATCAAAATACTACGCATCGCCATTTATCAGAAATTAATGAAATTGATTACAGCACATAGATTTCTATTTTCAGAAAGGTATGTAAAAACAAGTCAGTGGTGGAGGAATGTGGGGCAAAGTGAAAACATGAAGTATTTACTCTGCTTTTAGCGCCACCTATCTGGAAATATTTCAACTATGTAGTAGCACATGCAGTCTATTTCAGTCAGGAAAAAAAAAATACCACTCAAAATCAAAACATGACAGAACAAGCAATTTTCAAAAATCGATACTCAAATTGCAATATTTTACTGTCAGTCAAAAATTATTTTTGATATTATTAAATGATAAAGCTCTTGTTATATATATACTAATTGGAACATTTAATATTCCTTACAGTATTTATTTAATTAATATTTAGCATTTTTGTATTTTTACTATTTTTCACAATTGGTCATGTGCATAAAGGGCAAAGTGGAAGGGGGCAAAGTAAAAGGGTTCATTTCGTTCACTAATTCAATCCTTTATCAAATCACTTACGTATTCATAAATTAATTATGTCATTTATATTCCTTCGTTTAATAAATTCCCTTATTTATTCATTTATTCACTTCTTTTTCTTTATTAATTCACTATTTTATTCACTCATTTATTTGTCCTCATACATTAATTAAGTAATTAATTAGTTAATCGTTTCATTATCTTTTTATTTGTTCAACTTTCCTTTTATTTACTCAGTCCTTTGTTCAGATATGTTTTTTACAATCGAACATAAAATATTTCATTCGAAAAATATTTCATTTTTCACTTTTTGCTTTTTGGAAAAAAAAAAAAACAAAAAACAAAATGAAGAATTTCCACTTTTTTTGAAGGCACATTTTTACTGATAAAAACCAAAAATAATGCTTTAATGTAAGTTTTGGTATAAAATACATTGTTCTATCTTTATGTATCGTAATTTTTAAAATAAAATGTCAATTTGTTTGAAATGAACTTTGAAAAAGTTAAGTCATCATGACTATTTCACTTTGTCCCACATTTCCCTACTAATAATTTTATTTGTAACTTTATGGTGTATTTTCTTCGCAAAAAATATACAAAATATTTAAATGTCGTTTATAATTCCATAGCGGAAGGGTTTTTGGATATTCAATCGTAGTTTTAAAGCATATCAATCACGATAAGAAAGTGTACTTGTAAAAACAAATAAGAGATGATCGAAAAAAAAAACCCTGTAGGTATGTATAATAATAAGGTAAAACGTAAATAAAATTTTATCTTCCGAGTGAATATTGAAAAAACTCCGATAGTATTCCACACAACTCTAGTGTTATTTGGTGAAACTTTAATACCATTGAAATTAAAAAATAAGTTCCTTTTGGTGTAATGGTAATATAATACTGACATGTTATTTCAGGATTTACTTCTAAGAAAGAAAAGTTATTTCCTTTTTATGCTCAAACTGCTACATTTTTATCCACTAGGCTATATGCATTTTTTGTTCAATATGCTGTGCATTTTCATCGTCAAAATAGCTCGATTTAGCATTTGCTGACACCCATGAGCATTTTAAAAAATTATCTTTCTACAGCGCTATATTGCTGCGACATTTGTTGTGCATCAAATTTGAGTTTGATTTTCTATCTGGTATCGAAAAATTCCTGTCTTTTGAAATCGCTTATATTGTGCATGGATATTCTTCTGAAATAAAATCCAGACTATATCAGAACATAGGTGAACTATAGTTCTGATGTTTAATGCTGCTTCATAAACTTGCTTTCGATACAAGTTCGGCCAGATAATCGTAGCGAGTCCTCTTTCTGATATTTTTACAACCGTTATAACAGCTACATAATTTCGTCACATTTTGTACTCCTTTCTCTCTGAATAGAGTTTATATTTTACTTACAAACAATGTTATAAATTGATTTTTCATCGTAAAAAAGAGAATATAATAAATAAAACACAAAACACTAAGAATCTATATTACCCACACTTCAGGTGATTGGCATCACACTTGTACTTCCTTCAAAAATCTAATTTTGATCTTTGGTGCTCAGCGTGAAATAATTTTGAAATTGGCAGTGTGTTACTAATACACTTAATATTGTTTGTGTGTTACTAATATTACTAAGCTAGTAATTACTATGGAAGGCAGGATATTTTTTTGAAATTTCTAACGATAGTAAGTGAAACCCAAAATGGATATTTTCGACGATAAATACCCCCCAAGTGTAACCCATGGTGGATCTTTATAGTTCATCCGGCGAAAATTCTCTTGCTCGGCTAACTTCAGTACACACGCTGTTTTCTCTTATGCAGTCGTTATTTTCTTTTTTTTTTTTTTAACCTCAAATTGCTAGCATCTAGAGCCACCTATTTCGGGAAATTAATAGGAGAAAAAGTTTCAGAGTTTTCCATTCTTTTGCAGCAAACCGCAATTAATTCTACCTGCTAGTATTTTAGTTATTGATGTTTAGAATCGTAAAGATGTTTCTCGGACACTCTGTTCTTTTATTTTCTGAAGCATAAGAAACATAGTACTTTAGATGTAATTAACACTCTCTAAATTGTATCTCGAAAGAAACAAAGGCGTCAGACTATCGTTTGTTAGTGAAAAATAATGTCTTGGGTTTGTTTAACACTGCATTGAAAATATGACTATTGTATTCATCCAATTACAAACTGTTTTTTAAAACTCTGAAGTAGACCCCACGTTACTTCCTTGTACGACTATTAAATATTAGATGCTTTTGATAACTCAATAATAAAAAAACAAGAGTGGGTTAGAATTAATATTTTTCAAATTCCTAACTTTTCAGACACATTCTTATATTGAAAAAGCATGGTAAATAAAGGGAATGACAATTTTTAAATGTAAAGAAATAAAATAATTTTTGCTAGCGTTTAAAATCGACAACTGCGCAAAAACGTTAGAGAATTGCATCAAAAAAAGTAGTAATATAATAGTGCTTTGGAGTGAGCAAACAAACATTTCAATTTCTCCCCTTGTTTATGGCCAACAGACACAGAAAACTGAGTTTCACTGCCCACATGTCGACAGTTTTTAACGACGATTCAATGGGCATATCACTGAAAATCGCCAAACTAACCGCTGATTCGAAATATCATTCTTATCATTTTATCGCTAATACAGTAAATACTTCCGTTACTTCGTACGAGAAAGAAAAAAAAAAAAAAACACGACAACCGGGATATTGAGCAGTAGCAATTTTCTATATTAGAATAGCAAATAACAAAAGCACGCCATTATAAACAATCCAACAATAATCTTTACTGATAAAATAAAGTTTGAGTAAAAAATAGAATACTTAAAATTAAAGGAGAAAATAACGCCATTTTATAATCGAGGCTCAAATACAAAGACATGCCTTAATATATTTTTAAAGTACAATTGATATTTCTTTTAAGACTTCATAACAACAGATAATTGAACAGATTTAGAAACATTTTGGTAATGAACATTTCTGTTCATTTCATAATTACAGCTATCTTTGGGAGATAATGAGGGCAGCTAAAATAAGCGAAGATTTAAGACTGTTATTCGTTTTGTAATTAAGAGCTGAAAATTTTGCAAGGGTGATTAATGATTGTGCGTCACATCCTTGTAGCATAGTTGAAGATGTCGTTAACTTTTGACTGTGTTTTTATTTGGTACTTCTAATTCGTATTTTCTATGGAAGTTTATTTTGAGTTTTATTGTCAGTCTGAAGAAAAGAAATGTAATCAGATGAGAAAAGAGTTTGCACGGAATTATGCTTTTCAATTTTCACTTTTCAGACTTTTCAGTGGGTGGAATTTTTTTTATGTTACTTTGATTTTTAAAAAGTAGTGTGAAGTGAAATTCAATTTGAAGGGTTTCGGTTAATGGAGCGAAGAGAATTTTTTAGTAAGATACTTTCAAACCGAAATTTTGTGTTATATAATCGTAAAAGAGAACTGTACGTTGAAAAAGTATTTTACATGACTCGTTTGAATCTCAAATACTAGATTCTTTCTTCTGATATCCTTTGTAAAACATTGGTTGCCTTTCTTTATTAACTTCATCTTTTGTTTCTGTCTTTCTTGTCAGTTTGCAGTTGGTCTCTTTTTTTATTCTTTATTTTGACTTTAAAATGCAAAAATATTGCTACTCAAAGTATTTACGATTGCTTTGCAACCATGTTTTACTAATAAAATATCCATAAGTCTTTTGATTTTGGACACATATGACAAATACACTTACTTTTCTACTTCTTAGTGTGAGTTAAAAGAAATATTGTACTTTTGAAAAAAAAAAAAATCCAGAGTGAAATTGCAACCTGCATTTCCATTTTGAACACTCCTACATGAATGTTGACTAGTTTTATCGTCAAGTACGCATGTACATTAACTCAAATCTGTGTAGCTTAAAATTGGACGCTTTCCTTTTTTGGTAGCAATATGGTACTCTAAAAGTTATTTTCATTCGTTGTTTTTGTAATAGGGGAGGGTGGCCAAAAGACTAAATAAATGTTAATTTTAATTCGTTTTTCGTAAAATTTCAAATTGAATGTCATAAATTGGAGACCACTTGGCGATGTACAGTCGACTCCCGCTACAACGCGATCCGACTTAAGCGAAATGGCTATAACGC
The DNA here is from genome assembly GCF_026930045.1 of Uloborus diversus. Lineage (NCBI taxonomy): Eukaryota > Metazoa > Arthropoda > Arachnida > Araneae > Uloboridae > Uloborus > Uloborus diversus. The sequence goes on from NC_072735.1 coordinate 88,808,881, forward strand.
GAGTTTTTCAGGAGCAACGAATTTTAGAGCTAAAGCGAATTTCTCGCTCTCAAGATGAAAATATTTGAAAGAAATCGTGATGCTAAGTTTCGGCTTTGTTATTGACTACTAAACATTGACTTCGTGAATGTACTGTCATCCTTTCAGCATCACTGATTGCGCAAGCTCCCACACACCCTACAATAAACATATAGCTTTATTAGTGCCGTTTATTTATTCTAAATATGAAAGGTGATGAAATATTGTGGCACCTAAGCACACTGTTTCATCTATAGTTTAAAGATGGAAACAAGAAGCGAAAGTTTGTGACAATTTAAGAAAAGGTAAAGATTTTTGATATGCTTGAACAACTAGAAAGTGGGTCGATGGTAGCACGACAATTAGGTATGAGTGAATTTTTCATACGTATATTTAAAAGTCAAGAGAAAGGCAATCCGTATGTCCAGACCTTAGTTTTAATATGAAGCTCACAGAGTAGTGTTTAAGCAAAATGTAAACAATATGAAATTGGAATCTGCTCTTGTATTGTAGATTAGAGAGACCCTGAAAGAGGGGTGTTACAATGCACAGATGTAAACGTAATAAAAGTAAATACGAAGCTACTGTATTTAAAAATATATTAGGATGACGATCAGATTCCGCACCATAAATCATCCATCAACTTATTGTATCTACTGCATAATACTCTTAAAGTGCAGTGCTTTATTATTACTACATACTGTACGTACCATAGTATTGTTTTATTTTTATAACTCTCTCTCCTATTGATCATTGATTTTGTGCATCGTAACAGTATTTTATGTTGACTAATGTAGATTTTTTTAAAATACAGTAAAAATTCAACTCTTTATGTAAGAAACGATAATATATAGTTAAAAATGGTCTAAAGCAGTTTAAAAGGGGTTTAAAAATGTCTAAAATGATTGTGTATGTAAATAAAAGAATCATATACAGAACTTTTTTCCACAACGCGAAATTTCGACTTACACGAGGAGTCTTGGAACGCATCCCTAGCGTAAGTCGGGATCCGACTGTATTACCAAGTTTATTTTCATAGCCAAATATTTTTTCCCAAAAATGAGGCGTAAATTCTAAGTTACCCTCGCAGTATTCCCATTCAGCCAATATTAAACACTGTAGATCAGTGCTTCTCAATCTATTTTACTTTACGCACACTTTATAGTTTACTCGATTTTTGCGGCACACTGAACCAAATTTTATATGCCAATATGGACAATGTTTTTATCATTCACTAATTGAAGCAAGGGAGAGAGAAAAACAGCGTTTCCATATGTATATAACATTTAATCTTTTAAACATTTCAGTATCTTTAGAAATTAAATTAAAGTTCATAATGAATTTTAGTCATTATTACAACCAGAAAGTCCCAAGCTTTCACCCTACGCAATTGAAACCCTTATCGCATGTCCTGAGGGAAAGTGGCGCTTTTTATTCAGCTCTATGTTGGGAAGAGCTACAGGAAGTTTTTAAATCGAATGGTAACAGTAACAGCTAATGAATAAAGTGATCAGAAATTTTTAGGAATACTACTTTTACTAAGAGCCAATATACGTCCAAAGACCCTTCGCTGAACCCCAGTTTTAAGGAGTAATCGCTTCTGAGGTCAATAATTTTTTCTCATGCCTTTAAAGAATGTTCCTTGCTGATGCGTCAACGAATCACGAACTCAATCATATTGTTCTGTGCACTAAACTTGAAGTAATGCGTTAACTTAGTTCTGAATCATAATGCTGCCACGATAGGTTTGCCCCAGATATTGCTGGTTCTTTTAATCGTGTTCATTGTATCCACGATTAAACTCCTCTCTTCACAGCAGAATTTTTGATTTGAATCCTTTTAGCATGTCCATACATATAAAAACAATCTTGGGTCTTTTTGGTATACTATTTTTACTAACAACCAATATACGTCCAAAGGCACTTTGCCGAACCTCAGTTTTAAGGAGTGATCGCTCCTGAAGTCAATAAATTTTTCTCATGCTTTTAAAGAAAGCTCCTTGCTGATGCATCAATAAATAACAAACTCAAATATATTGTTCTGTGCCAGTTAACTTGAAGTAGTGCTTAATCTTTGTTCTGAATCGTAGTGCGGCCCTCATAATGCTGCCAGGCTAGGTTTTCCTCAATCGTTTAAACATGTCCAGTGGGCCAGGGTCAAATTCCTCACTCCAGTACTAAATTTCTGGTTTGAATGCGTTTATCTTGTCAAAATACATATAAATACAATCTAACCGCGCCCATGAATTCTTCGATTTAGTTCATTTAAATTTTTAAAAATATCAACCATGTACGCTTGCTTTCCCAGAAAATATTTGTCTTGTGATAAAGTGGTACGTTTCGTTTCTTTGAGAAGCATCAAAAATTTGTACTTCGCACTTCAACTCAAAAATTCTTGTCTGATCTGGCTTTTCAAAAGTCAGCAAACCACCTTGTGAAGAATCAGGGAGTGATGATCTGCCCCCACCTCTTCAGAAAGTACAATGAAAATATGATAATTAAATGGTCATAATTTTATTATGTTGACGATTTTTACTGCTTCTACCATAGTTGACTTCAGCTCATAAGTCATACTGTTTGCCTGAAGAGTTTTACGATGGAGGAAGCTACCTTGTTTACTTGTTTTTTATTTTTTCTCATTCAACATGAACCCTTCGATATTTCCCTTCTTTGCAACTGCTTCATCACTTCAATCGCCTATGCAGTTGTAACACCGGATCCCGTTGCTTTTTATGTATTTAGCTGTAACGCATAATATTTCATAACCAGTTGCAAGGTAAAAAAGTTCTTTGCAGAAAATATAATAATTTTGAACGCCGTCCTAATCAGCATAAGTAGTGCACCTTTTATATACTGTTTAACGCCGGATTGTACGTAATTTGGTAACCGCCCAAGTAAAGACCATTCCATCTGAATGAATCTAGCAGGGAAGAATTGAAAATAGCAATGAGATATTGATGCACGCGTTTTATAATGTCACTAGTGCCTTATTCATTTATTGCATTCTCTAAAATGAAGTAAGGGAAAACAAAAATAGTGACTATGGAAACAACAAAAAGAAAATAAAATGCTTTCATTTCGTTCGGGAATGTATAAGTAAAGTGGTAAACTCAAAAGTATGATGTGAAAAAATAAATCAATTAATTTTTGTAGTGAGAATATGAAGCGAATATTCGTACTTAAGATTAAAAAAAATATTACCTTGAGCAAATTTTCATTTTCACAAAACTAGGGCTAAATAATAGAGGCAAAAGTGCACATTTGTAACAAACCAACACCCCTATAAACTAATAGATACGTCCACTTCCGCCTATAAACCGGATATTAGCCTTTCCATGTAATCGATGGTCAAACAGTATGTTGATTTTTTAATTTGAAATAAAAATCTTTCAGCTACTTTTAGTTTATCAACCTTCCGTCATGTCATTAATTGATCGCCTATTAACATGGTTTGGAATTGGAACTTTGAGTACTTCATTTACTGTATCATCGGAACTCATCGTTCCTTGTACAGTTTCTTTACGCGTTGGTAAAATAAATGTTTCACCTTTGGTATTAATTTAATGAAACTATCAACAATTAATGTAACTAGGAACACTATATTGGATTTCTTACGCAGGTAAAATAGGTGCTCATTTTTTTACGACTCCGAAAATACCACGGCACACCAGTATGCCGAGGCACACAGGTTGAGAAACACTGCTGTAGATAATTCCATTCTGAATGTCTTTGAAACTGCCTTTGCTTCATTTGTCCGTAACAAGGTACTGGGTGTAAGTATTTAAGATGCTTTTTCTTCACTTTTAGACACGTCTTGATAAAAAGTTTTGTTCTTTTTTGCGTTGCAATCGGTTTTTGTTAATGCAACTTCAGATTTTAAATACCAAAAAAAGAAAAAAAAATCCAGTTCTTTAATTTTTTTTTTGTATCAGAAAATTCAGTGCTAATATATTTAGTAGCAGTTTCACTTTCAATGGCAAACTTATTGCCTTTAAGATTTTTTGACAAAATTATTTTTGAATGGTTTTTGCTTGAAAAGAATTACATAATAAAATTATGCTCCAGAGGTTTAATTTTTCTTGGTTGGTATTTTTATTTTCTTTTGTTTTACCTCGCTGCTCTTCTCGGAGGACTTTACATCCTAAAGCTCGCACTTTTTGCATTGAAAAAAAGTTCCTTAAAACCTCGAAAGATGTGTGTTTTAATTTGTACCTCATGAATGCTTCATTTCATAGAGTTAATTTGCTTCACGATGGTATTTTTTCATTTCGTACTTGTGCCATACCTTATATTTGTAAAAAAAAAATGTCTGAAATCTCATAAAAAAGCTGAAAATGCATAAAAAGTATGCATTTAATACGTGCAACTTTTAACTTCCTTACACGATCGCACGGACACATTTTTGTTCATAAAAAAATATAAGTAATTACGCAATAGATATGTAAGGAAGTCATGTATTGTCCACGTCAGTTTATTACACATTTAATTATACAGATATATATATAGTTTCTATAAAATCCAGTACTAATAAACAAAATTCATGCAAAAAAACGATTTTTAAAAATTTATTTATTTTTTAAATCTTGACCTTTATTTCAAACTGCTTTTTTTTCGACAACGTTTTTCACAACATTTCTACGTGTGCAACTTTCATAGTTCTGAGAAAATTTAGAGGATTTCCAACTTTGCGCCTGACACTTCAGAATTTGTGCAGCCAGAATTTATCTTTTGGTGGGTGAGGGTTTGGTCTTAAGTCCTTATATGGATATAAACTGTTAGGTAAGGTTTGGCAATATGGGGTAAAATCAAAGTTTCTATGGAAACAAGTTTTCTCTTTCATAAACTTTCCAGTTTCCGATGTTAGCGACACCTGCATTTGTTTAGCTAAAATTATACCAATAGGAAAGAAAGCTCAAATGAGGATCAAAATAAAAAAGAAAGATGTATGCATTTTAAATAGAATTTTAAAGTACAATCTCTTTATCAGTGCAAGAATTTATAAACACATTGTACGCACGTATTCGTACATACATTCTTGTTTTTCTTCAATCTCACCGTGTTCGAAACTTTCAAATTCGAAACAGAAGATTTGTTGGAAGGGCGAAAGCTATTGAAAGACTTGAAACGGAATCTAAATTAAATCAGCAGCTTTTTCTCTTCACAAGACTCCGTAAAAAGGTTTTTGTCCCTCACGATTTCTTTTACAGAAGAACAACAGTATGGCTATATTTGTTCTCGCCTTTATTTTACGTGACAAGGATCCAATAAAAACAAACAAGAAATATAGGAAAGAGAACAGAAGTAAGAGCAAAAGAAAAAGGAATCGTACTCTGGTAAAAGATCTTTCTGTGCTGCATGTCTTTGTACTACTGTTTTTCAGATATTGATTGATAGATATTATTTCACTTGAATACAATATAGGTTCGATCAGAAGTTTTGTTTAGTTGTGCACAAAATTACTTGTTATTTAATTATTTCTGGCGTATTTTTCGTGAAAAGTAAAGAAATACCTTTGTGCAAAAAGGGAAAAAAATATTACAACATTAAACTGCACAAATTTACAGAGAACTGCATCTAAGTTTTTTTGGGTTACAAAAAACTTCTTTTCAGTTGGAAAAGAGGTGAGCTTATTAATGAAATGTGGCTTTTGTCGAATGTCATTAGCTCACTTCTTTTGCGTTGAGAATGGGGTACCTTTAATCAGGATGAACGTATACGTAGTTCTTAGCAAAGTTGTGCTATTAAATGTTGTAATATTTTCATTTATATTTATCATGGTTAGAAAAAAAGTGGTGTAAGTCATCTTAAAACGGTTTCGCGTAACTGTGGGTTTCGTAAAAACATCTACAAAAAAATCAGTACTGCGAAAATTTTAGTTTGGACAGAAGGATTTGTATTTAAACACAGGAACTTTTATTATGAACTAACTTTTATGGAAATTTTTTCTTTCTGTTTATAAAGTAACTTTAAGTTATTTGCAAAACTGTCATTTTACTTTTACAACGGATTTACTGAAATACACTCATAATACGCTATTCAAATGCATAGTAATAAAGTACATGAATTCAAAAACATCATAGAATACATGAATTCAAAAACATCATAGAATACATGAATTCAAAAACATTAAGAATACATAAATTCAAAAATATGTATTTAAAAACATTTGCTGAAATTAAGTCAAAGATTGTATTGAGTGAGTGAGTGCTCCAAGTACCAGAAAAATCTGGCATTTGGTTCAATCAGTGGCATGAAAACTCAATTACTTATATGACTATCATTCTCACTTGAGTTTTAGTTTGTCGAAAATTTTCGTATTTTCAAGTGTGCAATATATATTAACTGGTACGCTTTTTAACCAAACATAAACCCTCATGAAAATCATATTATTGACTAGTGTTGCATTTGAATCATCCGGTTTAAATATATTGGCAATTTTCAGACACTTGTTGAACACGGATCCGGTTACTTCCTGAGACTTAGCAGTCAAACAAAATAGAGAAAACGTTCGGTTGCTCCATTCCTCTCGAATTATCACCAGAACTAATGAGCACCAATTCAAATCAGGGCCCATATGTGTACTAAATTTCATTTGTTTTCATGCAGTCGCTTTTGCTCTACAGCGTCTACAAATCCCGGTTGCACACAAACATACAGAAAAATTCCTAAAATGGTCAAAATAGACTCGGAACTTTTCAGACGTGCAAAGCCTTCGAAATTCAAAATTTTTTATTTACTCAATATGTTTTTTATATTAAAAGTAAAAGGAAGTAAAAAAGAACAAAAACAAAACTAAATCTCTTTCCTTTCTGAACACTACTTAATTCCAAGCAAACATCGACATTAAATTTCCAAGTAGCTTTACAGAAATATTCAAACACGCATTAAATATAAGATAAATAAATACCTTGTGCTGAAAAATAAAGTAAAAAATAACAAAGTCAAAGAGCTCAAATTGCAGATTACTGCAGACACGTGTTTCGGCGTTACAAGGAACGCCTTGTTTAACGCAAAAGAAAAGAGCTTATAGATGAAAAAACATCCGATTTTGTCGGTTTTGAAGATTTTGTCGGATGTAATTCAATCCATAAGCTCATTCCTTTTGCCTTGAGAAAGGCGTTCCTTGTAAACACTTGTCTGCAGTAATCTGAAATTTGTGCTTTTTGACGTTATTTTTTCTTACTTTACGCATTAAATATGTTTTCTATTATTAGAATCACATGTGTGTGTGTGTGTGTGTGTGTGTGTGTGTGTGAGAGGTGTCTTAAATAGTCATATTTTATGCAAGTAGTACGGGTAAATTATTTATCGGGTGTCATCTCTTATTTTTAGACGTAATGACTTCATTATCTCTAATCTTTCATCGTAATAATCCGAATGCTCATTTTGTTATCTCCTGTAATTTTTTTATTGGTGGAAAAATAAACTCAGTGTCGTAGCAATACTTCTACTTAAAATGCAATTGCACCGAAATTTTTTTAAAGTCATGCTGTCATTGGGATAAAGTAATTAATTTCAGAGTTTGGCAAGAAACATGTTTTTTTTTTTACTACAAGCAGTTGTATCCAAACATTTAAAGAGAAAGAAGCATTGGTTCCTTTAATGTTGAGCCTTTAAACAATCAAGTATTCAAATAGATGTTTAATGTTTCTATAATTCAAATAAATAACTCACTTTTTATGATTTATATTGATGATTATTTATATAATGTGTATACCTTTTTTAAAGAAAATCTCATAACATTTCTGTGCCGCCGAGCCAGACTGACGCAAATCCAAAATTTGCGATTTTCCGCTTATAATTGCGTTGTATGTAGAACCCTATTCCGCATCGAGCGATGTGAAGGTAAGTCTAAGGAAAAAATTTTGGGAATATTTATCAGTGTTAAAAGAGCTTGCGGCTCATCCTTAGCATACACACGATAAACGCTTTCCTTCTCTCCTGTAAAGTAGCGATTTTGTGACTTACTTTAGTCTGGCTCTGAAACTACAGATTTTACTACTTGGATCAAATCAGAATAAGTAAGATACGTATAATTTATTTGTGGGCACGGCAGTGCCCCCGTCAAGTCGAGCGCGAAGCAAACACTGCCGTACCATCCTTTACTGGAACCATTTCGCCGCATTTTCAGACTCCTATTTGAGAACCTTCTGATGAGACCAGCACGCAGAAATTTTCTTCATCTAGTAAGCTATAATCACATACTTAAAATCCGAAATTTCAAGTCTGTAGGTCATTTAGTTCCAAAGTTATGCGAAACAAAAGTTTCGCATTTATGACATTCACTCACTCACTCACTCACTCACTCATGATCATCAAAATAGAACTAGTACTTCCCATTAACTCAGAGAGGTGAAATTTGGTACAGAGTTAGGGTTTAATGGCCACATAAAGGGAAAACTATAAAAACTAGGCTAATCGAAGATCTGGAGTGACCCTGATTAGAAAACACAAGAGCCCAACCAAACTATTAGAGATCGACATACAGCCTTTACAAAAAATATTCAACTTGGTGGGCCGCTTCATTTGATGTCAAAAATCGAAAGTCTGAAGTATCTAATGAAGAATCCTCAGCTGGTCTCAGCCTCAGCTGTATTAGAGATATGGTAATGCCCCCTTCTACTATTGGTACATAAAAAAATCGACTGTCATTGTAAAAGTCCAGCGTAGTGGAACCCATCTTCCAATTTAATCTAGCAAAGCTTTAGTCTACTCGAACATTACACAAATTAAAAGTTTCTACAAAAAGAAGTGAAATCCCACCAAAAACATTCTGTAAAAAACTAGCCAAGTCTCGATGGAGCTGCTTGTTTATCTCTAAAAAGTAATGAAATCCAGACAAGGTCATGACAAGTCGAAGGTTCCTTACTGCGATTTCTTTATTGTTATAGTTAATGTTGTGTGACTTGGCTGTTAAAGGGTACACAAGGGTACAAAACCAGGTGCTCCATGACATGATTGCACCAATCTGTCGCCAGAACCGCTACCCATTGACGATGGAAATTTGCCACTTGGAAAACGTGTAAACAAAATTGACTTGTACCCACTAACGTATAAAGAATGTTTAACGGCCAAGTCACACAACATTAACTATAACAATAAAGAAATCGCAGTAAGGAACCTTCGACTTGTCATGACTTTGTCTAGATTTCACTACCTTTTAGAGATAAACAAACAGCTCCATCGAGACTTGGCTAGTTTTTTACAGAATGTTTTTGGTGGGATACTTATTTACTATAACCCAACGCAACAGTAATGATACTTATCGTTCAATTTGTGTAATATGTATAATCGTATCTCCTGAAACGATAGCCTAATTTCGCTTTAGTTTTTTTTTTCTTTTTGAAGGTGATTTGAGTGAGAACATTCAGCATTCATTTAAGTGGGGATTTTTTGAACTTTTTTAATGTAAATCCAGATCTTGTTTGTGAGTGTTTATAGATTTTTCGTGTTTTAATTGCCTTAGAAAACACTTTTTCTTTGGTTTCAAATAGTAACATTACAGCCCAGATGTTTAGCACGAGTTTAAGTATGTGCTACTTTTTTTTTCTTAATCCTTGCTCATTCAAAATAAACAGTGAATGCTATTAATTTACTATACATAGTATTGAATATTTGAAGGTATGCATTGAGAAAATTTTCTATAAATTGCTTAATAATAGCAGTACACCGTATGATTGTTGCCATTCGTCTTCGGACATTTATTATAAAAACAATTGAAAACAAGAGCTGCAAGAGTTATTAAAATCAATCATTGCCGGAAGAAGTTTTCTTTGTAAAGTGTAGCTGACAGATTTTCAAGCGGCGTCTTAGTAAAATACATAATTTTTGCTTTTTGTTTTTTTTTCGTGTGCGAACAATTGTGAGAAGGACTGTAAACCATTTAAACCTCAAAATACCTAGGATTTTATTTTATGATATAAAACGTTAAACGTACAAGTAAAACCGACCTTATACTGTATTTTAAGCGGTTCAGTGTACTCTGCAGTGACTTCAGTATTTTTAAGCCTCAACTGGAGAAGTGACTTTATTTAGTAATGGAAGTATTGAAGTAAGGTGTATATAACTCTGATATTTTTCTTGAGCAATCTATAAACAATAGCAAACAAAAGCAGGGCAATTTCTAATGATTTTTTGTGTTATTGTATTTTCTATAAAAATATGTACTATTAAACAGTATTATAAATGTTATACATATACACATACAAGTGTACATACTCGTATATAATTAACATTTCAAAACTTATGAACATAAAAAGCCAAGTCTTCTACCTTACTTTACCAGTTAAGGGTATACAAAAGTAATTTAACCAATAGTTTAACAAAGCATGTTTACGAGACTTCTAAATTTATTTTTTAGACTTGATTTGAATTTATGATTCAGGCATTCTCAAGTTATTTATTAAACTGCGCTGTATGTTTATTTTTATCAATGGTCAATCAATGGATTAGATTCAAGAATAAAGAAGTGCTTAAATTGTCAGAGTCAGTTGTGGAAGCAGAAAAAATAATAAGAAAAACCGATTTCTTACCGTACACATTAAATCTAACTAAACTAACTCTAACTAACTAAACTAATCTAACTAAACACTTACTAGCATTTCTTCCAAAGCAAACAGTCCTTTATTTTTACAGTTAGTGATTAAGAAAGAGTTTCTGTTAGTCTCCGAAGAAAAATTTCGATGCCGTCATTACATTCTGTTCACATCTTCTATTAAATAGGAAATAGTTTGTGTTGCTCAAATGATTTAAGAATAACGATGTAGTTACTTATATAAGGCTAGTCTTGCGCCCCTCCACCATTCAAAAGGGAAAAAATGCTTCACAGGGCCCGATTAAGACATCGGGAGGCCCTAGACCAAACACCTTTTCGGGGCCCTCTGTATTCAAACTTTACAATTTTTGCCAGTGACTAAATTCTTTAAAGCCGTTTTGGCACCCTTATGGCCTAGTTGGCCTATTCAGAAATCAGGTCCTTAACAAATTATTACTAATTATGAACCTAAAGTAAGGGTAATAAGAACTGACGCAAGCAGATAAGTTTAAAACTTTTACTTTCTGCATGCTAATGTTGACAAGATATTTTATAGTAAGAAGAAACGCTTTGAATGAGGAATAAAAAATTGACCAATATTTATACAAATACAGTGGCTCCCAAAAGTGTTCGTACACTTTGAAATTTTTTAGTAAAACCAAAATAACTCGAAACTGAATTCGAATATAAAGTCAAATATTTTTTCACATCATTCCTATATCATTCTAAATACAACCTATTGATTTTTTCAAAATATTGACGGATCTTGTTTTTGAAATGGGTCAGAAAACGAAGATGCAGAGAAATAACACGCCACAAAAGTCATCGTACACTCAACTATTTTCGAATAAATTCATAATTAAAATTATCATATGCCGTTTTATTAATATTTTTGCCTTGTGTTGACCCTTTTAAGTCATTTGGCTTTAATTTTTTGTTTATTTATTCCTTAATAGTGTGCTTATTTGTATAAAATGGCTGGTATTCGTAAAAAACCGCAAACACCATTCAAAATTTGAATTTTTTTCCCACAGCAGTGGTAAATTGGTTTGAAATGTCTCTAAATTAGTTAATTTATTTGTTTGTATAGTAAAGTGCTTGACAAAATGCTTTAAAGAAAGGAATCGGACCGAAAACAAGGTAAGAAAATGTCAACCGGCAAAGTTGACAAAACGTGGTCGGAGATTTAAAGTTAAAAAAATTATGAAAAATACACATTTGAGTGCTGTAAACGTTTCTGCAGAGTTAAATGAAACATATTACATTTAATTTTCACCTAAAATTGTTCGCCAAGTTCTCTGATTAGCTGGATTAAATAGGACCTCTTCCCGCAGAAATTTTCTTGGTCGTGCGAAAAACAGAAAGCTTACGCTTTTCGTCGCAAAATCAACTATAAATAAGCTAAAAATGTTTTAGAATCACGTCTTACTTACAGATAAAAATTAATTTATAATTTTTGGTTAAATTGTTGTATAACTGTAAGTAGAAGAAAAAATTAGACACTTAATCTTAAGAACTTATTTGGATCAGTTAATCAGGACGGTGGAGGTGTTCTAGTGTGAGGGTGCATATCAGCATCAGGACTTGGTAGTTTGTAATTTTTTGATGAAATAATGAATCATGCTGTTCCTTTAAATATTTTAAAAACCAATTTTGAACTCCTAGCCAAAAATTTGGTTATTGGAAACAACTTTGTTTTTTATCAAGATAAAGATAAGAAGCACACGGTTTTCAACATTTGCGTCTAGTGCCACGAAAATTGCCCTAAAGTTTAGAAAAAACCCAAATCTCCAGATTTTAGCTTAATGTAACGTATTTAGAGGTATCTGGGGGGCTAGATTACGAAAATAGGGCTTTAAAACGAAAATAGAGCTAGAAACAGTAAGACTCGAAGTGTGGTTGAACACTTACTCAGAAATTACGCAAAAAAAAGAAAGAAAAAGAATGAAATCTATTCCCAGACGTTTAAAAGGTGTTATGAATACTGTATGATATTCTACTAAATAATAACTTAATCAAAAGTTTGATTATTCAATAATATATAGACATTTTATAAAGAGTACGAAGACTTTTGTGAGATAAAATTTCCGGCACTTTTTCGTTTATGATTTTTAAAAAATTAAGTTTTAATATTTTTTAAAAACTTTTCATGTAGTTTTGTTAAAAATTTATCATAGATCTTATAATTAAATGCCTATTCCGAAATATTAATTCTAACCAATTGATTGGGGCATATTTCATTGAAAGTCGTAGGTGTACGAAGACTTTTGAGAGCCACTGTACGTTTCATTGAGAAGGACATTTTTCAGAAAGTTTTTTTTTTTTTTTTTTTGGTTCTAATCTTGTTTTAAAAAAACTCACAAGCTAAGACGATATTAATTTTTTCAAGTCAATGTTACAAATGACCAAGTAATTATCATGAATAATTCTTTACAGTTAATTATTTTTAGACTTTAGATCGAATTAGGTCGGCTTTCATAATTTATATTCTATTTAATCAAATTTTATCTTTTCCGGAACATGAAGTAAACTGGCCGGGACACCGAGATTTTATCTAAAAACCGGGACTGCCCCGGTAGAACCGGGACGTCTGGCAACCCTACTTAAGGCTAAATATTAGTTATATGCTATTAAAAGCTTATTTCACACACTTAAATTTAGTTCAAGAATGAACTTTTTTTTAGTAGTTCTATCTCACGATAACACGCAAAAATCAGATGGGAACATATCACACTCCAGCAAGTGGCACGACTCCAGAAAGAAAAAGGGTAAAATAGCTCTGTAGAAAATCAAGGTTTTGCGCAGTACTATTTTTAAGTACACTCAAACCTCTTTTTGTGCGTCGGATAAGGACCGCATAAAAAAAAATCGCATAAAAAAGTTCGTTCGCAAAAAAAAAAAAAAGAGGTTTGGTTGTAATTTAATTCAAATATCACAATGCAATCAAATCCATTTTGATGTGATGTTTACTGGTTAGTTTTTGATGTCTAAACTAATAATTTTTACTTAAAGTTCGAAAATGCCTCTTTTACATTTGATTCGGAACTCTTAGTTAAATCCTTTTCACGCCACCACGCCTCTGTTATGTAAGCTAACTTTGTGAGTTTTATGGCAAGAGCGGGCATTAAATTTAGATTTTAAATCAATAGTTAGTACTTTTTTCCAAAATTTTGAGTAGTGTCACTTGCCTTGCCGGAGAGCGATGTGACCACAAACCCAATGCTAAAGTGCGAAATACAAGGTGCTCCCGAGTTTGAAATTAAGCCTTGGTTTGTACATAGTACTAAAAGACAATTGCAGCTTGTTATACAGGGTGAGTCTTAACACTTGGGAAAAAATTTAGGAGGTGTTAGAGAGGAGGACAAGAAGCAAGACTCGTACAGGAACATAGGAGGCAGTGAGAAGCAAGGGAATGTAATTGGACTATTTAAAGTTTCGAGTAAATCACGTTTAATGTTCACATCCTAGGTCGGTTTTCATATTTTTTATTCCTGTAAAGCAGCACATACTAAAGCTACTAGTACTATTTCTTTCCCCCAAAGCTGAGGAGAGCTTCTCCTATCATTCGTACAGGTTATCTTCAAATTTTCAATTTTGTCATTACATCTTTTTTGCTTCTCACTGTGGTCGCAAATGCAATGCTGACGTGCTACATGCACACAAAGTCAGTTACTGACAGATACAAAACACGTCAAATATGTATTAGAAAAATGGTTTCGCACAACATCTAGTTTTTATGAATTTTCTAGTTTAATTTATCCGGTAAAAATTGAGACTTGCAGGTCTATTACAAGCGTCATAATGACAACGTATCGGTCATCGCAATGACGAGCCATTCTGACAATATTTCACCTATGTCTGAATGGTGGATGACAGGCGAGGGTTTGGAGCTACTGGTCACAAATTCCAACAATTACTTGAAACTTTCTTTGACAATTCAAAATACTGTGTAAAATCGTATTTGTTTACTAAATTTTTGATCTGTTTCGCATCCGTCATAATTTATACATCACCTGAAGTTTGCTTTTTATAGTCTTTAGCCCCCTTCAACATTTATATACGCATTTTCCATCACCCTGGATGCGTATAGGAAATAGGTATGCTTTTAAAGATTTTAATGTTTTTAAAATAGAATCAAAAATGTGTAGTTTAAACTTCTGTGAAACTTATTTTACATTAACACAGGATATAATTAAACACAGGACGGCAAAAGATATGCATACCATTTTAAACTAAAATCTCATTTGGTAAGTAAGGTGGACCGAGCATTTTTCAGGAGCTATATATGAACTGCAATGCTTTAAATAAAGACTTTCCTGTTTAATACCGAGTTTGAGCTTGCTAGTTCTTGAAGGGACGGGTAGAGGGGTGAAACAAAAAAATGCTCTCCTATCCGTTGGCGAATAGAATGCTTTTTAACGATATCGGATCATTATTATATCACGCATTAAGAGCGATAAACAACTGAAGACAACTCCCCCACTTCTTCCCCGAATGGTAACGAGGCCTTCTCGGTTTTGGAGGGAGATGTGGAGTGACTTTCCATCGTCGTCGAACAAAGAAACCCTGAACAACAGCTGACTTGATTGAAATTTTGTCAACACAAAATACAGTAACACTTTCAAAACCAACATTTTGTGTACATAATTAAGGTTGATTGCAATTTGAAGAAAAGCATATAAATGTTTTCTTTTTTTGAAGTACAATTTTGAAGAGAAAATGGCTTTACTTCAAAAATATAAATAATAAGGATAGTTAATTACAAAATGATTAAAAGTTATTTAACATTTTAGAAACATTATACGTTTCAAGAACAATCTTGATTTGAGATAAGAATGATTAAAAATATACTGGTGCAATAACAAAGCAGTGATCAGTATAGAATGTCACTATTGGTAATATGATCATAATCAGTAAATTTTTGGCTTTAGTAATTTAGTAGAAAACATAACTCGTCTTTTTTTTTAATTTTTAGTTTTTTAAATTTTTTAATTTCATTAAGAGCAATAAGAAAGAAATGACTTGTTTCGGAAAATATCAATGAAGTTATAATTATTTGTGTCTGGCTGAGTTTTTTTTTAATGACTGGCTGCGTATTTATTTAGTCGCCAATGTAAAATATTTTGTCGCCAGGTGCCAGGTGCCTTGTGATCATTTTCAGGCCTAGATTACAAACACACCACCTCACCGTGAACGTTAAAGAAAAATAACCACCCCAGTAAAGAATTAATGCAAAGAAAAGTGTTTTGCTAGTTCAATGGTATTATTTCAATTGTAAATTCTTTACGGTTTATCGAAAGAAGGCAAGGGATATTTCCACCATAAATCAATCTCAATATTCAATGATTGTGCTAAATTTGCGCGATTTAAGATTAATCATAAGAAACATTTGCGATATTGGAAATACATCTTCGGTTGTGAGTAATATCATGATGGATGTGTCACTTCCCCGATAAATCTGCCGTTGAAGGCGATGTGTCGATCCGACTTCTTATTTCAATCTTTCATGAAGTCTGGATATTGCTCATAGTCCGATCAAAATACGTCACAGGTAGTTTTATCAATGTGTTTTATGGAACAGAGTAAGACATCGGTTCTTCTTAGATAAGTGGAAAGAGATGTGCAACTTCTCAGAATCTAAGAAAATGAGATCGAAAATACTTTCTAACGTATAGGGGAATGGGGTGCAAAGTGAAATAGTTAAGATATCTCACCTTTTGCAAAATTCAAAAAAAAAAAAAAAAAAAAACTGAATTGAAAATTATTATACATGAAGAAGATAAATGTATTTTACAATAAAACTTGCACTGAAACATTTTGTTTTCATTTTTGGCAATAAATTTGTAACTTAAAAAAAAAAAAAATGTTTATTTATGTTTTTATGGGGCAAAGTGAAAAACATGTATAGTTTAAAGAAATATGAAATATTTTCTAGATCATTATCAGAAAAATTTGATAATGTGAATGAGTTAATATATGAGAAAAATATATTTAGCGAACAAATAAGCAAATAAGTGAATACATGAATGAATAAGTTTTAATTAATTAAAGGAACGTATATGGGGCAAAGTGAAAAACATGTATATTTAAAAAAAATAGGAAATATTTTCTAGGTCACTATTAAAAACATTTGATAAAATGAATGAGTTGATATATGAGAAAAATAATTAAATGAACAAATAAGCAAATACGTGAATAAATGAATAAATAAGTTTTTAACAGTTAAAGGAACGTACATCCACTAATTAATAGGAGAACTCATTAGTGATTTAGTAAATCAATAAACAAGTAAACGAAGTGAACTACTTCCCCTTGCCACGTGAATACCTGACAAACTGTATTAACTTTAAAATTAAAACATGGCTAACATTAACTAATGCATTGCACTGAACATTAGTCGATGTCAATAAATGCAATATTAACTACAGAAACTTCAACTGTAAGAAAAATTATTTTTTAAAAGCCTGAAGTTATTACAATATGTGTATAAAATTTTAAAATTGACTTGCAGTGTTATATACTTATATCTTTAGAGCTATTTGTTTTTTTGACTGGAATCAGCTATACGCACATATGAATTATTCTCATACAGCTTAAATCAATACGAATTTTATATTTCTATTCGTTAAAATCAATCACTGCAGACCAATTATTTGTTGAAGAAACTTTAAAAAAGTTAATTTTGCATGTACCAGCTTCATAATGGTAAAAAAAAAAAAGAAAAAATCATGGAAAGTTTTTTCCGGCGTCTTTAAATAGTTTATTGGGGCATTTTTCCTGATATCAAACATTAACATTAATAATAATAATAAAAGAAGCAAAATCGATTTTTTGAAACATTTTTGTACCAAACTTAATGAGAGTCATTTGGACCTCTCCGAACTACTGACAAAGGAACTTTGGATTCTATGATTAGTAAAGAACAATGTTAAGAAAATACAGCAAAAAGGCTTTGCTTGATTCCCTTCTCCATCCTCAACCAGACAGATTTTTCTGAACAAAAATCCCGCAAACAATCCTGCTCAACCCTGAAATGTTAGATCATTCTCTAGGAAATATTAAATTCAATCACCGCTGTTAAGTATTTCCTTCCGATCGATAGAGTAATACGGGAATTTGTAGTTATAGTGAACATTAGGGGCAAATGAACTAACAATCAGTCCCCATTATTATTAAAATTGATTTCAAAGCACGACTGGTTTTCTGCGAAGTAATGCTATTGAATTCATTTAAATTCTCTGAATAAGAACTGTGGTTGCGCAAAAATTTATCATGAGTTAAATTCTACTTAGGTGCAAAGTTATTATTTTTGTTTTAGTTGTTTTTTTAATGTAATATTGATTGTTATACAAAACATTATAGTTTATTTCTAGGAATATTCGCCTTTTTTTTGATAAAAGAATCAAAAATCTCTTTTACGATAAATTTTCCTTAGTCGTTTTTAAACTTATTAAAAATAGCCTTGAAATGCAAGGTTCAGCTATTAATTTGCAGGACTGACGTAACTGTAGGAGAACAAAAACTGAAGATGGTGCTAAAGATTGCATAGAAGAGCGTTTCTTGCGCATGTGCAGTGCAATCGGCGTCATTCTAAAGTAAGTTGTTCTCATGAAAAGGCGCATTTAAACGTAGCCCTCAAATTCCTGTCGTCGAAGTGAAAATGGAGCAAAGAATTAACACTAAATTTTGCTTCAAATTGGGCAAGACAGCTGCAGAATCATACAAAACGTTGAAACAAGTTCACTTGAACTTTTGAATGGTTTAAACAGTTTCGGGATGGCTGCAAAAACGTCGATGATGATCCACAAACAGGTCGGTCGCAGTTCGTACGCACGCTGGAAGCAATGGGAAAAGTTTGCATTATGGTGACAACCAGAATCGAAGAACTATGTTTATGCGCCCTTTCCACGAGAACCACTTACTTCAGAATTACACCGCCGATTGCACTGCACATGCACAAGAAAGTTTTCTTCAATATGCAATCATTTGCGTCATCTTCCGGCTTTTCGTTCTCTTACGTCAGTCCTGGAAATTTATAGCCGGACTTTGTAATAAAATCAAAGATCGAATTTTTTTTGAAAAACATTTTGAGATTACCAACACACTTTTCCAGAAACATCCTGATTAGATCACGATTAATAAAGGATAAAAAATTTTCCCATATAATCTTACGATAAAATGCTTTGTTTTAATTGTTCAAAGTTGAACAAAAACTAATCAAATAAACTGCGAAACATGGTATCTCTTAGTACTAACGATCCGAAAAGAGGTTTTTGAATAAGATAATTCTTTTGAAATCGAATGGCAAATAAAAAGACTCATATTTCCCCATCTTATTGTCCCACGTTTTAAAATTTCCACTTTTAACCAGTAGGGTAACCATCCCGGTCATTGACTTTTTAAAGAGTTTGTCTTTAAACTTGCCTTTGTTTTCATTTTTTAGAGAACAAATATTCGCTTGGAAATATTTTTGTATCGAAGAATGCACATCTATGCATCTATTTAGTTCACTAAAATAAAAAAAATATTTGAATAGATATTTTAATAAAAATATATGTTTAAAGAGTTACCAAAATCACCAGTAATTGGCAGCAGAAGTAAAGCATTTTGCGCAAAGTTTAGCACATGTTCTATGGGTTTTCCATCAATACAGCTTAAAAAACATCCTTTTATTGGTTCTTCTTCCTGTTTTTGGAAGTTAAAATTTGTTTTCTGAAACGTACATAAGTTTGATTGACACAATCGCATTCTGAACTTACTTTTCGTGTTATTTATTTTATTAGGAAGTTGGAGAGGCTGCTTAGTTATAACTTTGTACTTGATCTGCTTTAAAGGGACAGTTGTCTTTATTTGACCGCGTATTTCGTGTTCTTTATACCTCTTTTCAGTTTAACTTTCAGAAGTAATACTGTTGCGATATTTCGGAAATTGGGTTGTTTCCGTAATTTTAAAAGTTTTCATTCTTAGAAAACGTGCTTAAAACATAAAATTGAACATTTTAAAAAATATTTTAACAAATTTGTATTTAAAAAAATGTTTTAATCTGTGCGCAGATTCGATTTTATTTTTTGCACTTCTGCTCATGACATCAGAAGCGATAAAAGGCCGATAACTGATGCCATTGGCGCAGAGCGCATTAGATAAAGCTAAAAATATTATAGCGCAATATTAGTAAGGAATTTCAAAATTTGCTTCAGAAAAGAATTCATTCAAAATTCTCATTATGGTTGCTGTTTACTGGCAACCTTTATTTTCTTTTAAATTGTGTAAACATTCAGATCTCCAGCTGAGTACCGCGCCAAAGTACATCACTTGTGACGTCATTAAAACCACGCCTTATTTCCAGAATCGGACATAAAAAATGTAAACAATAGTAACTTGGGAAAATCGAATTTTTTCTGCCTCCATGCTATTTTTTTTTCTTTTTGCTCGTTCTATCAGTTTCAGTGACTAAAAGTAGTACTTTTGACTGAAGGAAACACCCCCATTTTCCTTCGAAAGTTCGGCCTTTTTTTCTTCAAACGACTTATATTAGAGAGTGAATAAAATTTGGAAAATACTTTCTGAAATTTCTGAAAAGTTGTAATGGTTAGATGCAATAAGTAATCTACTGTTGAGCAGATACATTTGAAGAGGAAAAAAAAAAACATGTTTACAAAAAAAAAAAAAAAACTTGAAAAGATTCGTGAAATCTACTATAAAAATTTACGATTTATTTACAAGTGTGAAAATTGCAGGTCTGAAGTTCGTTGCTTTAAATTTGTTCACAAATGTTCTACTTTACTTTTTATGGAATTATGTGTGTGATTGTGTTTGTAATTAATAATTAATAAAAAACATTCAACTAATGGATAAAGTAAGTACTTAAAATTTTAAGTAATTATTTTTTCTCAAAAATACTAAAAGTCTTGTATCGTAAGTGTTCTTTGAAATCCATTTACTAAAGCACTGCTAAAAATCATACTCCACAAAATTTGGAACTTACACTGAATTCATTAAAATGAGCTAACTCACTACAAATGCTTAAAAAGCCTCGTTGAAAAGTGATTCTCAATGACATTAGTGGTGCTTAGAAAAGCTTTGAAGCTACATAGATATTTCTAAACAACATGTGAAAAGATTAAGCCACTTTAGAGCTTTTATCAATTTGCTGACTGACAGTATCAGATCGTACTTCTAATTGAAAATGACTCCCGACTTCTGAAGAGAAATGAAGTGAGAAGGTTAGATACCTTTGTGAGGAGGCGTGACACTTATCTTTCTTTTTTGAAAAGGAGAAAGATCTTTTTCTGTTTATTTGTGAGGAGAAAGAAGCATCTTACAACTACAGCTAAATAACTGAATAAGCAAGTGAGGAATCAGCAGCATAAAACGTTTACTATGCATACTGTATGAAAAATCAATTTTTTAATGAGTAGTCATATTTTGATTACTATTGCAAAATATTTCTTAATGCATGAAGAAGCGTTTTTCTTAATAAGGTTTTCTTAACAAGAAAGAGAAAATTATTTCTTTTTTTCCATTTGTGAGAAGAAAGAAGCGTATTAGGGTCTGGTGGGGGAAAGTGGTCAATGGGGTAAAGTGGTCATTCGTGAAATAAATGGTTATAGCTTGGAAATAAATGCTCAAATGAATGTAAAATTTTTATTATACAGTAGAGCAGTTAGAAACCACATTTTGAATACAAAATTTTACAACTGCTAAAATTTAATTTGATGCAAAAAAATATTTTGTGTGAATATGAAAAGTTTTAAAATCTAAACACCTCTTTTAACTTCCTTGGGAAATTTTGTTTGTTAGAATTATTAACAGATTGACTGCATAGAAAGCTTCCTACATGTCTCAAGAACTCTTACTCATTAGCAGTTAGCTGAATCTATTTTGGATAATTTTTTAGAACAATTTAAGTAAGATGGGGTAAAGTGGTCATAATATTAGGCTTAACAAATATTGTTCTAATGCCATTTAATCGTTAATTATAAGGCAGATATAAATTAAATTGTAATTTCACTTAATATAAATTGTTTTTACAGTAAACGGGGTTAAATTTACGAGTATATGCATATGCATACGCATATACTCGTGTACGGACGTATATAGACGTATTCATATAAATGCACCAATAAATACGTATATGAGTATCTGCAAGTATTTTTAATCTATACAGATATGCATTCGACTATACACGTATATACTCGCTTATACTCGTATGTGTATAAATACTTATATACTCAGGTAGACACGAATATACGCATACGTACTCGAGTAGACACTTACATACAAGCATATGATATACAAGTAAACAGGGTGAGTTTAAACGTTTGAGCAAATTATTAAAATGTGTTAGAGGGGAGGATAAGAAGCAAGAATCACACATAAGGAACATATGGTCACAAACACAATGCTGACGCGCTACATGCACACAAAGCCAGAAGCTAATGGATGCAAAACAGGTCACAAATTTATATATTACACAAAGAAAATTTAACACAACATTTTATGTCTCAAGATAGTTTTAAAGCGATTGATGAAATTTGCGGCCTGCAGCTGTAATACTCGTACATGTGCGTCGCAATCACAAAGCACTCTTTGTTGCAATAACGACACTTTTGAAAAAGTTTCATCTGTCGCTGCGCCTTTGTTGCGATGCTTGTACTAGAGCTACTACAGGTCGTAACTTTTAACAACTGCTCTAAATATTTCTTAAAAACTAAAATGTTGGACAAAATTATCTTTGTGTAACAAAATTGCGATTTGTTTGCATCCATCATTTTCTGGCTTTGTGTGCATGTAGCGCGTCAGCGAAAGCAAGTTCCTTATAATTCTTTGCTTCTTATCCTCCCTTTTCACTCTGCTTAGATTTTTGCTCAAGAGCTTTTGCTCATTCTGCAGGCACACATGTATATAAGCTTATATACTCGTGTATACATGCTTGTACTCGTGTGTACATGCATGTACTCGTAAATACATGTAAATGTACGTATATACGTGCATACATGTGTGTACTCGTGTATACACGTGAATGTACGTATATATGTCTATAGAGATATATAATCGTGTTTGCACGTACATACGTATATACTCGTGCTTCACAATCTATATATATATGTGAGTAGACACGTACCAAACACGCACGGGGTGTATCCACAAATTAACTCGTGTATACCCGGATATGTGTTTATGTACACTTATATATGTGTATATACGTCTACTGTATGCGTATATACTCAGATATGCACGTATGTACTCTAAATAGAAGTGCATACACGCATATGATATTCGTTTACACGCGTATATACCCGTACGTACACGTAACACGTATATACTAGTGTAGACACGTATACACTCCAGCAGGTAATCACGTATACATGCTTATATACTCATTTATACACGTATATACTTGAGTAGGCACGTGCATGCATGTATCTGATGCATACATGTATCTACTCATATATGAACGTGTTTACTAATGTTTACACGACACGTATATACTCGTGTATACCCACATGTGCTTGTGCATATACTTGTAACTATAAAAATAATCGAAATATACAAATACTAGGGTTGTTTATAATTGTTTTGCATCTATTTTTAACTATGACCACTTTCACCCACCCCATGTGGTAAAGCGGTCATAAATAGAAAGGGAAAAGAAAGTGTTATAAAACTACTTAAATCAATATTTGTTTTCCTAAAACTCAATGTACTGTGTTCTTTAATAATGCAATGTAAAATAAAAACAAAAAAAGTTTAAATGTTTAAAAAATTAATTGTACCTATTATTCAAATAAGTTGAAAACCTACGATTTTATGACCACTTTACCCCACCAGACCCTACAATTTCAGTTAAATGATTGAATATGAGAAATAAAGAGTTGTTTGCATGAACTATTTATTGTGCAGAATGTATGAAAAATTTATTTTTTAATACATAGTCATATTTTGATTACAATTGCAATATGTCATGTGTGAAGAAGTGTGCACTTACTTTAAAATAAGTTAAAGTCAGTAAATCGAAAATAGAGTACTTAAAAATAAGTAAAATGTACTCATTCTTGAGTATTTCATGTTGTTATAATAGCTCCGAGTACAATTTTCTTAAATTTGAGAAATGTATGGGTTCACTTCGTAAATTCGTACATTGATTCGAATATGAGTATGCGTTTTTCTCAATCTGTTGATATTATGCAAACCTAAATTTTCCAAAAGAAATCCGGACTGATATAGTTGGAAAGAAAAAGATTCGAGCACAGACCGTTTGATCTACAGCCCAATGCACTGCCAACTAGTCTAAATCGCACAAGAGCGTTAAAAAAAGTTTTATGGGCCCCCATAAACCAAATGTTGAATTTTCCAGATTGCATAATCTTCTGAAATGTTGATTCATAAAATGCGAACGTTTTAACAAAGAAAAAAACAATATTAAGAGTAATTTAAACTGAGAGGAACTATATTTATGTATAGAATATAAATAAGAACATGTTGTTGGGGAAATTCGACAGATTACGCCAACAAAGAAAGGTTCTTAAATTATATCAACAAGAAAACTATTTTTCCTTCATATTTGCTTTAATGTACCCTTTGCAAAATATTTCATATTTTTTGAAATGATATTTTGGGAGACAATGTGATCAGGGATGATTTTCATTAGGTCTATGGAGCAGAAAGAAGACTAAGGATCACTCTTAAAGGTAGTTAAAACGAGCTGATGTGTGCATCACATGACTTCCTTTTACTCCAATTTAATGTAATTCCCCTATTTTTGGCATTCTTAATGTTATTCAATAGTTCACTCTCTAAATATCACCAACAGTGGCCAAATTGAAACCATATAAAAAAATCGTCAAATTTTTCGCCAAGTTAGTGACAAAACTTTGCGATCAAAATACTGGCGATATATCGCGAAGTGTCCGCCAAATTATAACACCACTTAAGTTTACATTGAAATTAACAATAATTCCTCCCCAAAAGGGGCAAAAGACCCCTTTTGAAACACCGGAATGCAACCAAAAGGGGAGGTGCACAAGTAGACCACCCCTCTAGGAGTCTACGTACCAAATTTCAACTTTCTGGGACATACCGTTCTTGAGTTATGCGACATCCATACGCACATACGCACAGACGTCACGAGAAAACTCGTTGTAATTAATTCGAGAATCGTCAAAATGGATATTTCGCGTGTCTATACGCACGTATCCACGTATGGTCGAGTCGGGGAAAAAAAAAACTTAACATTCATTTGGGGGAGAGTAAAATGGAAATTAAGGTCGATTTTTGAATGAAATTTTTTTCGCGAATACAATACTTCCTTTT
The DNA here is from genome assembly GCF_026930045.1 of Uloborus diversus. Taxonomy (NCBI): domain Eukaryota; kingdom Metazoa; phylum Arthropoda; class Arachnida; order Araneae; family Uloboridae; genus Uloborus; species Uloborus diversus. The sequence goes on from NC_072735.1 coordinate 88,833,745, forward strand.
TTGTAAAAGGAAGTAAAAATTAGTACTTAATTTGAGCCTTTGTATTTATAAACTGTACTCAAAGTATTTGTTTAAGATCTAATTCGTCAGTTTGAATGGGGTAAATCTAATCTTCTTGACGCTATGTTGTTAAGTCATATACCTTCACTGAATGATATCTAATATGGCTTAAATGTAAGAACAGAATAACATGAGATCATATTTTTGTGCGTTAGAAGCTTATTTTTAACACAGAGGTGTCATTTATATTTGAACTCGGTTCTAAAACAAGTGCACTTAAGGAAAAAAAAATGGTACACCGAAGTACTTAGTTCAAAATACTTCATTTTTAAAAGAGAAAAACAATCTGTTCATTATTTCTTTCTTTCCACTTTTGCCGATCGTTTTAAGCCACTTCGCGAATTGACCGGCTAAAGCCCGAAATTGAGAAAAGTTTCGGCTTGGCCGGTTAGTTTTCAGTAATGCTGGACAGTTCGCGAATTGTCTGTCCAATTTCGGGAATAGATGGTTTATTGTGTGGTAAATTTATGGAAAACTACATTAGAAAGAAATTAAATCAAGATGCTTGCACACATGACATTTTGATGTATTTTAAAAGAAAAATATAGTAAAGGACAAGCAGTTTGAAACATATTTTTTTCCAATGTTTAACTAATTTTTGGTTGGTTCCAAATTTAAAGAACAGCAACAAATGATCCGAATAAACAGCAAAATGCTAGATTACTCTCTTTACCGAAGAAATATGAAGCACTGTTGTAAAAAACTAGAAAAGTTTGCCACTTAACTCCTGACAGACTGTAACATAACGCCATGGAAATAGGGTTTTTTCCTTTCTAATCACACCATAGCGAAAATATATTCTGATTTATCAAGAATATTACAAAGCAATACATCAAGCAATTTTTATCAAAAACTATTACTGAAAGGTGAAATATTTTTCTTCCAAAAGAAAACGATAGAAATTTTAAAATCAAAATAAATCTTCGGGAATTAAAAGCATTTGAGCAAAAACGAACAAAATCTTTTAATCCATACTCATTATTTACCTATATTTTGTGAACCTTTTCACGAAAACTTTTGCAATATAGCAAGTTTATTTAAGACATGAATTTTAATTATAAGCACTTTTTTGAACATGCTAATCTTTTAGAAAGATCAAAAGAGGAAGTGGGATGAATCGGAACTAATTTTGACTTTTTACATTTTATCTTTTCTCGCAGTTTTGTATTTTTCTTGTCGTGTTCGTCTCGAGTTACTTTCATTATTTACCCATTTCTAAGCTTTTTCTGTCTGCAAATTATTTTACTTGATAGATGTTGAGGAAGGAATAATATTTATCTCCAGTAGTCACCTTTTATGATTAAAATTGAACAGATGTTTTATTTATATCATTTAACGTGCTGAGGTTTTTTTTTTTTTGTATTTATATGTGTGATTTTCAAATTTTCCGGGAATGCAAGCTATAATTACTGGATGTTTTCTTTTAAGAAAAAAAAAAATAAAAATTTTTAAAGGTAGGAAATCTTTTAAATGACTCGTAAGTCAAAAGAAAAATACTTTAAAAAATCTGCGTAGTTCGAAAACAATTTATGTAAATGTGTCATCATTTATAAAACTTTAAATCGAACTCTGGAAATTTTAAGATCTTTTGTATTATTATATGTATTTTGTTACATTTATTTAGCCATGTTATGTTATGAAATGTGTTATATTTACTTCATTTATTTACTGATGCATATTTTAAAATAGTGAGACGTAAATATTTCAGCGCAATATAATGAACCACTATATCAGTAATTAAATAATTTTATCACTTTTTCATTATTTATTCCAAAACGGAATCATTTGGAAGTTACGTAAACGAATTGTCATTTTTACTATTAACATATTACTTAATACGATAATTCACTGTTGCCACAAAGAGGGATTGGGTTTGGGGTCAAAAATCTTACGTAATCACCAATCTTAATACAGTAGTTTACATATATAAAATGACTTTTTTTATCCAGCCCCCCTTCTAAATTCATGAAGTAAATCACTGCTGCTCTAGTGCCATATATATATACTCTGCACACATTTATTAAAAAACACGTATTGAAAAATAATTTAATTTTATGTCTTAAGTGTAAACAAAAATAAAATTAGTAAAAAAAAACCATTTACCTGTTATTATCACATTGTCTTAAAGTAGCCCCAAATAATAAACTAATAGAAAATGTAAAACTTTGGTTCGAAAAATAGAATTTTCGAGCAGAAATTTCAAGCAAATGTAGATGAATAAATTCAAGCGGACAGTACTGAAAGTTTACTCAGCACCGTTGGAAATTTCTCTTAAAAAGTTATTCTTTGCCGAGACACCTCACTGTAAAGTTACCAGTTTTTCACGGATCCATTTACGTTAAAAATCCGGATAAACAGATACTGATATCGATTTTCATATGTTTAATATTTAAAGCGATATCATTCGAAGGATATTTTCCATTTGATCACTATATCTTATTTGATATTTTTCCATTTGATCACTATATACCCATTTGATCACACATCTTATTCCTGAACACATTAAGTGTATACACATACAGAAAAAGTACAAGTTAGGCATACAAATGCTGGGAAGGCGGAAGACATATGCTTCTGCTTCACTAGGGACTATTCTTAGTAAACGTTGATGCATCCTCTTTTGGATTTCTATTTCAAGTATTTTTCTTGTAAATTTTTGCTCTAATTTTACTTCTTTGTTATCATTAGAGGTTGCTTTTAATTGTCAATCTTGATATGGTTTTTTTATGTGTATTTTTCAGTCATGATAGAACTAAGTCCGAGCCTGACTAAAAAACGACACGAGCCAAGTAATAATGAAAGACAGAAAATAATAGGTAGCAACCGAATAATCATAGTGAAACATTTGCTTTGACGCATAAATTATGTCCCTCGACTCATCGTTACTAAGATACAGTCAACTCTCAATAACTCGAAATCCCAAAAAACTGGCTAAAATGTTCGAGTTATGGGAAGTTTACACAATAGTTTCAAGAGTTTGGGGACCAATGAAAACTTTGAGATAAAGAAATATTTAAGTTATAAGCTTCGAGTTATCGAGATTTGACCGTCTATAGCCCTAAAGTTTGCCGAAGTTTTGAGAATATTTTTTAAAATTTAAATACTTGGCGAGAAATGGAATGTACCAGTCGACTTCACCTCCTGCATAAAGCAGGACATCCACCTGCAAAGCTTATGAAAGAAGTCTTCTATTACTCTCAAAAATTGGCTTAACTTGACGACTTTTTTTAAATTTCGGAAGACTTTAAGACCTCATATTTCGATTATGGAGAGACAAGGGCAAATATTTTATACGTTTAAAAACGCTCTTTCGATTGGCACTTATTCATATTTTTTTCATTATAACATATAGAGATTACGCTGTCATATGGTTTTCTGGTTCGAACAAAATCTTGCGGCGAAGAAATAAAGCAGTACCAGTGAGCTAAAAAGTAAAAGACAATCTTACAACGTTAAGTTTCGCAAATTAACAGGGAACTGCTGAGACGTGTTTCGGGATTACAATTAGCCTCTTTTTCAATGCAAAAAAGCGAGCTGATGGAGGAAAAGACATTCGACCAAAGCTTTTATCTCTTTTAAGAAGCTTCGTGAAGGAATAAAATGTGTGGTATTTTAAAAAAAATTTTTTTGCTGTTATAAATTTGCATTACAATAGTTTATTCGTTTTACTAAACTACTTTTTTAAAGACAATTATCAAAAAGGTACCTTTTAGTTTTTGATTATAGTAATATCCATTATTGATATTGATTGTATGAAACTTTAAGAAAAACCATCGATTTTTTTTGCTTTTTAATACACTGTACAAGGGAAAATTTCATGGTAAATGTAGTAAAATGGAGTGTTTACAGTACAGAAAAATACAGTAAATTGTACCGTAAAATTCAAACGATTGCAGCGTAAATTGAAACACCACGTGACTTACAGTGCGAAGCAGATAACATCCTATTCCGGAAGATCCAATCGGAGTTCCGGAGATCGAATCTGTTGTTCGCGGTTTGCGATTTTTAACTCTCGTTTATTTTACCGTAAAATTTTACAGTAAAGTAGAAGTTAACGGTAAAAGTTACTGACAACATAGATGTCAGTAATTTTTACCGTAAAATTTCAGGATTTTTTTAAACAGTGTATAATTACGCTATAGATAAGAAGCTCAACGTTTCTTAATATTAGCAAGCGTTGCTTTTCCATGAGAAATATGCATAGTCAAACAGAGAAATACTCTTCTTTTATGTAACTTTAAAAAAAAGATATTTTAATATTTTGCTAAAAACACTTCAATATTTTCGGCTTTATTTTGCACTGGATTTCCAATATTGACTTCTTTCGTTTCAAATTAATGACGATATTTACATTTTATGATTAGTTTCAGAAAAACTGCAACGCCCACAGACTCTTTTACGTAAACTGGCAATTTATTTCTAACAATAGCATAACATTTGGTTATTTGCCTTATAAATAACAAATAACAGTTCTCTGGAAATAAAATAAAGGGTAGGAAAAGTGATATAATTCATAAAAGTAGATTCTCATTATAGGAATCCATTTCGCTGAGCTATTGTTACGCTGTCAGACTAATCTCTCTATCCCTCTTTCTCTTTTGTTCCTTCGGTTTTTGTTTTCCACAAAAGCCGAAGAAGTTATAGAAGAAAAACTTGTTTAGACATTCTGATCATGTCTTTTATTTTAGATTAATAACACTCAAAGACTGAATCAAATAATATGATATTGAGAAATACGAAAATTCTCTTGTTTTTGATTAAAGGATTCTTAGTCCTCAACATAAAACAAATAATTAAGTCACAAGACTTTAAACATTTTTTTCATGTATAAAGTTTTCTAATGAAGGAAGTCTTATATTTTTTGTCAATTTTAAGTGAAATAAAAAAATGCTTCATTTTTATAGTAGATGAAAAAACTTACTGTCATTGTTAAACACAGTACATCACAATTTATATGAATTCTTGTTATTTTCAAAGAAAATAATACTGAGTGAAACGAACGTTTATTACTAGTATTATTAACATATTGGAGAAAATAATTACTTAAATACGCGGCAGTTTTAAATAATAATATAGCAAATTCTATTTCATAACTTTGAAATATTTGACACTTTGCATTATTCGATGTAAATTTTTGCAACGTACTGTTAACGTCTGATCATATGCGTTGACTTCGGGAGGTAACCCATAAAATGACCAGTATTTTCGCTTGCTTGTCATATATTGGGTGATAAGCAAGCCATTCAGTTCTGATTTGAAGAACGATTATACGAAGTTATACGAAGTGGACGTGTTTAAAAAAAAAAAAAAAAGCAGCAAAACTAAGTTAACCAGAACTTTTGCTTTTTGAGTTCAAGTAAGGCCATAACGCAGACTAGGCAAAGCAAAACATATGCCGTGATAAAAGGGAAGGTTCTGTTAACCACATAACTCTAATATTTATTATTCTGATGATTAAGATTACAAAAAAATAAATCATTAAAAAATGCTATGCAGTGGTATCGAAGAACTGGCAAAAATATTGCTCAATACGATAGACTGCACTTTGAATGCCAGGTGCATAAAGTTAACAACGCATTACTAATGAAATAATTTCTGTTTTTCTTTCCTAAAACTTATGGCCCAACAATGTACAACGTAGTACTCTACATACTAGTATGACTCAACATAGTACAGTAAGACCTATAAAATTGACTATCCTTGTAAGTTGACCACCTGTCCAAGTTGACCGCTATTTTCAGGCACATAATTAGATCTCTCTATCATATATTTCAACCTCTATAAGTTTACCAATAAAGTAGTGCACCACAAGTGGTGAACTTACACAGCTTTCTCTGTACTCAACGACATATACACAAGGAATCCCCGAACTAAACTTTTTGTAGGAGAACGACTTACAATTCTCACTTTACCTAATGAAATTTGAAATTTTACCGATTGATAAAGCACGAGCATGAAAACATATCATACATACATAGAATCTAATAAGAAATGACTAGGTATCATTAAAAAATAATTTTATATATTTAAGAAATTAAAAAATAATCTTAAGGCTGCAATACCGTTCTTAATGTACAGAATCGTATGCAAAAATTTCAAAATTAAGATATTTTTAGGAGATCACAGTGACCTCCCATCGGGTGTCACTAAACATGCATTGTACTCTATTTATAAACAGAAATTCTACAACTTGAACAACTATTTTAAGCATGACCAGAGTTTGGCAAAATTTTCTGAAAATGATATCCAAACTTATTGTTCTATTATTGTGTTACTTCAACCGAATGAACATGACAATTCATTTATCACACAATTCAGAGTAATGTTCTGAGTTCTGTGAAACAAATAGCATTTATATTCAAGAAGGATGTTCTGAGAGGAAAACATCATCAATGCATTATGGAGTCATTCACTTTCAGCTTTAATCAGTTAATCTACCAATACAATGTCTGATTTTACACGTGAAAGATAATTAGTTTGTAAATGTTACCAACATTTGGGTTTCGAAACAAAGTCGTGAACATTTGTGTTTTCTCAGCATATGTTTTGGACTATCAACATTTATTGAATACCTGTAAAAATTAATACAATTACGCTCTTTATAGTCTGGCGTTATTAATAATCTGAATATTTCAGCTGTTATGATGCTGTTCATAGTATGTTTTCTTCAGACTACAATCTATATTTGCTCTCTATATTTATAACAGGTAATTTAAGGTAAACAAATATAAAGTTATAAAACCAAGTAAAACGAATATTTAAAAGCAATTCTTCTTCTTTTTTTTGGCACCACGGCTGTTTGATGAACTTATGAAAGATGTTAGGAACGAGAAGAACTTCAAAAAGGATAAACTAATGGTTAAGGATTAAATATAAAAAGAAAAAAAAACATTCTATCAATAATAAACTTTTACCTGATAAGTTATATTGACTCGATAACGGGGGGGGGGGATTTCGTATTGTGATTTTAATATAAAATGTTCAAAGCGAGCTATAATGTTCATTTTTTGGAGTTAAAAAAAAAAAAAGTTATTGTTTTATGTGAAATTTTTACTACTTGTGCACATTGTGTTATTTTTATAAATATTATATTATTTGATATAGATTTACGTATTTGTTCTCCAAATTATACTGATTTAATAACCCTGCCGACAGTGCCTTTGGAGCTCTTTAGCGTTGATTATTACTACTTTATATTGAGCTATAGTTTAGAATTTCTTAATGTTTATGATTGTCTTTTGTAATTTATGTTGTAAGTGTAACGTTATTTTATTTTGTTTACTGTTTGTTATGTATGTGTGTGTTGTGTTAATAAATTTTATCTTATCTTATTTGAAAAACAAAATGGAAATGTCCTTAACGCGTGTCGATCATCTTCAAACTCCTAGCATTATTGAGACTAATTACAAGTTTTATTATCTTTTTGAATTCATTTCTACATTATTTGTTTACTTACGCAAAATGCACCTACACAAAAAATAAATAAATAAATAAATAAATAAAAATAAATTAAAAAAATAAAAAAAATTCCGGAGTTAATCATCATTAAAGTTTTCTACAATTTTAAGATTTTAGGAAAAAACATTGCTACAACTCTCGGAAATTTACATAGGACTTCTGTTGCAGCTTCGATAGTGAATAAGTTAGTTGACTTATTTAATGAAACATCAATCAATCGTTATTAACTCAGGATAAGTATGAAGTTTTTCAGTCGCAATTTTGACTGCCAATTCATAATTACCTATATTAAATTCATCATCAAGTTAAAATTGAAGAAAATAAAGCAATGGTGATAATGTATTACATTTGAAAGAAAAGTTTTTAAATAATGTTTCAGAGTGAACGCAAAAGTATTTACTGAAAACGGAGATATAATCTTAAATCTTATAAACCTAAAATACGTGAATGTGATCTGTTTCAAAAGTGTTCATTGCGTTTAGAATTTTTAGTGTTGGCCGCAATATGCATACCTGATTCTTTTGCCATATGTTGCAAAGAGTTGTTTCGAGTCTTTGGTTGATGTGCCAATAGCAAAATGGTGGTCCCATTGATGAAATCGATTGTCATGACAGCATCTTTTCGGGTACAGCTTTTCTTTTCATCCTCTATTTGACCAATCAACAATGTTTTTAAAGTATTTTTCAAGCGAAACACTTATAGTTTTGACGAATGCACAATGTTTTCACAAGTTCAATTTTTAACCAAATTTTAGGCTACAACGTTTACAAAATTTGCTTTCTAGAATCTAGTTCAAATGGTAGGTATTTCTTGCTCATTGGTTCATGAATTATAGTTTTCGAATAATGTTATTTTATAGGAATGATTTGATTTAGATGATCCTTGAGTTGCTTTGTCCAAATAAGAATAACCCCCCTCCCCAAAAAAACCACATTTTAGAGTTAAATATAAAAATCAGGTCAATGCATGAATTTATAAATTGTTTGCTTCATAGTTTCATGCTTCTTCGGCTACATTTTCGCTGAACAAAACTATTTACATAGAACCACCTCAAGCAGGTCGAAAACTGCTGCCAAAAGCTAGTTTTCTCCTAAACATGTTCAGTCCATGCTTTTACCATATCGCCACTGTAAAAACGCACGAGTAATATTAACAACATTTTTAGAATATTAGTATATAAGTTACATATTAATAAGTTATAAGTTACATACTAATTATAGAAGTGACCTAATCAAATCGCATTTTTGATTTGTACAGGCTAGTACATGGCATGCAAATAAGAAATCACTTACATTTTATTGGAGTTGATTATATTGTTGAGTATATTGGAATTTGAATAAGAAATTAAAAAGAAAAAATAATAAATAAATAAGAACGACTTATTTTGAGACCAACACAATCTAAATTATTTTTATCTGTAAATAATTAGACAATATTGCTAGTTTAAAAAGAAAAGGAAAATCAAGTCGTACACTGAATACTTAGCAAGCGAAAAAAAAAATCGTTTTGAAAATTAAGTGGGAGGAGAAAAACATGATTTCTGTCTCTCTTGTACAACTTTTAAAAGTAGATTTAGCTTTTTTTTGATACTAAACGCTTCATTTGTTCAATGATTTCTATACCACTTTTTGCTCATACTTTCATGCTTCACAAAAACGACAAGTAGATACAAAGTTTTTATTTGCTTCACTGAACTATAGAAAATGTCAAACGTTATTAAATTCTGAATAAAATGTTTAATATGCTGCGTGCCTAGAACATGCTAAGAGCTGTAACATTAGACAAGATTCAATGTTTCTATGAAAAGTAACTCCTTGTTTCAAGAATTTTTCGCTTAAAACAATCAACAACATTAATTTAAACGTTAAATGCAGCTAATAAATCAAGAAAGAGATTCAATTATTATTTAATAAAACGTAGTGACTAATTAGTATATAGTATATACTAATTTGTTCCTGCATAAACTTTGTATGACCTAGATACATTATTTATTATATGTATGTTGTTCAAATCTCTTTTCTTTTATGTGTGACAAATTACAAACTCGTGTGTGTACTTGAAGTGCATATTAAATTTTGGTTAAAGCTATTGCACTCTTTTCATATTTCATTGCAGCAGCTGTAAGAGATGTGAAGAGAAATCGATAATTACATTGAGAATAATTACAAGATTTATTTAAAAAATCATTTTTTAGGCAGAGGTTATTAGTTGACATGTTCTCAGCTTTTATGTCAATCTTAAGAGTTTTTAATCTTAAAATAATAATTTAAATTTTTAGCTGTAAAACGCAGTTAGGAAATTCTAAAAAAACACCCTATGTGATAGGGGTATGTGGGGCAAAGTGCAATAGTTAATCTATATTGCATTTTTTAAAAATTCACATCTTGAAAATTTGATTTGAAGCTTAAGGTATATACAAGAAGAATATTATATTCTGTAAGGTCACTTTTATTGAAATGTTATTTTTAGTCTTTGGTAGAAAAAATGCACCTTCAAAAAAAAAAAAAGAAAAAGAAAAAAAAGAAAAATCAAAAAATTTTTTTAATGAAATATTTTCTATTTGATTCCTAAAAATATTTTCTAAAAAGAAAAAAAAAAGTAGAACGAGTGAAAAAAAAATACAATGAATTAGTTAATAAGATATTTTGTGAATGAATAAAGAGTAAATAAAATAATTAACGATTAAGTACATACGTTGATAATTGAATGAATTATGAATGAATAAGTAAACGAGCCAATGAATGTAAGTTTGAGAATTTAATAATAAATAAATAAATCAATAAATGCAAGTGAATTAACAAATAAAGTATACAATATTTTACTCTGCCACATTTTCTACGTCCGTACGAAGGCTAAAGAAATGTGGGAGAAAGTGAATTAACGGGACAAGCGAAACGGTAAAGCATTTACTCTGTTTTCAGCGTCACCTGTCTGGTAATAATTTAAGTACACTATATTATCAAAAGTATTGGGAAACTTTCCAAAATTCCCATCTACAAGAATGTTTCGAGAAAAAAAGTGACCACTCAAGGCAGTAAGAAGCAAGGGATGAAAGTGGACATTTTCAATTTTTGAATTAAACGTTACGAAAATAACGTCCTAGGTAGGCTTTCATTGATTATTTTTCTAAATCATGCTGTATAGCAGCACCTACCAGGGCTACTAGTGCTATTTCTTGACCCGAGACAGACGAGAGGTTCACCTAATATTTGTATTGGTTATCTCCACATTTTTAATTTTGCCCCTTGCATCTCTTTGTTTCTCACTGCCTCAATTGTTCTGCATTTTTTGTCACAAAAACAATATGCTCCAGCTGTCATTAGAAATAAAAATTAAATAACCCATGCATTTGAGAGCTAGCACCAAAGCTCTCATTAATCGAGAAATCCGTAGCATTGTCTATTTTTGAAAGTGCCAGAATACTTTTTGTAGTGTACTAGCAGTACCCGCACGTTATTCATCGCGGTAAAAATTTAAAGGCTATTTGGTTTGGTTGTATACTCACAGGCAGGGGCGGACTGGCTGACTTTGGCCCAGTCGGCAAAAAAGTATTTTGGCCCACCTCTGCAAATCAGAAAAGTTAAATTAATCAGTACTGGATCTCGATTCCTCCGAATCGAGCAAAGACATGAAACTACCGCTAGTTTCTATTTTCCTTTAAGTTTCTGAACCAAGTTTTAATTAAAGTAAAAAAAAAGAAAATTGTGAAACGTAAAATAAAGCTAACACTGACACATTTTTATGTGCCTTCAAAGAAAGATATTAATGGTTATAAGTCTGAAAAGGCTCATCTTTAGGCTTATAAACTGACAACATAGGAAGGACACGAGGAAAAGGAGGAATCAGGTAAATTCCCTGGAAATTTTTCGAAATTGGTTGATCTATATAAGCATAAGGAGAAAAGAATCGGCAGAAAGGGTTCTAGTTCTCTTCGGAAGAGATATTTTCAAAGCTGATGTCAAAAACCACAATTTTACAATTTTCGGTGACGTTGAGGGGAGGGTTCTCAAAATTGAAGTCTATTTTAGTCTATTTTTGTTTACAATAGAATGTCGAGAGCTCTTCTCGGAAATTCATCGAAATGGGAAGTTTTAGAAATGCAATTTTAGATTACCATTGGTAAAATTAATGGAACAGGGAAGCATCTGGAGCTCTCTACGAAAACGTTTCGACTTTGAACTATTAAAAAACGCAAAACTATCATTGGTCACGTTTGAGAGAGAAGGAGGCTCAGTGATCTCATTTGGAAGCATTTAAAAACTGAAGTATACTCTACCCAATTTTAAGCTACATTTAGTTACTATAGGGAATCTGGCGACCCTCCTTCGGAATTTTTCGACATTAAAATTTAAAAAACATAATTGGTGGGTGTCCTTCCGCTTTTAAGATATAATGGCTTTTAAGATCCGCCTTTGATCCTCAACTTGATCAAACCTCCATGCCCCTTAAAAGTTTAAACAAAACTTCACAAAAGCGAATTTTTTTTTTCTTCAAAAGGTAAAAGACTCACGCAAGCCTGTCCTTGAAACGTCACTCTCTCATTTCAATAAATTATCCACAAGAATCTGATTATAGTATATCTGAATGTTTTTTGCATTACCTTCAAAACTAAACATCATAAAACTTTTCAATACTTTAAAAATCGAATAACTATCGAAAACACTTGAACTTTGTAAGTACCTAGAAAGCCAAAACATAAAAGAAGCCCTTTTTGTGTTTTACAAAACTTCTCATAAAAAGTACCCTTTTATATCTGAAAGCGCACCGCCCGTTTTTTGTCCTGGGGAAACTAGTTCCCTCTGGGCATTTTTTTCCCTGAAACTGAATTCAGTTTTAGGCTATAGTGCAAATAAAATGGTTACAGAGCTCTCCCACGAAAATTTCAAAAAATGAAATTTTAAGCTATCTTTAGTGATTTTAAGGGAATGGCGAAGATTCAAAGACTTGGTCTGTCAATTTTTCGATATTTAAATCTGGAAAACACAATTGAGGGAACCAAGAACCATGTAAGTCCAGACTCACTCATTTTTGGTAAGACCAACAAATAAGTCCAGTTGTAAGGCTAATATTTTTTCCACATTATTTATACTAGAAAACAGAGGTCTGAACTTACATTTGTGTCCCGTTGTTGCACCAATCGGAACTTTTATATTCTCCACACGCAAAAATGAATTAAAAAAAAAAAGTTTGGACTAAACTGGTTCTTGCATCAAAGTCCACAATTGTAGACTTAAGACCATCGTTGGTGACTTTAGGACTACAAAGGGACCTCATACCTGAAATACCTTAGGTACCCTGCTAAGTATAAATTTGGTCCTGATTACAGCTAATGTTTTTTTAAAAAAGAAACCTTGCCCCCTCCCCCCCCCCGCTCCCTTGGAACTCAGTCCTAAATCCGCCTGTGTGCATTAGCTCTCTCTTCTAAGCCGAAATTTTGTCCTGTTTCAGATTCAGTTTATCGTAGCCCAGACTTGTTTCCCCGTATGCGATTCTGAGATGAAAATACTCGTATAGCGATAATTTACAATAGATCAATGAAATATTTTGCCACCTGACAGCATTTATTGAATCTGTCACAACGAGTGAATACCAGGGGCATTCACAGAAATTTTGGGGCCTGTCACAAATGACTTTTACAACACTCCTTCTATCTTGTTTACCCCTACATCCCTACACATTTCAGCCCTCATTTAAAAAATCTCGGACCTCCTTCAGGCTCGGAACCGTGTCAACAGATGCCTCTCCCCCCTCCCCCCCCCGGTGCATGCCCCTGTTCATATATCAACACCCCAAAGCATGGCCCACGCACTTATAGCAGGGCCGGGGCCGCTTTATCTAATGGTGCAGGCCCCTTCAATTTTTGTTCATAGACGTACAAATATAAGTTTTTAACATCATTTGTTCGTCCCGGGCCCTTTTTCAGGTCACATCAGACCTCAATTCCTCTGGCCCCCTCCCGTACCCTCAATCTGGGAGCCATGGCCCCCAGGGCTCTAAAAACTAGAAAGAAAGTTTATAAGAGAAGAAAACATTCACACGTAAGGATTTCGGACATTTACTTTGGTCCTTGATTAGGATGGAAAAAAAATAATTAAACCAGTTAACAAATGCTTTTTTTCACATAGATTAAACAAATTCCCTTTTTTTATCTTGTTATTATTATAGCACTTTAAAAAAATGTTATGTGTCAATTTAAATGTATTCAGTTCAATAAAAAAATTGCTTGAAGTGGCCCACTCGGCGGTTGGCCCAGTCGGGGATCCCCGACTAGCCGACCGGACCAGTCCGCCCCTGCTCACAGGTAACTTCTGTTATACGTATTGTGTACATGCTAGTGTGGTTTAATATAGTTGGCACTCGGTAGATTTGTCAGAGACATCGAATTCGTAGAAAATGTGGGGACAGTAAACGCTACAAAGCAAATCAAGGCATCTATAATGTGCATCTCATCTGGGAGTTAGTCACCAGTTTTCAACTAAAATTTATTTTCTATTTATATACTAGAAAATTGCCCGTCAAGGTATAACGAGTGGAAATGGCTTCTGCATTTGAACGAAGCAATTGCATTTTTGGTGATATTTTGATTGCTGAAATTTTAACTCTAAGGCCAGTGGATTAAACCACCTAAACTCCAGTAGAGAACGTTCATTGTAGACCACTCTTTTGTTTCTCCATTCCCCTAAAATGAGTCTTACCAGTAAAACAGTTAAGATACCGGATCCAGTTCAACCTTGTCAAAATAAAGCATTTCCCCTACAAGTCAAAAGTTGCCAAAAATATTATCAGTTTCATTGTCGATGACGCATGGAGCGTTACTCGACAGTTCGCTATTATATATATGAGGATTATGCCCCCCCCCATCTAGATCCGCAGTTTCATAACGTAACAAAGATCTCTTAAAAATATAAAAGAAAACAAAAACAAACATGAACTTACTTCGTAAACGAAAACAGGATATTGAATAAAATTGTTAATTTACATCCATACGCAAATTAAAATAAATATTTCATAACAGCCCTTCTGGCACAGTTTTAAATCTCTGCCGCTATTTTCCTAATCTCTTTCATTACAATACGCTCCTGAAATAATAGATTTACGACACGATACATGGTTGTAATGGCATCATTAGTTCGATGATACTCTCTTAATTATTTACTTCCATTGCTTTTGGAGTGAAAATTGTCGTTTCTCTCTTTCAGTGCATGAAGTAATCCACTTTTGTTTTGGAAAAAGTTACTTTAATTCCGTGATTATTGGGAATTAAGTCTCTCTCACGTGATCTTTTTTCTCCATGTTTTAGTTCTGTTAATGGCCCTAGAAGGTAATAATTAAAATGGCTTTTAACGAAAGAGATGCGTAAAACTTTCATGGTTGGGTTTTAAAAAAATCTTTCGATAACGTTTGCTGAAATGTGTTAGTCAACTTAAAAAAAAAACATAATAATAATTACAGTAAAGATTTAATGTATAGGGCGCTCATAAACATTTTGTGTTTATGAAATCTTTGTGTTACGAAACTTGCTAGGGACATAGTAAGTTACTTTTTAGTTGATTAATATTTGCGCCAGTAGTATTTAATCAAATAAAGATTATTCGAATTGGAGTATTTCCACACACAGACAGATCGACGACGTACAGACAGATCTACAGACACGCATTTCTCTGGTTGAAAACCCTAATTCGTAAGTTTTTCATTTTCATGATTTTTTTTTCAGTTACGGAGTTATTTTTTGCGTTTCTTTTCACTGAATTGTTATGATACAATAAACATTTCTGTATGCTGTTTCATTTTTTTTTCTTTTTCTTGTTTTTTTTACTTTTACGGTAAAGGAGGCTAGTTTTTTAAACTGTGTCTTATTTTCTGATTGAATTTTATTCAACAGATGCAGATGCAGTATTTCATTTCTGTCTTCTACATAGTCTCTGACACACTTTTTTTAGTATTTGAGTCTGTGACACGCTTTATGAACATACAAGCATCACAAGCCATTTTTTCCCCACAAATTTACCTGCATTTTTAAAATTGTTTTTGCACAAATGGGCTTTTTTGTACATTTGAGCTAGCTCCAGTTGACACAGATGGCCACCTTTTACACAGCAAAAATATTAATCTGACAAATTTATTAGAATTGAAAAAATAAACAATACACGAGGGCAAATCAAAGTCTTTGCGCTTATGTTTTATTTGCCAAAAAAAGATACATACAGGTATTTACAAATATACGTAATACACTACGTCACTTACACTATTTCTCCATATAGTCACCACACCGGTTCAGACATTTGTCAGATCGCAGCACTAAATTAGAGATTCCCCTGTCGTAGAATTATTCCGGCTGCCTGTTGAATCAACGTCGGAACGTCGGACCGCGTTCTTGACTTCAGTCCTGCTAGAAACTTCTTCAGTGGACTGAAATCGTAAAAATCACCAAGGGGAAGGTCAGGACTGCAAGTGCATTTCCCTGTGAATTGCTATGGGCTTCTGTCCCTTGTTGCGTTTAAAACGAATAACACTTCGTTGCTCATAAGCTGTGGACGTCTGAAGATTAACCGTCATCATAAATGACTGATAGCAGCTCCGCTCTTCCAGGCAAAAAGCAAATATGGCTGGTACGTTTCAAGGAACTGTCACTGTTGGGAATGTATATGTTTGCTTTGTATTCACAGCCATATTTTGGCTAAAACAAAGAGGTGCAAAGACTTTTTGATTTGCCCTCGTAGATTTTTTTGATTTTTAATGTACAGAAAAGTGGCCAATTACTGATTTACACTGTTCATTTATTGAACGAACATAAGTGGCTAGTAACTAACAAAATACCTAATTTTGACTATTAATGAAAATAATTTGAACTATGGTAGATAAGTAAGAGAATGTACTAACTGTTATTAATCCTGATATATTTATTGATGCATTGAAACATTTTCATTCCGTTTCCTCTGATTGTATCAGAAAAAAAAATAGATTTTGTAGAATTTCTCACTAAATGGTTAATTACTCTAAGTTCACACTATTGATTTTTAATCTAAAAACTAGACCTTAAACTCCTAAAATATGAAATAATGGTAATCAAGAGCTATGTGACCTCTCTTTAAAGTAAAACTGCCACGGCTAGTAGTTTAGTAATATTAATTAAGGATTAAAATGAAATTAGATATAGTTTTGACGGTAGGCACCTTAAGGAACACTGGCTATCTCTAGTTCATGCAGTGAAACATTGATCAAGTTTATCGATTAACCAAAACATCAGTCAACCGCAAGCTTTTCGGTTGACTGATTAAAATTTGTACACGGTGTAGAAATTCAGCTAGCATTATCGTCAAACTAGCTTTGTGAATCCTATATGGAGGAGGCCGGGGTAATAAGAGACGAAGTCAAAACATCACAAAAAATATTCTTAGACAACTTTAAAAATATGTAATATAAAGAACCATGTATGCTTTACTACAATACACTTATTTAAAATTTTATAACATGTTTTTAATTTTTTTCATGCAATAAAAAAACCTTTATGTTGAACTTACCTTAAAATTTCGCTGCGTTTTTTACGTTTTACTGACCAAGACTATGACTATTAATGTACTACTATTTGAAATCTTGAAAGCCTTCTTTATTTACAGTTGTGGGCCGGTCTCTTATTACCCCATTTTTATTTTTTTGTGGGAGTAATAAGAGACAGGTGTCACTTATTACCCCATACTAACAAATTTGTTTGTTTTAATTAAAATACAATGAGTTTGGTGGTTAGTCAAAGTTTAGTAAGTTCATAGAATAGTTTTTTTTTTCAACGTAGCCTAAATCTAAAAGCAGCTATACTCATCAGAGTAGACCATATTTAGATGTTATATATGTATGATTTTATGCGTAGAATGTCCATAAGTTACTAATAGATCACTACTGCTTCATTAGATAATAAATAGCCTAAGTTCATTTTTACTTAGGGACTAGAAAAAATCCCTGATAACACATACTTTAAAGACACGTTGTTTACATATTTTCGACTATACTTTAGAGAACTTTTAATATATTTTCTGGCTACTTTAAAAATTATATTGATGTTTTTGCCAATCCCTCGATTTTGTTCATTATTTAAAACTATCATTAAGTATAATATTATATTATTTAGGACCTAGTACTATAATAAATGAATTGTACAAACACATTTGTAAACATTAATTTTTTTGAGAAAAAATATTTTTTTAACGAATGAAAATACCAAAAATTTAAAAATATTGGTGGATTTAGAATTGTTTGCAGATGTCTCTCATTACTCCACATGATTTTATCTTTCTATATATGAGAGTTGCAGCCTTAGTCTCTTATTACCCTACATGGGGTTATTAAAGACAAGAATTTATTGAAAATTAAAAAAAAAAATTGAACCAAAATATTTAAGTTAAATAATCACCTAAAAAATCAAGAGGAGTCAATTTGATGCAGTTAATATGAGGTATTTGTTTCAAGTTATTTGGAATATTAGTATACATTTCATTATTATCTTTTGCCTCTTATTTCCTCTTTTGTCTCTTATTACCCCAGCCTCCCCAGATGCTTTTAATATATAACATATTAATAATATTTATATTTTTTTAAACAATAAGACGTTTTCTGTTTTTCTATTCGCTCAAATAGCGCTAAGTGATGTTATGTGAAATATTAATCAATCAAAAACACACGTCACCAACATTTCACATTTCCGATATTGCAATGTATTCAGTATCATTACGGCTTAAAGCAACTCCTCATCGTGCTTTATTTTTACGTCTGTCCATTTTTGATGAATATGCTACAGTGTAAAAAATATACAGACTAATTTATAAAGTCAATTGGGTAAATTACAAGTTATGGGACTGATTAAGGGTTTTTTTTAAAACTTGAATAGTTGTTTACTGTACAAGTGCAATTTTATATGTAAAAAACTAATTCTCACGGTGTTAGAACCTAGCACTTTCATCGTTGTGGAATTTTCAGAACATTTTCAACTACAATTTAGATTTTTTTGTCATACATTAGAATTCACTGGTTTGACAAGTTACAGTCTCACTCGCTTAGTTATAGTCATACTAAAAACAAGTGATTGTCATGCTATCTAAAATCTATTATTTTCGGTAAATATCCAAAAAAATTATTCAACCATATTAAAACCCTAATTTTTCTTACAAGATAATAAAATTTCAACTTACTAATCCGAGAAACATTAAAATAAAAAATAGGCATTTGATAGTAACAGAAAAATTGCTTTTAAAAGGTTCTTCTGATTAAAATCAAAAATAAATAAATAAAATAAATACATAGAGCTATTCTGCTGGTGCATTTTTTTATCTTTCGTCTGTCAAATTCAGCTTGCATTTTATCAACAATTCTAAATAATAATTTTGAGTAAGATTGGCCAGAGAAAAAGTTATGGTCATAAGTGCTCATAACTAATCTACTTAATTTTACTTGACCAGTTATGAGCCCCTCAGCTTGAAATGATCTTAAGTACCTTAACTCAGGGCAAAGTAAATGTATATGATGCGGAAAAAAAAAGCTAAGAAATGAGTACGTGCCAATAAAACTGCTATCCGATAAGGAACATCAATGTGAGGCCCTTAACAAAGAAACCCTTAAAAAACTTGAATGCGAAGAAATTTGCATTTTTTCCTTCTTGAACATTTTTTCCTAACGTACTAGTGGATAAAACTTATGTTTGAAAAAAAAAATGTTGTGTTCTTAAAGCATGTTAGTTTCAGAATTTACTAAAGGTGTTCCTTGAATATCGATTATAAACTTGATATTGAAAATAAAAGACAAACCTTACCATTACTGGTTGGGTGCCCATACCTTCTCATTTATCCTAATGCAATTTCAAATGAAGTAAGGCATATGAACTACATCACCACATATGCATGAGTCTAATTCATTAAAAGGATTTAACATCGTCTTCTATCTAGACAGTAACTTTGAGGTATCACAATAACTGTCTTTATTTATTCTTAGAAATGTTTAGCTTCAAATATCAAGTATTCCTCTCTCTTTTTTTTTTTTTTTTTTGTAAAAAACTTTTCTTTTCTTTCTGTAAACCTTTTTTAATTGTGTGCAGAATTTTCAGTACTAAAAATAAACTTAAAACGTAATTTTTGCTGCTAATATATAAATCCGTAAAAATGTCAGCATTTAGGGGATTACTCATAAAGATATTCTATGATGTAAAATATTTAAACGCAAGGTTTTCAATGTTACAAATAAACTTAGAACACAATTTGTTACTAAAAATATCAATCTATAAAACTGTCACTACTTTGGTTATTAATCTGTAAGTTAGTTTATATTCTACAAGATGTTAGAACGCGAGGTTTTCAATATTACAAATAAACTTAGAACACAATTTGATACTAAAAATATAAAGCCATAAAAATGTCATTACTTTCGTGATTGCTCATTAAGATATTTTATATTCTACAAGATGTTAATGCGCAAGGTTTTAAACATTACAAAAAACAATTTTTAATCGTCTTCAAAAAGGAGGTGGTTATCAGTTCATACCGTATGTATGTATGTTTTTTTTTTTTTTTTTTGTCCACTCACAGCGTCTCACCTAGTGAACCGATTTTGATGATTCTTTTTTTAACATATTGGGGATGGCTTAACTTAGGTTCAAATACTTTGTTTCAGCATATTTGTACTTTAGAAAAAAAATTATGGACCAAAAACAGTAATTTTCATGCAATTTCCCCATTAAATGATTAAATACAAAACCCATTGTTGCAAAAGTTGGTCTCATACAAAAGTGATATTAATTGTAATTGTAGCGATAATTTTGAGTGAAAGCTTATCTGAAGCAATCAAGTTTCTTCAGTGTCGTTGCTCCATAGTGGGGGTAAACCTAACCTGGAACCAAGATAATGCAGTGATTAGGATCTGCTAAGCCTTAACAATGCTACCAGGTTAGGTTTGCCTCAACTATATAGTAGTATTTTTATCTTTATCATCTACGCCAATAACAGATGATTGGTGCTAAGTAAGGAGATACAAGATTGCATCGCAAGCATATTGTATGATGTGAAATCTAAATTAGTTTTGGCAAACGTAATATTTAAATAGTTATAATTAAATTAACAAGCAAATGAATTCAAGAGAGGAACCAAGATAAATTTTTAGTGACAATAACTTAAAGTTTAAGGCGAGTTTATACGTTTTTTTAGTATGAAAAATTTTTATAAAAAAAATTACATAAAATACATTTACACTAAAAAGAATAAAATATAAAGGCTTTTGAAAAATAAAAGAAAAAGAAAAGAAAGGAAAAAAAATAGAACCGACTTCAAAATTGTTCTCAAAAGTGAAAAATAAGTTTATTCTTTAAACACCCTCGATAATACTTTTAAACATAATTTTTATAGTTGGTGTAAAAACGATAGAAATAATCATTCACAGCCATGACTCAACTACAACTACACTGTTAAAAATTTTCCGGAAAATTTACGGTAATTGTTATTGGCATCCATGTTGCCAGTAACTATTACCGTAAAAATGAAATGTTACTGTAAATTTTTTCCGGTTTCCTCGGTAGACCACAGCAACCAATTGGCGCTGGGATCGCTTATTTTTCAGGTATAAATTACCGTAGAAATCAGCGATGCGTTAAGTCCGCCAGTTTACAGTAACAATTACCAGAAAATCTTCCTGAATTTTTAACAGTGTATAAAATTAACAAGGCCCAGTTTCTTCGCTACTACATACATTATACATGGATGACAGCATATTTGAGTAACGATATAAATGTTTCGTTCCTTTTCTGGAAAAAAAAAATACGAATGAAGCATGGTTACACTGGATTTTACTTTTTGTTTTTGCGCCAACTTCAAAAATTATGTTTAAAAGTATTGTCAATGGTGTTTAAAGAATAAAATTATTTTTTTACTTTCTAGAGCAATTTTGAAGTCGGTTCTTTTTTTTTTTTTTCAAAATTTTGTTATTGCTACTAAAAATACATGTCCAAATAAATTTCATTTTTTGAGGATCACTCATTAAGATATTTTATATAATACAAGATGTGAAACATTTAAACGCAAGGTTTTGAATATTACAAATAAACTTAGACCACAATTATTCACTAAAAATATAATTCAATAAAATTGCCATTACTTTGGTGATTGCTCATTAAGATATTTTATATTCTACACGATGTTAAAAAGCAAGGTTTTCAATATTACAAGTAAACTTAGAACACAATCTTTGCTGCTAAAAATACAAACCCATAAAACTGCCATTACTTTAAGGATTACCCATTAAGATATTTTACATTCTACAATATGTGTAGCACTTAAACTCAAGGCTCTCGATATTACAAATGAAATTAGAACCCAATTTTTGTTACTAAAAATAAAAATGCCATTACTTTGGGGATCACTCATTAAGATATTTTATATTCTGCAAGGTGTGAAATATTTAAACTGTGCAAAAGAAAAAAATCTTGCGTTTCGTGTAGGTATAAAAACTTTTAATTCCATGAAGTGCACCATTAGTAAATGAATTCTTTGTGCTCAGCTTTTAGGTTTTTAAATTGTTGCATTTGAGTCTGCAGCTAAATTAACGCTTGACTAAGCAACGACAATGCTCTTTTTTGTTTATACTCTGCCAATCACGCTGTTATAAGTCTATTTTTTTTTTTTTTAACTTTCAAACTAATTAGAACTGTTTTCTTTTATTTTCATTGCTGAATAAACGTAAAAGAAGTAAATCAATGCTCCATTGATGAGTTAGTCGACTTTTTTTTTTTTCATTAAATCTCATCATACTCTATATACATTTTGAATTCGATTACAAAAAAGTATATTGATGTGATTAATGTTTAAAACACATATGCAAACTGAAATTTCCATTAAAAATAATGAAAAAATTTATCAAAATTTAATGTAATTAAAATTAAGAAACATTGAAAGTAAATCTATTTTTTTTAGATATTTACAGAAATAATGTACTTGGATAGGTTTTCAAAATTTTTTTACAATCTATCGGAATGATGTATACAACTGTAAAATAAACTAAACTGTACCTCACTTCAAACATACATAGAATGTTGGTAATTTTCATTATCAGATTTTTGTTCGCAGACTTAGAAATCTCCATTTAGTTTACTTTGGTTCAGTACATTGATTTCATGAACATTTTCATAAATATTAAATGAAAGATATGAACATATATTTTTTCTTGTCTAAGCTATTTTTAAATAAACTTAAAATTAGCTCTAAAGCTTTAGATTATAAAAAAATAGTATAATAAAACAAATGCATTTGCACTTTTGCCCTCTAATCCTTTCGAAGAATAACAGAAGTGCTTTAAAGAGCAGATACACTTAAAAGATTAAACAAAATGGAAATAAACTATAATACTATATGCACGCTTCAAGATAGTTTTTTTTTCACTAAGAAGTCACCTGGCATAGTTTGAACTTAAGAAAACGCTCCCACTGCAGGATGAATAACGTAAATGTCGAAGCTCTCTCCAGTTGAAATTCAAACTCTTTTATCTTAATTTTTGCAGTGGAAACTAACAAGCAAACAACACGCACGAGACATTTAAGAATCATGCCGCACGAAAGGCCTATCAGTGAATATTGTTATTGATTACTAGCATGGACTTGATTCGCCTCAAAGCTTAATTTGTTAGGCTAAAATCACAAAATAGAAATGTGAAAATATTCATTTACTTTGCTCTTTTTCTCGTTATAACTTTGTAACAGTAAACCAGTAAAACATTGAATAATTTCTGTTAATACAGAGTGTTACAAAAGTGCTTAATCGAATTTTAAAGACAAATCAATAATTAAAAGGCAAATTATTTTGTAAAAGAATTTGAACCACAAAAACAAGCAAGCATTTCCTGACATATTCCTGGGAAATTTCACAGGAAAATTGAAATCTTCTGTGATTCAGTCAAATATATAATTACAAACGATTCATTGAGTGAGGTACAATGCAATTCGATGTGGAGCTCTTCTCACAATCACAGTGCACACAATCGCTGGGGAAATTCTCTGTGATTCAGTCAAACATACAAATAAAAATGGGTCATTGCGTTAGGTGCAATAGTCTTTGCTAATGAATTCTCCATTCATCAACAATCTTTGGTTCATACTTTCAAACGTCTAATTTTCAATATTTTACGCGTCAAACCAACAATTTCAAATAATATCAAGCAATTTGGTTTTATGACCACATTTTATAGTTCAAACACGTTTATTGTGTATTCGGGGAGAAGTGAAACCGGAAGTAAAAAAAGAGGGTCGCTGTTTGGCGTCAGTTTTTGTTACTTTCATTAATTGTGCATTAGGATGGCGATTCTGTTCATGAAGATTTCATTTATTTGATTGGTGCTGTCTTTAATCATCCAGGCATCAAGCAGACAGCGGTATCTCCAAGCGTCACGCTGCTTTGTTTAGTTAAACTATCACTTCTCACACACTGCAAAAAATAAACTGTTGTTTTTACACTATAATACTGGCAGTTCACATTGCAAAGAAAAACTGTAAAATTTACAGTTCTAAACTGTAAAATTTGCAGTAATATACTGTCTTATAACAGACTTTTACTGTGAAATTTACAGCGATAAACTGTAAAATTAGCAGTAATATACTGTCTTTTAATGGAAATGCCCTGTGATATTAACAATGACTTACTGTAAAATTAGCAGTAATATACTGTTTTTTAATGAAACTGCCCTGTAAAATTTACAGTATCAAACTGTAAAATTAGCAATAATATACTGTTTGTTTTAGGAATGAATTGGCCTGTAAATTGAACAGAGATAATATGTAAAATTAACAGTAATATACTGCTTTTTAATGAAATTGCCCTGCAAAATTAACAGTAACAAACTGTAAAGTTAGCAGTAATATGCTGTGAAATCAGCTGCACTGCTCCGTAAAAGCAGTAGTATACGGTTTTATAAATGATTTATACAGTAAAATTAACAGCAGTAAACCATAAATTAAATAGTTATAAATTTTTATGCAAAAGAGTTTTCTCCCCTATTGTTGTCTCTTTTCATAGCCGAAATCACTGCTTTTACAGCTGAAGAACAATATAGAAAAGTAAAGCAATTGATTCTTTATGTACGTTGTAGAAATCAGCCTACATACGAAATCTTTTCCTTTTCTAAAGTTTTTCAACAACAAAAATAATGTTTTAGGCTATGAAAAGCAACAAATAAAGAAATATAAAAGCATTTTACTTAAAAATAATTAACTGCTGCTAAATATATGTTTTATTGTTATTAGTTTCATTGTGCAAAAAATAAATCAATGCCCGTCTTTTTATTTTATAAACACCTGTTAAAAGGAGGAAAAATGGTGCTTTTTCATTTGTACAAAAAACTTTTAGCTTTTATTGCTAACTTAAAAATTTACAAATATAAGGAAATTTCAAGATATGGTCTGAAGCTTTATTTTAAGAACAATCATAGCCTTTTCATAAAACAAAACTTTTTGATCCATGAATGTAGTAAAAATGAGAAGTTTTTTTATATATATAACTGAAAACACTACATCGTATCTTCACTGAAAGTACTTTTTTTCTCCTGCAGCATTATTCTAATGCTAAAATTAGCAGCATGTGGAAAATGTTTTACAGTATGCAATTCATTATTCCTTTAAGTTTTTTTTTAAAAACTTTATACATACAATTCCTTGCATTTATTTTCCTTTTCTGGAAAAACAGATTATTTTCATGGTTTTCTTTTTTTATTGTTAAAAGTTGTATTTGTACCTACTTTATTTGAGAAATACCACTAACAAACTAACGTTATTTCACACCATATGTGCAGTATTCAGCATTTAAACTGCACAGAATGGTTTTTATTGTAATCTGAATAGTATTATAGATTAGATAATACTTGATATTATTAACCTTTTAAAGTTTACATAGATGAAAACAATAAATATGTGACAGTTCAGAATTCCAGAGCTACTAAACAGAAACAATTTTTCACACGGTATAGTAAAATCTGTCAGGTTTATATAAAGTTTAATTTTATATTCTGTTATACTGGTTTCATGAGAAAAAACGAAACATTCACACCATTTAAAAATCGCCAAATTATTCTATTTCGTATACATTACCTATAAATACAGATTATTACAATGAAATTGCAGAAATTCATTTAAAATAGAATGCAAATGCTTTCAAGGTCAACATGTTTACATCACGCACTTGATTCTTCTTTGTGACATCTTTGCAGACTTTGGAGCCATCTTAGACCTTATATTATGAAAGCATCTGTCAAAATAAAAATTGTTAGAATCTCATAAAACTTGTAGACACCAAAAAACATACATGGAAAAATCAAATTTCGTAGGTATAAAAATACGCCCTAAAATGATTAAAATTATGACTCTTAATGATTTGAAATTAAGGTTGCCCATAGAGTTGTTTTTATTTTGAAACTGCTTAGCATATATTTAAATTGTAATTGAATGAACCATTTATTTCAGGAACCAGTTAAGCGCTAAATACGTTGTTTTAAGGAGAGAAAAAAATTGTTTGGCAGCAATTTGCAAATTACGCATTTGGAATGGTGGTTATTAATGTCTAGTTAAAGTAGACCTCATCTGGATACTTGACATAAGAACTCAAAAAAGAAAAAAATAAAGAAAATAATATCTTACATTTTATCTTCCATGTAAAGAAATGCACTTATACTGGTTTCTAAAGTACAATTAAAAAAAAAATTCTTGTAATTTTAGATATTTTTGAAGGATTTCGTAATACATATGAGACTGTTGATTAAGAAAAAGCTAAACATCTTGGCCTAAAGAAAAAAATAAAAATGTTTTAAAAATGATAAAACTTGTATCTAGTTTCTTCTTATGATAGGCTTCAGATTATCGGATTACAATATGTTTACAAAACAATAATAAGGATGAGGTAGAGAAATATTTTTTCGGAAATGGAGCAAGGTCGATGTTTAGGACAACCAATTGGGAAATATTGGGGTATTCCCATTTAAAACAATGAATACTCTATCTAGTCTCTTTTAGTATCCCCCCTCCCTCCCCGAATTGCTATAGTAGCACTGAAGGTCGTATATAGATGGTTTTTCTTTTTTTGGTAACTCTTATTCCTTTCCAACACTTGTTAAACAGCTCAAACTATGTTCAACTGATACCAGCTTCATCTTTTCCTTTGACAACTTCCCATCGTTAGAAATCTGAATATAAAACAAAGTGTGACGTAAAGTAATTACATAAAACTCAGTCTGTACTTAATATGAAATATTTTACATACTTATAATTTTTCAAATTATTTTTTTTCATATATTTTATTCCACAAATGTGTTATTATATTGTTAAAATTTATTTTTTTGGAGCTTTTCTCTTAAGTACTAAGGAATCACATAAAAGAGTCATTTGAGTTGAAATAAATCTTATGTCTTAATATTTAAGCTCTATCTTATGTCTTAATTTTTAAGCAAATATAAGATGTTTCATTTATATTCTGTGTCTTTCAAAATGGGGACACCCCCCCCCCCCCCAATTTGAACAGCCGTCGATGTCCCCATTTAAACCATCAGCAACTATTTTTTTTAAGTGGCACTTCTTTTGAGAGGATTTACACAATTTATCTTAAAGTTTTTCAGAATTTTCCTGAAATCTGGAAGAAACAATTCTATGTTCCCAAAATCAAGATGGCTTAGTTCAAGTCAATTCAGTAAAAAATGAAAATCGGTCAGAAAAGTTGAAAGTTTTTAACAAAAGAATAAATCGTCAAACATATCAAAAAATTGAGTAAATCTGGCAGTGCCAGTTCCAATCATTAAGAAATTGTAAGTCCACATTCGACCCGCCGTCCTTGGCTTAAACAAAGCTACCCTTCTTGAAAATGCTTTGCCAGAAGACCGCACCACTTTTTAACTAGATTTAAACATACTATAGTTGCAAAATAACTGCTTTTTATTCATATTGCAGTAAAAATAACCAATAATTTTGTTTGATAAGTGTCACACAAGTCTGAATATGCGAAGAAAGTTTCATACGCTGTAATATATCGTACTTTAAACTTTATTGTTGCTCTCATTATGAACTTGGTTTTAAATTTTGTTCCTGTAATTTTTACAAAAATACGTACAATAAATAATAAAGTACTTAACATTCTGTTTTGGTTCCATCGATTTTAATAACATGCAAAAACAAAGAATTAGTGTTCCAAAATTTACTGAAAAATTAAAAAAAAATAAAATAAAGAAATGTACGTCTAATTTCGCTCTAGCAACAGAAATTTCTATATTCCAGTGATTCTAAAAGTGATAATATTCAACTACCCGTAAAAATTAATATTGAAATACAAATTTAAAAAACGTAGTTCTTGATTCTAACATAGAACCTGACAAAGGTCCACAAAAATCAGCTTCAGTTACCCAATATGGCACGCAGACCGTAGGATAGGCTTCAGTAGCTAAGAACGCTCTAAAACTCAAAAGCATTTGTAATTACAAATTATATCCGTAAACACAAAAATATAAATGAAAAGAGATACTTATAAACTTTCGTTGCCGGCATTAATGTCACTAAGTGAGTCATCGCAACATCGTTCAGACTAGGGTCTTCCTTGAAATTCCAAGCGGAACACAATTGCGAACTGTCATCTTGATAAAATGAGACAAACCATTATTCCATTCAGTTCTGGTCCCAAGTTAAGAAAGTTCTTTACATTTACATACCACTAAACTCAAAAAAAAAAAAAATAAAAAAAAAAAATAATAATAATAATAATATTGCATTAGTGAATAAATTGAAATGAAAAATTCAGGTGGCTAGAATGAAATTTGTAGTTTTTTTTTTGAAATACCTAACCGCAACCATTTCACCGGGCACAAATTCAAAATGAAATCAACTACAATTTTATTTTCTCCGTGCGCTGGAGGGAAATTAACAAAATATTCGCTAGCTAATTCCCCCCTTCTTGGCACGCCAGCACACGGAAAAAAGGAAATACTTTAATACACGAATAAAAAATATATTACAGGTCATCCGTTTGTGTGCGCAAATTATAACTTAAGACATAATGGAATAATTGAAACATTAAAAAAAAAAAAACTCTAAAAAATATGTTATTGCAATTCTGAAGTCATTGCAATTCAAGCTTTACGTAAATTTTCCCTAAAAAAAGGTTTTGTGAAACAATCAGCTAAATTATTTTTAGTTTCAACAGATTTTATTCCAAATTCATTTTCATCAATCGAATTCCTTAGGAAATGGTACCCCACATCATTCTACTTAGTTCTGCAATTTTCTATTGCAAATCTAGAAAAATCGATCGCAACTAGAATGTCATAGTACAAAGTACTATTAATCAATCTAAAATTCTGAACTCTTTTCGTGGCCAATTCATTTAAAATTCTTTTGATCCATATAACTTCCTTAGATTGTTCACTAATTAAAATATACTCCGCTTCCATCGTTGACAGTGCTACGCATTTTTGTTTGAATGTACACCATATTATTTGAACCTATACAAAAACACTAGACCCCCTCTCCCTCCCTCCTCCATTGAAATCCGGTCGTCGTGATTCGAGGCGTAATCTGTATCAGAATAACAATAATTTGTTCAATTTACAGACAAAATTTAAATTTCAGGAATTGACAAACTCTTCAGCTTGTCTCACAAATCTCCTTTTTTATATCCGCATATAGATACGCATTGCAAACATTAGTTTGGAAATGGACCCAATGTAGCTTATACACAAAAATTGAGAAGAAAGCATCAATAAAAAAAAGGAAATTGCTGAAGAGAACACTTGCGAAAAGTATCCCCCCTCTCCCCATACCTGGTGGTTACCGAAAATAACCAGTCTGGCCTTGAAGCGCATTATTTCGTTCTGCTTATCTGTTCTGCTGTGTTTTGCCAATCTTCACTTTCTGGTGTTCTCAAACTTTGTTTCAAATTCGAAGGAATTACATCTTCGGAAATGCTAGCTTCTAGCTTACTTGAACTATACCCCCCTCCCCTATCTTCATCAGAATCTGATACTTTTCGTGAATTATCATCACAAGTGAAATCGAACTATTTTGGGTCACATTCAAAGTTATTTTCAGAACAATAAACCTCGACTTCGCGATTGGGAATTTAGAACCGTCGTGTCAATAGAATAATACTTATCCCTGCATTCTCTACTTTGCCTTTGCATTTCTTTAACCAATTTAATTCTCAACATGCTATTTTATGATTTTCAGGATATTCTTCTTCTACTTCAGATTTACTCAGTAGTGAAATAAAACTGTATTCCTTTGTTTCCCGTTCCTGTCCTCCCCCCCCCGCCTAGAATTTATTTTCATCGATTTTACATTCAGCGTTTCTGTCACTTCGCGATTTCCGGAATCCCAAATTCTATATCCTTTTGTATGAAACGCATATCCAAAAACAAGGGAGTTTTTAATAGATGGCTTTCTTATCCGAAATAGCTCAAAAAAGGTTTTAATTTTTCCTTTTAAAACCGCTCTCGTCCGTAAGTAGTGGAAGGACATAACGGCTTCGGCTCAAAACTACTGAGGCAAACCCGTTTCATTTAAAAGTGTCCTGATCAGTGGCGTAGCTGCAGTGTTTGCCGCCCGGAGCGGTTCCTCAATTTGTCGCCCTTTCGTTGTGAAATAGCTTTTACATAAAACTGTCAAAGTTTTCAACTAGAAAATTTAATTGATGAAAAAATAAGACTGAATTATTTTCTGTATAATTTCAAATGAAAAAAAAGGGGGGGGGGGAGGGATTAGGGCCCACACTTGGAGAAAATTGCTGAATTTAAGTCAAAAACCGTTATTTCAGTGATGTTGTTAGAAAGGGCGCGTTGGGCTTGCTCCCGATTTTTTACAAAATTAGTATCTTTTAGGGAGGTTTTTTGTTGACGTTAGGGGATCGGTGGGTAATGAAAGAAAATTTTACGATTTTAAAATGCAACTTAGGCCACTTAAGAGAAGTCATGGAAATCGGGATTGGTCAGATACTCAATGCGAAAATTTTAAGCTCGGGGAGACAGGGGCGCTGAGGTTTCTTACTGAAATGTTGCAAAATTGAAATCAATTTTAAGGAAATCTTCAGTGGTTTAGTTGAAAGGGGGAGGTTCGGATTCTTTCTTTAGAAATTTTTTTTCACTGAAGTCTCAAAAACGAAATTCTAGGCTGTCTTTGGTAACGTTGAGGAGTTCCCTAACGGCATAAAAAATGTTGTGAAGCCAGGCGTTTCTTTCCTGAAAAATTTGCGTAATTGACATCTGACTTTGGGTTTTGTTTCATAATGTTGGGAGGAAGAGGGGACAGAGGGAGGTTTCCCTCTAAAAATCATTTATAAAGCTGAAGTTCATTTTAGACTATCTGTCAGAAGGAAGGGTTAGCGAGCTCTCCAACTCACGCAAATTTCTGAGAAAGAAAATTTTGGGCAATTTTTGCGGACGTTAGGAAAAAGGGTAAAGAGTTCTACCCTCGAAAACTTTTCAAAATTGAAGTTTTCAAAACGCAATTTTAATCTTTGGAGACGTTAGGTGAAAGAGGGAGGGCGGTTAAGGTGTCTCTCTCGGAAAAATTCCAAAACTGAAGTCCTAAAAACGTATTTTAGGTTATATTTGATCACGTCAGAAGATCAAGGACAGTCAGGGTTCAAATGCTGTTTTCACAAATTGATACTGAAATATCGTAGCTTTGAAAACGTAATTTTAAGCTAGACTAATTTTAAGCTGAGACTTTAGAAGAGAGGTGGGAGTTTTCGCCAGGAAAGTTTTCAGAATCAAAGGCCTAAATATATATTCTTTGGCTGTGCTTGCTACATAAGGGGAAACGGCAGGGTAAGGGGCTCTGTTCAGAAATTTTTCAATATTGAGGTCTAAAAACGTATTTCTGAACTATCTTCATTGATGTCAGAAACAGGGATGAAATATTAAAGCGCTCTCCCGCTTAAAAACATTTTCGCACTGTTAGAATACAGAGTGGGGGTGGGACAGGTTTCCAATCGAAATTATTTGAAACTGAATACGTTAAACCGCATTTTATGCTATGTTTGGATAAGTTGAGGGTCTAAACCAGTGGTTGAAAAATGAAATTCGCTTACCTTTCATAAGGAATAACTAACAAGTGATCCAAAATTGTCGGATAGATTATCTACTTTTAAAGTAAGAAAACGGGAATCCGTTATACTTCGTTTGAAGAAGAGAACTCTTGTAAAGAGTGGGAAATCAAAGCAAACTCTGACACATATAAAGTGTACTGAGCAATAAAATGTTTCGTGTAACATTTTATACCTCCCCCTCTTTTTCTTACTCTTGTCACCATTTTCCTGATGTAAAAAAGGGGGGAAGTTTCTGTTTCACTAGCAGGCTTTGAAGAAACTCTCTTAAAACCCTATATTAGCTTTTTCTTATAACAAAAATTGGAAAAGGTCATTGTTTTCGTCTTTCTGAAGTTAACCTCTACAGTCTAAATAACAAATTAAAAAAAAAAAAAAAATACTATGCACTTTTCATAATGCACTCAAAATGACAAAATAACTTTTCTGGGTCAGAATGGAATATTTAAGTACTAATTTAGTTTTTAATTATTCCAACAAAATGACACCACAAAGAAAGAAAAATGCGGCTCAAATCAGGTAGAGAATTTTTTTATTATTATCGAGCTTTCAATCATAAATTTGAGTGTTGAAACACGCATATTTTTCCTGGAAAGTTTGACTTGAAATGACTTGAGCCACAGAAATCTTAGTTTGTGGTGTCACTTTCTTGGAATAGTTGAAAACTACAGCAATACTTAATTTGTCTATTATGTCCCAGAAAAGTTATTTTGAACTTTGCATTGAAATGCATTTTTTTTCCGCATCAAAAGGGTCAATTTGCCGCCCCTAGAAAAGTGCCTCCCGGGGCGGACCGCCCCCTCTACCCCCCTTAGCTACGCCACTGGTCCTGATTCCATTCATTAATGTTGAGTTATGGTGTATGACGCTACTTTGTTAACTGGAGAATTTGTTAGTTTTTTCGATTCTTATACTTTGGTCGCTACGGTAAATTTCAAACCCGGGGGTTCAGAAATTCCTTTCTGTTATCGGATCTTTTCCGCAAATATCTCTGTTCTCTTTTAAAACCTGACAAAGTATTCGAAAACCTCACTTTTCTTCTTTAAAAAATAAACCGAAGATTTTCTTCAAAAATCGTCTATTATTGTGAAAATAATCGCTCCCCCCCCCCCTAAAGAACTCAACTACTAAGGAACCCATCGCATTTAAATGCAAAAGATCTTACCCGGATTTGGCTTGAATCTCCGTTACAGGTTTGAACGAAATTCTCCGATTTTTTTTTCATTTTACACGAATAACAATCTGACATATTTTTACTTTTTATATGCAGTGAAAGACAGTGAAGTACAGAATCACACTTTTCAGTATTTATGATATAGTTTTTGCCTTCATTATAAACACGTTGATGCCAAACTTTAAGACTCAAAGGGCTCTAAAAGTTAAAATGTAAGGAAACTGATGAGTTCAAGGTTACAAGAGTTTCAAATTCTACTGTAGTTCTCGATTCATCTACTTTTCTAAATGAGCATGTCCTTCAAGGCGAATAAAATATGACAAACAATGCATAATAATGTAAATATTCTACTTTAAATTAAAAAGCAGTCATTTAGACGAGAACGCAACACTGCCAGATCAGAAATGAAAAGCTAAAAATTTTAAGAATATAGCCAGGCACCGCCTGAACTAAATTAAATATGTTGGGATGGCGTATAATCTCAATCTGTCGAATGGAACTTACATATTTGCCGATTAATAAAATACTGGTGCATGCACACGTTAAGTACGCACAATTAAGTACAATATCTAATGAAATTTGGACATTCGAGAATTAAAAAATTGCAACGTTACAATTATGTCCGTAAATATGCCGAATCGTGAGATACAATTTTTCCAATATGGCAATTTTGGGGAGGTTATAGAGACTTCCCGTGACCTCACATCGAGTGTTTTTGGATATAGTTTCTAAGATTATTTTTATGTTCACAAGTTTTAATGGTACTAGTGCATTTTTCCTGAAGTAAAATTTTAATTTCTTGCTGACGCAAATATAAAACTTTTAAAACACAAGGGTTTCGTGTTTGTATCTAAAGATGCTTAATTTTTAATATTATTATTTTTTTTTGGAGTGCTTCATTGATGATATTTTTTTAAAATTATTATTATTTTAGTTTTGATCGATAAGTATGAAAGCTGGCTCCAGATTTCAGAGAATTTTGAGTCGTTCAGACATCAGAGTATTGTATTTCCGGAGTGGCAAATTCTTCAAAAAAAAATTATCAGTAAACTTGATACTGTTTGCATGTCTCTCGGTCACGTTGTTATTTTATTTATTTACATTTTATTCATCAAATTATATACAGGTTATAAAAGTTACTGACGCTGTAACGTAAAGTTTATCAATAAAATGGTTAAATGCAAACTGTTAAAGAATTTAAAACAGAATATGAGAAAGAAAAAAAAAACAGAAGAAAGAAGTCAATCGCGATACGATAAAAATTTACTAGAAAACATAACAATTTAAATTTTAAGTACTCACATCCTATATAACACAAAATACAGGGTGTATCAAAAAGGATAATCTGATTTGACATGTCTATATTTCGAAAAGTAATAAACATATGCAATTACAAATTTTTTTGGATGAAAGAGAAACTGAAAAAGTTTCCGTATGTCCTTCCATTTTCAAAGGTGCTCGCGGACGCGCTCCACGTCTGCATCGGAGACTCTGGGACGGCCCGGCGATTTGCCTTTACACAGACAACCTGTTTCTTGAAATTGTTCATACCATCGTCCAATGCTCTGTCATGTAGGAGGATCAACACCGTTCTTATTACGAAAGTCACGCTGAACGGTTATTACAGACTCACACTGCGAAAACGTAGAACACAAAATGCTTTTTGTGGTCCAGACGCCATTTTCACTAGAACTGAAGTGGGCGTTCACTCAAACGCGCTGCGCTACCTAGCGAGAACCATGTAAAACTTGAGAGTTTCCTCTTTCCAACAGTACCTTGTTGGCGCCTTTAGCTCGAAAAACGGAATAGTTATGATTTTTTGAAATCGGATGACTCTTTTTGGTACACCCTGTATAATAGTAAACCAAGTCTAATGTTCTAATAACCTTAAATACGATCAAGGAGGGAATTGATTTCTTTTTAAATCAAATTTGAGTTTTAGAAAATGTTTAAAAACTATCATACATGCAGTAAAATATTCAGAATCACAACAACTACTCAGATTTTTGCTATAAAGCAATCGCTACAACTTAACTAAAAGAAATTGCAAAGTCAACATCAACAAATATTGGGATACGAATTACGATTTCTAAATAAACACTGTTATTTTACATACATTCTCGATGATAAAAAAAAAAACTACATTTTGAGGAAAAGGCAATGAATAATATAACTAGCCCTTACCTTTAACTTGGATTACAAATGAGCAGTCCTGCCTCAGCACAGCCGAAATATCAACGAAAATGCCTGTCGATACCTTGAATTCATTAGTTTATCTTCCCGTATGAAAGGAAACACCTTTGCGCATCGTTTTGCGCAATCTTAAACATTTTTACAGTTTTTCTCTGTTATTTAGCAGAGCAGTATTAAACTGTAGGAAAAAACAGTATATTACTATGAAAACAACAATTATTTTTTGCAGTGCAGAATGCACTGTAGCATAAAAAGAAGGAATTATGGTGTAATTACGCTTTTTTTCCCGCTTTTCTAACTATTTTTTAATTACTCTGCGTACGATTTGTTTATAGTACCGTATGTCAGAAGAATTGTAACCCTTCTATGATCGTATTTTCGCAGTGAAAATCAGAAATACGCCTCAAAAATCTAGCCAAATGTATTTTTTGTTTTCCATTTTAAATGAAAATAATTTAAAAGGTAAAAATTATGAAGATGAAAAAAAAATAATAATAATTTTTAAATAATGCAATTGCATGACTTGTCATTCTTTTAAATTTTTGAAACGATGTTAAAAATCAAAATTACGTTGATCTTCATTGTCGCCATCTTTCAAGTAATTCCTTTACTTTTTGTTTTGTCTTTACGTATTTGATTAAATTATTGCCCTTTAATGTTTTTGTACATTTAACTCCTTAAAATTTTTTTTTGAAAAACAGAAAGTTTTAATATTTTTTGACGCATTGAAAAAAAGCAATATTGCTGCCAAAATACGTAATTTGTAAATAATTATTGTTCAATTTTATATTAAAAATTGCTTAAAATATTACTGATTCATTTCCTCTTTAGAAAATGGAGAAATATTTTTACAATGCCATATCCTACCTTCTAATTTTGTCTTCTACAAATGAAAATCTAAAAAAAAAACTTGTATGCCAATCGGAAAAATCATCCGTCAGAACATAACGACTTTCCACAATCTTATTACTTGCTATTGTTACACTTGACTGAGAAAATTTTTCGCATTATGAACGAAAGCAATTGTTAAAAAAATAATGTAAATAACAATACAGCAGTTAAAAAAAATTACATTCAAATAAATAAGCATTGAATCTTTTTAAAGAGAAACTACTTGCTTGTAACAGGTATTGTTGTGGATCGATTGCTTGTTGAGTTTCCTTATTTGGAACCTTAGGTAAAATCTTTCGAAACAATAGTGTCTTAAAGCTAAATAAATCTTTTGTTCAACATTTTTTGAATTTATCAAAGGAAAGAGATGCACTTGAATGAAAATGTAGGTTTGTTAGATTAACGTCTCTAATGAAAGTTTTATATAGAAACATGAATTACTATTTGATGAGACAAACACTTAAAATGAATGAATTATTTTGCATAAATATTTCGAAAGAAAGGACGATTTCTCACAAAATCTAGTTAAAATATTTTACTGTTGTAAAATCGATAAACTACTAATTTTATGTTTTTTTTTTTTTTTTTGATACATTAAGCTTCAAATGAGCTCTCATATTCACGTTCATGCAGACTGTTTTCAGAAAATGTTTGCGCGTTTGTTGTACTCATATTTTAGTTTTCACTCGGATAAGTTTGCTCTAATTATGACAGTAAACATTTTACAATTTTGCCCAACTTTTTTGTGCTAGATGAAGAGTAAAAACTTATAACCTTCCCTGGAGAGTGCAGCAATGGGCCTTCTATGTTTTTTTAAAAAGTGAAATGTACCAAAAAGGAGAGAGCGTGGAAAGATACCTCGATGAATGCACAAGTTTCAGGATCTCCCAGTTACCTGGTGTTGGAATATCTTCGAATTTTCCCATTTTAATGCAAAATATGAAAATACTCTACTATGGCTGTCTATGAGCATGCTTTGCGCACTCAGCCATGTTGCAGAATATCCGTAATTACTACTGAGTTATCTAGAAAGCGATAACAACCGATGTAGAACCCCTATAACTGGAGAGGCCGACGCATTCGCCATTTTAGAGCAAGCGTATAACAGGGAAAGCTACCTTTATTAGCAATCATTCTCCAAACAGGAAACGAGAGAGTCGGAGAGTGAAGGTGAACATTGGCGAAATTTTGGAAACAGTTGGCGTTGTTTCCAGGCTGCCAGTCACTTCGCGGGCTATTATTTATCCATTTATTTTCTCTTTCTGCATCTGCTGGATATCTGAAGAATTGAAATAATTTTTTGGAGCTGTTTACACAATTAACAGCCGAACAAACACCTAATTGACTCAATTTAACACATGCTAAAGAAATGTAAACATCAACAGCAATGCTATCGCTACGAAGAACTGGATCAAGTTTGCTCCAAAATGGCGGATGCGTCGGCTCTTTCACTATGAGGGGCCTTAAACCGATGTTATCGTCAGTATTTATGGTTGTTATTGTTACACATCAGTATTTCATTAATATAATGTAATAATAATATTACTTTTTTTATTCTAAAATAATAAAATTATTAACACATGTATGCATAAACGGTTTTATAATGCATATGCATATAAAGCTCAGATAGTCCTTAACAAATTTAGTTACGATGCACTGGTGTCACAAAGGGGGAAGGGGAGGGTCAGTTCGTTTCAGGGCCACTTGTCTGAATGGTGATGCAACAAGAGGAATTGCAAGTGTAAATATAAATACTTCAATTCAGAAAACTTTTCCCAAATATTTTAAATTATATAGCAAACGCAGCTGCATTGCATCACCATGGTAGGAGGGGGCACATGCGCTGGAACAAACCCTCAGGACGGAAGCTGATACAATTTTGGATTTAAGATTTTAAGAAAGATATAGATGCGTCAGTTCTGAAAATTTCCCTCAACATTTTAAATTTTATTTAAGCCATCAAATGGAGTAACTAGGAGGGGGAAGCATATACTTCAGAGGGAAACATAATCAAACACTTCAGCTTGCTTTATAAGTCCGTTTTTGGAACTTCGATATCTTCCAATCGCGTTCTTGCAAAGTTGATAACGGTTGATTTTTCAAAAACAGTTGAAATTTTACCAGTACTTTGTTAAATGTTCCTCGTTCATACTCTGGCTTTTGAAAGGGTTATAAAATTGGTAAGTGAGTTGGTAGATTATATAGGGAAGAAGAAAGTGATGAATTAATTTGAAAATCTTTATACTCGCGATTATCAATGACAAAACTAAATCGTAAGTCCAACTTTTAACCTTGATTCAAAAGTAAAAACATGTTTAAATTATTTAGAAATTGTTAATATAAATGTATTTTAAATGTGTGATTAACGTGACTGGGTGGATGGGAAGGGCAATACGAAATGCAGCAATCTTCTTATGGTGAGTTCAGAGCTGTTATTGTAGTAAAATATAACTACATTTCCAACGAAAATCTGCATTTTGCTAGTCATTGCAAAAAATAATAACAGTACTATAAAAGAAGAAACATTGCAACGCGCAAAAAAAAAGGTTTAAAAGTCAGTTTTTGGTTAATTTCGCGAAATGTAACGGCTTATGTGCGAATTAAAAACTAAAGAATAAATAATTTTAAAGATATGTGAAAAGAGTTAAAATGAAGCATTTGAATGGTACTAGAACAAGCATTTTAATCATTTATTTTTTCACAACAATGTTTGTAAACTAACCATTTTTCCTCATGTTTGGAATAATTCAAACCTCTATGCAGGTCTCGTGGAGCAGTTGAAAACCAACAATATTTTATACGTTTATTGTACTTAGAGATTCGCAACTTTTGGCGGGTATTTCTTATCAAGATTTGAACTTTCGTGTATTTTGATCCACCCTAATACATCGAAATA
Source organism: Uloborus diversus (assembly GCF_026930045.1). Lineage (NCBI taxonomy): Eukaryota > Metazoa > Arthropoda > Arachnida > Araneae > Uloboridae > Uloborus > Uloborus diversus. The sequence continues at coordinate 88,872,500 of NC_072735.1, forward strand.
TGAGACATTTTGGATATTTTGAAAAACATCGTGATATTTTCAAACTCTTAGCAAGACAATAATTTACAATATGTGAGTAACACTGATAAACAATACATTTTTTCTGAGGAAATTTTACTTAAGTAACCCTACATTACAATAACCCCGACAGGGTGAATTAAGAAAATTATTCATGAAAAATGATTCTCATTTTCGAGATGTTCTTGCTAAAACATATCAAAAAGTCATATTTTTAGGCTTTTAAAAGTTTTTTTCTTTTTTTGAAGAAAAATATCCATGAAAGTGATTGGTAGGTGCCATTTTGGTGAGTGTCGTCTGAGAGTAAGTCGTAAAGCTTAAATTTATCGTGTATACTTAAAATAAATGGTTGTTTTGCATATAATTTCATCACCTAAAAAGAAAAGAGCATTTATAATAATATAAGGACGGAAATTAAAATTGCTTAAAAATGGCGTTTTAGCTATTAAATTTGCGAACCAAAGTCCTAAAAATACGGTTTCCGACTATATTTGGTTGATTGAGGGGAGGAAAGGCATGAAACTACTCTTGTTCCGCTCTTGACGACTACATTTGGCTTCTCATGAGAACGAACTTCCTTAACGAAAATATATATAACGAGCTGATGTGTGCATCACATGACTTCCTTTTACGTCAATTTAATTATAATAATACCTTGGAGTAAGCAAAGAAACAATTTAAATATTTTTACGCCAAGTTTGTTGCGAACCGAAGCAAAAAACCATTTTATACAGATTAATTTTCCCCAGCATTGGACATTTTAATGTGATTCAATGGTTTTTTCTCTAAATATTGCCAAGAGTGGCCAAAATAAAGCCAGATTAAAAAAAAAAAACCGCCAAATTTGTCTCTAAGTTGACGACAAAACTTGGCAACCAAAAGCTTGGCGAAATATCGCTAAGCGTTTGCCAAATTATAACACCACTTGAGTTTGCATTGAAATTAACAATGATTTCCCCCCAAAAATGTGTAAAAGACCAATTTATAGCATCCAAACGCAACCAAAACGGGAGATGCACAACTAGACCCCACGAGGAGTCTACGTACCAAATTTTAACTTTCCAGGATATACCGTTTTTGAGTTATGCGAGATACACACATACGCACCTACATACATACATACATACATACGGACGTCACGAGAAAACTTGTAATGAACTCGGGGATCGTCAAAATGGATATTTCGGGTGTCTAGGTTTTTAGGCATGTATCCACGTGTGGACGGGTTGTAAAAAAAAAAAAAAACTTAATATTCATCTGGAGTCGAGTAAAATGGAAATTAAGGCCGATTTTTGGGTGATTTTTTTTTTTTTTTTTTGCGAATATTTTTTTACTTTGCACTTTTTTTAATTTGTAAAAGGAAATAAAAACAGGTAATAATGCACTTGACTTGGTACAATCAAAGTGTGTGCAGTATAGTAAAATGCATACCAATACACTGCAGGCACATTAAAAGTGTTAGCGTATAAGCTGCTAATGAGCTTGCACCTATCTCAGAGCCGAAAAAAAAAATCGTTCTCTAAATTGATAACAAAATTTCAAATATGCAGGTATGTTTTCTTCATCAATTTTTCAAAAGAAGAATGCATTCACTTTGGGACATAAACATCTCCTCTATTTATAATTGAATAAAAATAAGAGCAAATGATTTTCTTTTAAAATTTTGAATTTTTAACACCTGGTTTGAAAATAAGAGGAATAAGAGATTTTCCAGTGGAATAAGAGGTTTTTCATCTCCAGCTCAGTCACTTTCCTATGCCGGGCTGATGAGTGCTAATAAGCACGAAACTGCAGTCCTCGGCTGGAAATGACTGAGCTGGCGGTGTATTTCATGTACAGTAAAACCTGTAAAGTTGTCCACCTTTGTAAGTTGACCACCTGTCTATGTTGACCGCTTTTGTCAGGAACGGAATTAGTCCTATCTTGTATAATGAAGGACCCTAATGTACCCCAAATTTGTTTTGGAGTATTATAAAAAACCCTTTGTAAGAAGACAACTAGGTTTATTTTTTAAAACTTAATTTAGAAAATTATTTTATTTTATTGTTTTTTTTATAGCTTTCCAAGAATATTTTTGGATGCCAGACCAGCATTTTACCAACTAAATAAAACAGCAGCATAACTAAACCTCCACATTGAAGTTTAACCACATTGAAAAACTACTAAGAACCCTTTTATTCTCCAAACTTGTTTTTCTTTTGTTGTTCTATTTGAGATTGCCTTTTGTACTCTCTGTTCAATGAAAACATGTGTCAGTAGAAAAGTGCTAAGTATTTTTTTTTCCAGTTGCAATATTTTGGGGCAACACTGAAATTGTGCTAGAGTAAAAGTTACTTGCATTGCAGTATTTCTGGTGCAAAAGATTAAGAAATAGGACATTTTCATTTTCAACTGCCTTTTAGAGCTATGAGAGTCCAGCTTGTTGCTCTTTGTGTTATAGTTTTACATAAAATGGCTTCAAAAAGAAAGTTAGTTGAATTTGAGATTGATTAAAAGTATGAAATATTAAAATTAATTGAAAAGGGAGAAATTCAGAGAAAATTAGCTCACACGTATGGAATCTCCAAAACTACTGTCTAATAAGTGCGCCAAACTTCAATAAGGAGTTATTTTGTTGAAAAGTAGATCATCATGGTTATAAATGTATTAAATGTATGTGAGAAAAAAAAATAAGCGAAAAATTTGTTATTTTTGATTAGCTATGAATTTTTAGGAATTATTAATATCAAATAACATTTTATAAACAATGATTTTTTTTTTGATCAATTTACTGAAATTTTAAATTTACATGACACATCATACGTCATTCTGAGAAAATAACCTCTAAAAATATTTGTATAACATTTTAAATTATTGTTTCAAAGTAATGTTAAACAATGAAAGTGAGTTGAACGGAAAGAGTAAGTGTTAATCGGTCAAAATATGAATACATGGTGCAAGAAATGACAAAAAAAAAAAAAAAAAAAAATCATTACCCCCTTTATAAGTTGACCACCTGTCTAAGTTGACCACCAAAGTACTGCACCGCAAGTGGTCAACTTACACAGGTTTCACTGTACCTGGTTTGGTTCTTAACTCCCAGCCGTTTTTGAGAAAACAACAACAGAAATTCATGCGTCAGCTTTTTTAATGTGAGATAATAATAAAAAAAATTTTCACTTTCGTTGCAATAAGCAGTCTTTGATTACATGCAGTACCAAAGCTTTGCCTTCAATTTATGAGTTGAACCACGTCGTGTCTGCGGACTCTCACTGGTGACATAAATTTATTTTATTTTCCAGTTTGTAGGCACTCTCTGCTTCAGTGAGTTGACATCTGCTTCCAGCTTGGTTATTCCCTATTCCAGACTAATGAGTTCATAAAAAGGACGAAACTGCAGTCTCTAGATGGAATAACCCGGCTGTCGGTCTATTGCGTGCAGTTCTTTCCTTACCGTGGCTTAGGTTTGTAACTTACTACTAAATCCTTGATTGTTTAAAAGAATAAAATATATTCATGAAATGACATTTTCACTGTCAGAATATGGAGGTTTCCAGCCACCCTCCTCCCCCGCATACACAAGCAGTCACATATTTTTTAGAAAATGTTAACTGACCACCACTTTTGTTTTAAATCTGAGTTCGCCCAATAACAAAAAATAAAATCTTCAGGAATCTAATATTTCCTTTTAGGCAATGGAAAAAAATAAAAAAGGCCTAACCATTACTGAACGGTATAAGAATTTTTAACGTCGAAATTAGTGGTAATAATTAATGAAATTATTTCTCCCTCAATGAAAATGCGAATGTTTTTGTGTGTCAAAGTACTAGTAACAAAACCATTAAAAAATATAAGTTATTAATTTAAGAAGGGAGTTTTGCGTAAAGCTTTTATAGTTAATTAATTTTTAAGGTATTAATTCAAATCAATACTAGCTGTAACGTTTTTTTTTTTTTTAATTTCAATCCAAGTTTGAACAGGGCTGTTGGTTCATCATGGAATCTTTTAATTAATTTTTTACTGACAAAATTCTTTAATGAATTATAAAGTAATAAATTATTTCTTCGGCATTAAAGTTATCTTAATCAACTTTTCCTTTTAATAAAAGCATTTATTATTGTTATTATTATTATTATTATTATTATTTTTTGGAATGATTAAAAAAGTTAATTCGAAGAGTTTATATATTTTTTCAAAACTAAGTACATAATTAAAAACGATATTGGAGAATATTTTTAAACGTAAGTTGTATAGTTATATGGACATAAATATTAACTAAAACAAGGCTACTTCTCTTGCAAACAGATTTTCTTTCCATTACAATTTTTTTTTAAAAAAAGGAACCATAAACTGGATTGAATTATATTTTGAATATATTGAATACTTTTTCATTTCGTTTTCACAGTATGTTTTCCTCTTACATGAATAGAGCATAATATTTTTTCGTAATATACATTTGTATATAGAGAGAGCGAGAAGGCGTCTACACTCTTTGCCGGGTAAGTATTTTTATAAACGACAAGAGTAAAAAATAGTTGAGAATTTCTTTAAAAAATGAAATAATGTTAGTTGATGTCAAAATGAAGCAAGCAGTTTGCTGATGTACAAAAATTAATATCTTGTATCCATGATCTTTACTTTTCAATTAAAACATTCTTCTTTGTATTAAGTACTGTTTTTCTACTATAATTTTCAAAAAAAATAAATAAATAAATAAATAAATAAATAAATAAATAAAATAAAATCAATCGTGATAACATCATGAAATAAAAAAAGTTTTTTTTTAACAAAGAAACGTTTTACAAGGTTATATAAACAAAAAGTTATAAACATCTACACTATTAAAATCCGACCATGTATCTATCCACGTACATTTATCCTGCTAAAAGACACTTTTGATTGGCTGTTGGGTGTCACGTGTTGATGTGGTCACTTGAGTGATGACCTATGAGGATCGAAAAGTAACGAAAACAGTCCTCAAAAATGTCACCAATGGCGTCTTTTTTTCGCTAAGCCCATCGACGTCATTAAGACATGCCATCATTACTTTGTGAGGCGACGAATCACCACCTAAAGCACATCTCGGTTAGTTTTCATATACAATGTGAAAGAATATGTGAGATTCATTACACTACACTCGCTGTTTAAAGAGAGAGAGAGGGAAATATATGGATGCCTCAATTGCTAAATCGATTAACTCCACTTTAAAAAAATCATTTCTGCTTTAATAATGCTTATCAATGCTTAGCATGTGCATTTATATTAAAGTTTTGGTTTAGTGCATTTCTGACCATGTGATGGAAGAAAATGTAATACGAGGGCCTATTTACTCCTATTGATAACACTATCTTCTTTCTCACTTTTCATTTTATCACTTTTCTCGACTTTTTGTTTTATGGAGTTAATCGATTTGGCAAGTGAGGCATTCATGTAAAGATGAACAGTGTGAATCCCGAACAACATTCCCGCAAATTCGTACCTAAAAGGACTCACTGAATTCAAGTATAATCAGCGTTGAACCCCCATCACTTGCTATATTCTTGAAAAACCGAAATTTTAAAATTTTGACGAATTCATCACCATGACTTTGATTGAAGGATCATCCAAGTATTTCTTTTTTCATCGTCAATTCTTTTAGGAAAGGCTAGAGAGGTTGAATCGCTCAAGAAATGAACATTTGTATTAAGGAGTGGGGTTTCATAGGATTATCCAATTAAAACTTTAAGAAAGTGAATAAAAAAGATTATTTTTCTGTTTTCTCCTACAACTGTTTTTCTTATGTGTTGCTTTAAAAACTCTTTCCAAGAACAAATTAGGACATAACAACACAAGTAAAGCTGACTCTCTGATTTTTACAGCGAAAAAGTAGTAAACAAAACAGGGCAAAAAACAATCTCTCTCTCTCTCTCTCTCTCTCTCTCTCTCTCTATATATATATATATATATGTATATATAAATCTATCTATCTATATATATATATATATATATATATATATATATATATATATATATATATATATATATATATATATATATATATATATATATATATATATATATATATATATATATATATATATATATATATATATATATATATATATATATATATATATATACGCCTAAAATAGTAAACTTCTCCCCCTTTTAAATCAAAATCATAACCATAAATCTATTAAAAATTGGAAAACAAACGGGAAGATGTCCTATAAATAAGATTTATTGACAAGGGAAAACTGGGGACTGAAGGTCATTTTACATGAGAATCAACTCCAAAAGTGTCTATTCCAATTTTCATGCCGATAATCTATTTTTCGATCCATATGAGAAGGAAAAGTAAAGAAAACGAAATTAAGTTGTTAAATGGAGATACGAGTTATTAGTTTGTTCCCATTAGAAAAAATGAGAGGAACTCTAATAAAACAAGCCAGTACCGATTTTTTATCGCTAGCTTAAATAGAATATGGAGTAGAATATTTTTCTTGTAGATTGTGACGAAATTCAACCAACATATAAGCAAACCAGTGATAATCAACCCCGAGTAACTGAATATTTATAACTCTCAAAGAAACGTTTTTCCTTATCTTCATTTTATCTTTGAAGTTTTAAAAGGTACATCTTTGATTAGCGCTTGTGGCAGAGCCAGCGAAAAAATCAACTATATCATGTCCTGAAATAAATGTCTTTGACACGATATGTATTGACAATGTGTGTAAATTGTTCTAATTTATTATACAATACAGGGCTGAGTGTAAATTTAGATGTGCTTTTGTCTAAGATAAATGTACAGTATAAAAATGAATGTGAGAAAAGAATGCAAAGTGAAATAACAAATATCCCAATTTAAGGGGTCTAAGGACCTTTAATCTTCAGAATTTTCGATTTTCTGGAAAAAATATATGTTATGCATAATTTTATTCTGAACAATTTGATACCTTATTTATTACCATACGCCAAAAATTTTTCGAGTTATTGTAAAAATGCGTAAACTTTCCCCGTAGAGATGTATGTTAACAGCAGCTGTTTAAGCCTCTTTTTCTCAGGTGCCCATTTCTTCGGTTTTCTCGTTTTGCGCGCATGATATTTCAGAAAGTTTGTTATATATTTACGTAAAACTTTTCATGCATGTTTGTTTGATACATCTTAACGATCTGAACCTAAATTTCAACTAAAAAATCAAAGTTAATATTTAAAAATAAATATTTTTTTACTCAAAAATTTGGAAATTTTCGATATTAACTTACCAAATTTCAAAAAAATAAATAAATAATTTTAAAAAAATAAATAAATTTAGGTTCAGGTCATAAATATAAACCAGATAAACATACGTTAAAAGTTTTACGGACATATATAAGAAACTTTCTGAGATATCATGCGCGCAAAACGAGAAAACCGAAGAAACCAGCACCTGAGAAAAAGAGGCTTAAACAGCTACTGTTAACATAAATCTCTATGGGGAAAGTTTAGGCATTTTTACAATAACTCGAAATGTTTTTGGCGTATAGTAATAAATAAGGTATCAAATTGTTCAGAATTAAACTGTGCATAACATATATTTTTTCCAGAAAATCGAAAATTTTGAAGTTTAAAGGTCCTTAGACCCCTTAAAGCTTAAAAGAATGCCAAAAGCTCTGCCTGAAGAACGGAATGAAGAACACGAAGTTTATTCCTGGGATATGAAGCAGACTATTGTTGAAACACTAAGAGTACTGAAGGATTTTCACTATGTTGTTGACACATCTGTGAGGCAGTGAATTGCAAAGAGATGTAAGTGGCAAAATTAAGTGGCATATCAATAATTTTTAGGTTTGAGTTTAGTTAAAAGCATTTTTAAAGAATTTTGACCTATTCCCAATCTTGAAACATGTGTTATTCTTGGTCCAATTGTTACAGGCATTTTAAAGTAATGTTTAAGCCTACTAATGTAGCTTTTGTTATTCATACTAATAATCTTCCTCCAAAAAAAGATCTGAATAAAGATGTTATTCTTAAAGGAATTGTCGGGCAAACAATATGCTAAGAATCCCATCAGCAAGAAAATGAAAGAGTTTTGAGGACATGGCAGTCGTAAAAAACTGCAAAATCCATTTATCAGAGGTATAAACATAAACATGCTTTTTGTAATGGAGTGCACAAAGAGATTGAGTTTATTTGCAATTGCATTTCTTTAAAATATCAACTGAAATGAAAAGACAACTGTCACGCAGACTGAAAACGTAATACTCGGTGACTTACATTTTTGATAAAGAAAATCTGGTTTTCTTTTAGGAAAAAAATTATGTCCGCAAATTAAATATGACTTAGAGTATGTGTGATTATTCTGAGGAAAATATCATTTTTGAAACCTTTAACCAGTTTCACTCCGTTACTGCACTTTATTTAAAGATATTGCAAAGGAAATATTTGCGTGGTTAAGTATTTATTTTGTTTCTGAAAAGGAATAAAATTTCATTGGAGATTTTAGGAAGAAATAGACTTAACTTGCTACAAATAATAAAACAAAAGAATTAGGAAAAGTTTTATTAATAAAACATATGACATTAATGTCAATCAAATAAGCACCAGCAGATTTTTTGAATGAAAAAATCTAGCATCTTTATCTTCTACTCTACAAAGAAAATAAAATTTTGGATTTTTTAAACCTTTCAAAAAGGTAATGATCCTAAATAAAACAAATAATTTTTGTGAAAAAGAATCATATCTATTTTGATTAGCAGTGGTAAATCATTGTTTTTATTTCAAAAACTGACAGGATATGTATTTTAAAATTTTCGGTTTTATTCGTGTAACATTTATTTTTATTTTAAAAGCTATGCACTGAGGTAATTTCATTAGTTTTTATTGGTCATTTTTTTTACACATTTTTGTGACTCACATGCTGAGAAAAATCTCCAGTGAGAGTTAGTACTCTAAATTCAACAAGGAGCATTTATTATTGGTTATTAGGAAATATATTAGGAAATACTATTAATATATTAGAAAAATACACACCTTTGCAACTTGTAATACGAAAAGAAATAGAGAAAGTTCCAAGCAATTATTTTGACCATTGAGAAATTTTTTAAAAATAATTTCAAAAAAGTTTCTAAATTAAAGTATTAAACTTATGACATCAATCCCAAATGAAAATTAACCTATATTGCAATTTATACATTGACTCTGCTACGGAACATGCTTAGTTCAGGCTTTTTTTTTGGAGTAATGAAAGTCATATTATTTTACATTTTTTTTCTGTTACTTAACCATATTTTCTGCCTTCGGGATCCGCATTGAAATCCTCTGGACTTATTCGTATTTCTGACAGAAGATAATTGATCATCTTTGTAAGCTTTTGCAAAATGATCAAAATTATCATTGTCTGAGTATAAAATATCAAGTTTAAAAATAAAATAGTAATTTCTTTTTGGATATAAACCCATGATAAAAATACACCAATACAGGATAAATATTACGTGGTTTTAATTATAATATTAAATTTTAAACAGAAAATATACATCAACTCATTACTTGAAAACAAATTTTACATAAATTTATTAAAAACCCATTTTAGATTAAGTTTTTTAAATTTTTAAATTCTAAAGCCACATTTAAAAATCTATTAAATAAAGTAGACCAAAAACATTAAAAAAATAATAGTTTTTAGTATGTGATACATTTCTACACTCATTTCCAATTTTCCAGAGCCACAACCTTTCGCCCAGTTTTTTTCTTCAGCGCCCATGAAGCAGAAACGCTTGCCCTTGCAGCGAGTACACAATAGTATCATTAGTAGAATGATATCCACTTAATTATTTAGCTTCAAATGTAAAAGCTGTCGCTTTTGCTTCTAGAATGTAAAGTAATGCAATAATTGACTTTTGGGCTCGAAGAAAATCATTTTAATGCCATGGTAATTTTGAATCGGATTCATTTCTCTTTTCATGAGTGACTTGCATTTGACTCGGTTCAGTAACTTTAATGATAGGGCACGTGCAACATAAATGACCTTACAAAGAAAAAAAAAACGAATTAAGAAAATCAATTTTATTTACGTTGATATATTTCAAATAGATACAATATCCATTAATCGTGCAGCTATATATGGAACGTTTAGAATAGAACTGGTGCTAGACCGGGAGAATTTAAAAAATCGTATAAAAAAGATTTTAAGATTTATCTCTACTACAGAGTTTTTTCAGAGAATTATTAATATAACTAGAAAGTCGCCCGTCAAGGTATGACGGATGAGAATTGCTTCTCGTCTTCTACGTTTTAATGAAGCAATTGCCTGTTTGGTGACATTTTGATAGTTTGAGATAGGCGAAAAAACCCTAAATATTAATTTCTTCAATATTCAATGCACCTTTCTAAAACTTTATACTATTACTTAATATGACATAACTAACACATTTTGCCTACTTTTTTGTAGAAAAATATAATCGATATTTTTTTAATAAAAAAGTCAGATTTTTAGCAAAAAACTAACATTACCATAAAACTTCCAGGGCATTCATTTTTTCATTTTTTAAAAACCTTTTTATGTCCATCTCTTTGTGAGATACCAGAGAGTGATACGACCCTCCAATTTAGAAATAATTAACTAAAAACAGATTTTATGGGTAAATGCTTGAAAATTTCCCCCGGAAAACGTGTTTTTTGCTGTCTAAGTGTAATTGATCATTGTTTAAAAACCACATATTGCATTCAAATTTTGAGGTTTCTATCACAGTAATGTGTTCAATTACCATGTTTGCAAAGTTTCAAATATTTAGAGTTAAAACTTTTTTCGATAGAGCTGTTGGCGTAAATAAAAACTTGAAAACGCGGTTAAAAGAAAATCAAGAAAGAAGAAGTAAATTTCAGTTATAAGCAGTGAAACTGAGTTTAGTAAACTTCTTCTAGTTTTCTCAATAATTCACCGATTTAAAAAACAATTGCGGATTTAGAAAGAAGAACACTAGGGCTCTCTGAATTTCTCAAAATCTCAAAATCGATTTTTTTCAAAAATTAGGGTGTTCGCCTACCTTAAATTTTAACCTAACTCCAGTGGATTAACCCTAAACTCCAGTAGATAGCTTTCATTGTTGGTCTCTTTTTCGTTTCTTCATTCCCTTGAAATGACACAGTCTTACCAGTAAAACAGTTAAGTAACCGGATCCAGTTCAGCCTTGTCACAGTAAAGTCTTTCCCTGCATGTCAAGCATTACCAAAACACACTATCAAATTATCATGCCATCGCGAGAGTTTCATTGTTGAAACACGCGGGTTACTCGATCATTGACTAATATTTATATGAGGATTACAAGAATACTGAAAGAATGAAAAAGTCTAAAAGCTCCTGTTCGAAAAAAAAACGACTTAACAGTGAACAGATATTTTCAGAGATTTTGATGACATTGGTATTTTGGATTTATCTATATTAAGTAAGATTTAATTGGGTCATTAAATGCGTGAAATTTGTAAAATAGATTACAAATAGGTTGCGCCATTGTGTTTTGAAGTATTTGAAATAAAGATAATAATACAATTGTCAACGTGAAGTACGTGACAATTGTATTATTATTATAAGAGTACGTGAACATAGCTTTAAATACATATTTGAAAAAAAAAAGTATTAGTCTACCTACTAGAATAACGCAGCTTTGCGAATCCTTTTGAATCTAATGTTTAGTAAATGTGTGTGTGTGTGTGTGTGTGTGTTTTTGTTACACGTACATGATTTAAAACAATTGAAAACCTTTACGGCAAGTTAAAAATGTCATCTCTTGCAAGTTTTGTGCATCAAATTAAAATGTATTTCAGTATTTAAAACGATTAGAGTAAAATATTTAACTAATCCAACAGTATTTTCAATAGCGTAACAATATTCAGCAATTAGTTCATTTAAATAATTAATGTAACTATTACATCCGTTGAAGAACCAAGTGTCCCATTTAGTAAACAAAAGAAATTGATTTATAAATATGTAAACAAGCAATTAAATATCTCGTTTGAAGAAAAGGTTTAATGAAAAACATTGTATATTATCATAAATACTGGAGAAAAAAAAACATTATAATGGGATAACAGGACCATAACAATGGGAAAAAAACTATTTAACTATTTTTTTTAGAAATCGTAATAAAAAGAGACATAGGAAAAAATAGGTAAGAGACGAAAAAATTATAAAAATAACAGAAAATAGTTCTTAGCATTTTAGTTCCACAAATACAAAATTCATAGAACACCCCCTTCACAAAAAGCTTATAGTAAAGTATTTTTACGGTCAGTTGCAAGTCGTTTACTTTTTGTACAGAAGTAAACAGTAAATTTCAAGAAAGATATATGTATTTTTTTATTCTGCTGCAAAAAACCGAAGTGAATCACGGTGTTTTGAGGGAAGAAAGAGCCTTTTTTTTTCAACTAAGTCGAAAAATTCTTTTAGTTGAAGATAATGGAGTCATATTTATGTGTCGGCAAGCTCTTACATTCTGGAGAATTTTATCGGTTTTATATCACTTTTTCAATAAAGTAATATCCTTTTAAAGGCAATTTTAAAGAATTTTTTTGCAGTTCTGTTTAACAAAAAAAAAAAAAAAAAAAAAAAGGCTGAGAAGTAAAGAAAAAGGCTATTCGGTTCAACTTAAATCTAAAGAATTTTTTGTTTTGTGGTAATTCATGAAACTTTTATAATATAGAAATACTCAAGAGGTCTGCAGTTGGAAAAAAAGAAAAGATTCGTCTAAAAATATTTTAGAGTACCATTGATGAAAACTCTAATTTTCTGAGTGTTTGTTTCTGGAATGTTCCATTACTTTTTGGATTAATTTTTAAAAAACATAAATTTTCTGAAAATGCTCTTTTTTTTCATTTCTAAATTGAATTAATATAATGTTTTCCCTTTCTTTTATTAGTTATGATTAAGTTAAGAAAAAAAAAAAAGTAAAGGAATGGCATTGAAATCAGCAGCTTGTCATACAGATATTACAGTTGCTATTCTAGTATGCTTCTGCTCTACCCACGTCATCGTTGAAGTAAATTTTAGTTTTGATGCAAGAATAAGTCAATGAATATAGAAAGGTTGTTCATTAAACGTCAGGACTGTACGTCTAGTTAATGATTAAAAATGTGCAGGAACGCGTCATTATGGAGATGTGATAGCGTAACTAGTGTGGCGCGAAGTTGAAACAAATGCACAGTGATTGCGTCTGAATTTCCGGTTTAAAGAAGATAAACACAGGATGGTTATTAGAGCGCGAGTCACAGTTGGTGATGAATCAAGGAGAAGAAATGTTAAAAGCCTTTTGACAGCAAATGACATCGTAGAGGTCAATCATCATCTGAATTCTCTTGATTTGTCACCTTCTGACTTTTACTTGTTCTCAAACTAGATTTCCTTGAAAGGGCATCAATTTCATGACGTAAAGGACCGAAAAAACGTAACCGCTCAATTATGAAACATATATTTCACAAGACTACGAAGCGTGTTTCCAGAATTTGTACCACCGTGTGCAAAAGTGTGTGATACCGAATGTGATTTTTTTTGAGAACTATTAAGCGCATTTTTGTTATTTATAATTCATTAAATTGCATTCTCCCTACTTCTGGAATTTAATAGACACACCTTGCATGTAGATAGTTGAAAGAATTAAAATCTTCACTAAACTAAATTATGACGTGTTTTGCTCATGCCTTCTATTGCAGCATCTCAGTAATACATATATATATATACATAGATATTTAGTTTACTTACATGACAACATTTTAGGCGCTCATAAGTGTACATGTTTAAAATTAATCGTTTGGATAAAAGCAGAAAAAAACAAAAAAAAAATTATTTTGAAGCACTTTCATGAGTAAAAAAATTAAGGATAAACGTAGTTTAAATCTTTGCAATTTGTTAATTAATTTTAAAGTGAAGAAAATTATGATACGTTATTTCAAAATGCTTAGCTGAAAAGACTTTTTTGTTTAAACGTTCAGTAAAATTTTCTGAAGCTGCTTCACTACTAATAATGTATGAAGGCTGCCATATGTTGCTGTGTCGCTGTCAAACAGTATTACGATTAATCTTTTTGATCATTAATAAGGTGTAGTCTGGACGACATTATATTATATACCAGAAGAGGAGGGTAAAACTATTTTTGATCTCATGATAATCAAAATATATATTTTTCGTTTTACAAAGAGCGCTTTAGCATAGATCGCATTATATAATTTTAAGTAGCACAATAATTTGTAAATCAAAGGTAAAAGCACCGGATAGCGAGAACTTTTTATTTTTGTCACTTAAACTACAATGATCAAGAAGAAAAAACAACATTGAGCGTAAAATGAAATTTGGGATTCTGAAAATTTCATTATTTGGACGTTAAAATATCAAACCGAAATTTTACATGTAAATTTTAATTACCTAAAAAATCGGGAAGACTATCGTTTACAATTCATGTCCCCTGTTAAGAGTAACTACGAAAATAACACCGTAATACAACCATTTGTATTTTAGAATTTTTTTTTATTTTTTTGCTCTTCAAAGACTATTTTACTTTTGTTTTACGAGCGCAGTTTATACGAGCTGATTTAAGATATTTGTGACTCCTAAAACCACTGTACAAATTTTTAATTCAACAGTTAGAGCAGTCCTACTTTATGGCAGCAGTACATGATAGCTAACTAGACAGCAATAAAAGAGCTTGATGCCTTTCAAACTAAAAGCCTGAGAAAACTATTAAACATATGTTGGCCAGATAAAATATCGAATTCAGACCTGTACAAACGTACAAATTGCAAGTCGATAATCACACTGATAAAAAAACACAGATGATCATGGATAGGACATGTTCTCAAAATGCTGGCAATAGACCCTACAAGAACTGCTCTCACGTGGACCCCTGGTGGCAAGAGAAAGCGCGGGCGTCCAAAACTAACCTGGCGTTAGATGGTCATACAAGAAATAAATGTATTTGGTTGGCCAAGCTGAGGGAGTGCCAGGGAGGCAGCGTTAAACCGGTTGGGATGGAATGCCACGCTAGCAGCCTCATGCGCCACTAGGCGTTAAGAGACTCAAGTCAATTCAAAACTACTGTTTACCGCCTGATCATTTAAAAAATACTCTGTTGCTTCACTTACACGCAGCACTATCGTCATTTTCACTTTTCGATTCTTCTTCTTGTGAAGAAAAGATACTTGATTCATCTCGCTTTTTTTGCTCGATATTGTGCCCTACCTCATAGTATGTTATTTTCTTGCCTAATTTTCATTCTTAAGAAGTTACATTAAACATCAAGCAGTAACCGACAGCCTAGTTATCGCATTCAGAGACTGCAGTTTCGTCGCTGCTATGGACTCATCAATCTGGAATAGTGAATAACTGAACTGGAGGCGGATGTCATCTCATTGAAGCTGAGAGCGTCAAAAAACTGGTAGAAATAGTAAATTGATGAGTCTGTAACAAAAACAAAATTTCAGTCTCTGGATGGGATAACCGGGTTTTCGGCATATTGCAAGTTGTTCTGTCTTAGCTTGACTAACGAGGGATAACTCTTCTTTAATAAGACGTTTTTCTCGGATTGACACCCAAGTAATAAATTTCTTAACTTTCAAATTTTAATCAATAATCAAATGTATTTAAGTAAATGACAAATGCATAAAAATGACAAATGCATAAAGTTTTTAAAAACTATTATATGACACGTTATGTTTTTTTCTCTTCTTTAATCCCTATTATAAACTCGTGAAAAACTATTAAAAAACTATTAAATAATAACCATATTTCTCCTAATATTTAAAATATTTTAGCAGTTGATTACCATTTGTAAATTGTTGATGCCAAGATACAGCATTTGCAGATTGTTTTAAAAAAATATAAGCAAATATACTGTCAAGTTTGTAGCAAATTTTAACTCATGGAATAAATCAATATATATGATATTAGTTTCCTAGAGGTATGTAACGTATGAATAAAATATGAAAGTTCTTGCAGATATAGAAATCAAAACAATAAAAATATAGATCGTTTTTAGAAGGTTTAATTCTTGACCTTAGAGAGGACAAGATTAAATAATGTGTCTTTTCAAATAAAATTTTTCCTTCTGTAAGTTAGTTCAGAAATATTATTATCGTCTACTACAAATGCACCTTTTATTTACAAATAAAATAATATTTTTCATTCATGCATTGTAAAGGAAAGGATATCAAGGGCAAAGAATCGAATGCTTTTCTACGTATGATTTCCCTATAGAATAAGGCAAGATGCAATACTGTGGTCACGCAATTGGATTTTAATCATGTTGCAGAAAACATGTTTCGCGAAGAAAAAGAGCGAAAAAATACAAATTGCAGACTCAATAGATAGAAGAATATCGTTTGTCTATCTCTTTCTTTTTTTTTTGAATGATAATCACAATTTTATCTGCAAAATGTAGGTATTTTATAGATGGTGGTCTTTTACAACTATTGATTAAATAAAAAAACTCTCTCGAAATTTAGGGACATGATAATTTCCTGTCAAATGTACAAAAATGAACCAAAAATGTGTTGAAGGACCGTAAATTAAATTATTATTTTGTGTTATGTTTTTTGCTCTAATTTACCATAACTGACAATTAACTAAGAAAAGCTTGTTAAGATTAAGATGCTTAATAGAAAAAAAATAAACAGTTTTTTTTTATGTAGCAGTTAGGTAAAAAGGTTAAAAAAGAATGGTTTTATCGGTGTTTCTTTTAGATTCTGCGTGCACATTTTAATAATGATTTCTTGGCCATTTATTGTGTTTGAATTTCCAACATAACTTTTTAAATGTTTGACCCGACGGTGTCCTCTACTTTTCGCCGACACGAAATTTCAATTCGCCTGCCAAAAAAGAAAGTATTCAGAATATGCACATTAGTACCAAAAAATGATTTTTAATATTGTTGTTGTATTGAAATCCTCTCGTAGGTCTTGGTTGTTCAAAAATACCTTTGAAATTGCTGAATTAAAGAAAGAAAAAAAAGGAATAACACTTTTCTGTACGTGTTTTTTATCCAGAACTTTTTCCCCGCAAAGTTTGTTTGAAGCAAAGCCTTCATTAAGATAGGAATCTATTTTGGCCTTTATTTTCCACGTAGACGTTAGTTTTAGGCTTGTTTTAACTGTTCAAACGAACGAACAACGTTTGAAAAAAAAATTGTTCAAATCAAGAAGTGAAATGTGGGAATAATGTGTCATCGCCAAATTTTTTCAAACGAAGCAAGGAAAAAAAAAGTTTGTTTGAATTGGACTATATTCACTCAAAGGTTAATAGGGGGAGGGCAAGACAGACAGACCTGCAAATAGACTGACTGACACTTTTTTCCCCTTTTCAAAACCCTACTATCCAATTTAAATTTTTTCCATATCTATTTACTAATTTTATTTATTTTTTACTTTTAATTTTTTTTTGTTTTTAGAGATATGTTTACGATGCATTAGGCCTTCTTTCATGCGTTTTTCTTCTATCTTTTACTTTTACTGGAAAGTAGGATAAAAATATTCTTTCAAAGAATACACAATTTTATTTAAAAAGAAGGTTAATACAAAAGGTCAAGAACGTTGTCGGTAATTAGTCGAGCACAATCTGTGCATATATTTTCGTAAATCTTCTTGCATTCATCATTTTTATTACAGATAAATTGGTAAATATTTGATAAAAATTTCACCATAAAACCAATCCTAACTCTTCTCAGTTAAAAGCAATTTATCCTTTAAAAGAAAACTATAAGTAATGAAGGCTAAAAATCATTAACTTTAAAATGAATGACAACCTAATAACTGCTGATGTACTTGATACAAACACAAGAAGACAACTTAAAGTTCTACAAAAATGAAATCTGTTGTAATGACATCTCAAGCTGCTTTATATACAAAAAGGAAAAACCACCTTTTTGTAATTAGCTAATTAACCATTAATAATTTTGCTATAACTTAAAATGCGATTTAAAAAAAAATTTAAATGCAAACAACACACTTTATGAAGCATTAACAACCTACATTTTTACTGAACAAGATTTTGTACTTAGCGTCATATATTTTCTTCCTAGTATTTAAATCTTTCGAGGAAAAAAAAACAGAATTTATTCAACGATAATAAACGTATACTTTTCACTAAAGTATCGTTCATTAGCTCGTTAAACTCGGAGCCAAAAGAAGATAGGAAGCCTTTTCATTAGTCTAGAAAAAATATTTCTGACAAAATTTAGGTATTTTCTTTGGCACTTTTCCTTTTATGTCACTATTTGTTACTTTCAATGCAAAGTTTTTTGAGTTCTTCAAACAAGAAGCTTAAATTATGATACTTTAAGGGAATTTCTGGTTACTTGTAAAAATAAAAATAAAAAAAGGACATCAGATAGGATTAAGTACGCAAGTTGAAAATTGACATTTTGTGATTTATAGCGTCAATTTATTCACACCAATCCTGTTATGTTGGGTTAGTCAGGCTTTTTTTTCGTGAGTTGATTACATTTTCATTTTTCTCTTTATTAGTGACTGCATTAAAGTGACAGGAAAATGCATTTTAAACATTAAGTTTATCTGCAGTTCTTTGCGAAGTCTTTAAAATATGAGCGATATTCAAACTGCAAAAAATTCTGAATGTACAGTACGAAACGGAATATTTATTGCGTTTATTTACTTTTTAATTGAAGACTAGAAGTCATATAAGTTGACAAATGCGACAAAAACGAAATACAAGTGATTACTTTTCCTTTCTACTATTACAGTCTAAAACATACTAAACACAATGATTGACTAATATAAATAAATGAATGAATGAATGAATGAATGAATGAATGAATGAGTGTAGGAATGAATCAGACAATGAATAAAAAAATACATTAATAAATAATAAATGTATAAATGATAGATAAATAAATAATAATTAAATAAATAGATAAGTACCTAAATCCATAAATACCTACATATATAAATATCATAATAAACACAGTTTCATAATAATATAAGAAAAAGCAATTCAATTTGGTGTTTTCAGTTTATCTTGTAGTTTTTCAAACGTATTGCAGCTAAATAGTTTATATATCTTATATCGCCAATGCAACCATTGAATTGAACTTTTTTCGGCATGAGTCCACAAATTAATGAGAACAGACGAAATTTTTGCTGCCGTGTAAAGATAAAGGGCAGTAACTTCAAATTTTTGTCATCTATTGTACGCTATCTTTATTGTACAAGCTAGCTTATTTGGTTTCCGCAGAAAAAAAAAAAGGCGCGAAAAAAACATCTAATTCCAACAGCTTCCTATAGTTCGTATGGAATCCTCCAAACATTTCTCCAACTATTTCGAAAATTCATTTCTGCAGATACTGCCGTTTACTTGCACACGGCAGTATAATTCAATACAAGTTTCAAATTGCCCGAAATAAATATGTGGTAATTGAAATGTCGAAATTGATCGTAGCTTTCAGAGAAAGTTACAAAGAGAGAGAAAGAGAAAAAAATGTCAAATAGTATTTGAATGAAGAATTTTGATTTCGAAACGTAACATAATAGATAATAATAAACTACTGCGGAAACTACATTTTGACGGAGCTTACAGAGCTTAACGTTCAAATTAGTATATTGTATACATTTAACCGAATTTTGCAACAAAGAGGTTATAATTAAGATGAAAACCATGCGTTCATTAATTAAATGAAGGCGTGTTTTAATCAAACTGTGTAACCATTAGTCATTACATACAATATTTGTCGCATTTCAAACAGCGGAATATATGCCCTGAAGTTGTTTGCTTCACAAAACTTTGATCTAGCTGAGTATTGTCTAATATATTGCATTAAATTCAAACCCTCTAAACTTATGTACAGACTTAATTAAATGTAATAGAATATTTATAATGAAATTTTAATGAATGCTCATTTTTGTAGAAAAAATATAAAAGCGGCAATTTACAAAGCTTTTTTACTCACGTGACTTACATTTAAATTGCGAAGCGTTAATATTACTCTTCTACGTACTTCTAATTAAAATTGCGTTGCAGGTATTTATTACAACAAATGTAATTCAATTAACTTAGTTGGAAATATCGTGTACAATTGACACACAGTTAAGTTGATACGGGTTCTTTAATTTTCGAGTATGTAGATGCTCAAAACTGAGGGTCTTATGAAGGAGATCCAACTTTTGCTGATTTGACCCACGCACGCAGAACTTGCCATTTTTTGATAAATATTCATTAAAAAAAGTTCTTTTGTGCTTAAAAATAAGTTTTTAGGGGGAGCTTTCAACAGTCAACTTGAGTATTTTAGTAAACATATAACATTAAGCAAAATACTACTATGTTAAAGATTTTACCTAAAGAAAGTTTTTTTTTTAAATTCGAAGCTATGTTTTCACTGTTTTTGAGTTAATGTAATGGCATTGTTTAGATTAAGTTGATACTTCGCGCTTCGGTCAAGTTGATATCATGTAATACAAAGCTTTAACTCAAATTTTTAAAAGTTCTCTTCCTTTTCCCAAAAATGTTTAGAATTGACCAAAGAAACTCAAATGAAAGAAAGTCCTTTGAAATATTTGAAAGAGCGTATTTTAGAGACAATAGCCTAATTATGTTTATGTCAAGTGTAAATAAGATTAACGGTTATCATTCACGTTACGTTTATCATCATTTATTGCGGATAAGAACTTTGACCTTTGTTTTGAGAGTCTTCTTTAAAAGCAACTCTTTTTCTTGATGTTTGAACTTTCTCTTTGCGTTTGACTGTGTTATGTTTCAATTTTTGTTCTGTGGCAATCTATTTATGTTGACCAAAATATTAATTCTCCAATGTTTCGTAATAGCGCTGCAAATATGTTAATTGTACTAACCTATTCATGCACTGCACATGAATACATGCTAGTCAAAAAATAAGACTTAAACATCATAGCAAAATTTGCAACCTTAAAATTGTGTTTAATAAATTTGAATGGACGACATCCGCTATAGCATTATCTGTTAAGATCACCGCAATCTGTCAGAGTTGAGGAAAAAAAATGTTATCATTATGAAACTTCATCAACAGTATAACCATAACTTAAAAATTATAATTGAAAATGAAATACAAGTAACAATATAAAGCCTAAAAAACTGAGCAACAACTTTTTGTCCATTAATAATTTTATATTTGTATTCATTGCAATTTTTATGAATTATTTATTGTGTGTGAGTGTGTGTGTGTGTGTGTGTGTGTGTTTTTTTTGGTTTTATTTAAAATTAGTGGTACCCGCACAGCTTGCCCGTAGTAGAAAATTAAAAGGTCTTTGGTTCGCCTGTATACTTACAAATAATGGATAATGAATTTATCGCCAATTGTCTATGTTCATTCGCTCTCCCATTCCACGTTATGATAATTTCGTAATTTACTCGTCCATCTTACGATAATTTTACTCCGGAAAATGTTCTTTAAATTGAAATAGAAAAAGAACGAAATCGAATTTTCAAAAAATCGCTTCGAAGTGCACATCCCCATGCTACAAACTAACTTTGTGCCAAATTTCATGAAAATCGGCCGGACGTTCTAGGTTCTATGCGCGTCACAGGAATCCAGACATCCTGACAGAGATACTTTGAGCTTTATTATTAGTAAAGACTAGAAAATCGCCCGTCAAAGTACGGCTGGTAAAAATTGCTTTTACATTTGAACGAAGCTATTGATTGTTTGGTGCTATTTTGATAGTTGAAATTTTAACCCTAACTCCAGTGGATTAACCCTAAACTCCAGTAGATAGCGTTCACTGTTGAAAGTTTTTTCGTTCCTGCATTCTCCTAAAATAACAGTCTTACCAGTAAAACTATTAAGTGACCGGATCCAGTTCAGCTTTCTGATAATGAAGCATTTCCCCGCGTGTCAAACATTATCAAAACATACTTTTCAAATTATCATGCTATGGTACGAGTTTCATTGTTGATGACGTCAGGAGTGTTACTCGATCAGTGAATTGGCCATCATATGCATGAGGATATTCCGTTTTTGCCTTTATCTCGATGTTTGTCTTTTCTCTTTGTGTATGTCTATCTTGTTTTTCACATGTATTTATGTTTTTTATATCAAAATGTTAATGCTTCGTAATCCCGGTGTAAAAATCGATACTATGCTGACAAATTTATCTACTGCACATGTATCCTGTCGTGCTAAGCACAAAAGCCGTACTTGAGATTTTTATCAAAATACTTGTTGTGGTCAGGTTGTTCTGTATAACATAGTTTACCTAAATGCAATGTTTTATGGTCATTTGTGAATGGGAAATACTGAAAGCAAATTCTTTAAAAAGTGGCATATGAATCAAGTACATAAAGGAGTAAAACTTTAAGAAGCAATAGTTCATTTTCAGCTCAGCTGCAAATACGACTTTTGTACTTAGCACAGCATTATTTATGTTAACAAAAAATTAAGACTTAAACCTCATGACATGCTGTTAAAATCTTTAACTTGCTTTAAAATATTGAATGAATGACATGTGGTGCAGCGTTGACTGATAAGATCTTTGCCATCAATTCCAGTAAATTAGAAAAATTATTATCAGTACGAAACCAATAACTGTATAAGGTGAATTCCAGGAAAAAAAGGACATGACACTTGAATTTTAAAAATTATTATCCTGTCACTTGCCATAGACAATTCTATTCAGAAATTAATGAATTTCTTGAATCTTAACCTGTTTTTTGTAATAAATTGATGACTTTCAGAAAATCAAGTGAAAAACCAAGTTTTCGCTTTTTGTTTTTACAGAGCAAAAAATCTCTTTTTTGTTACATTCTGTAATTTCAATATACTTGTCATTAGCATATAATATTTAGGTTAACTTTTATCTTTTGAAAGTCTAGTTAAACTTTTTTCGGTAGGTAATTTTAAATTTCTTTTTTTTTCAACCGTAAGTAGGTCCATTACTAAGGTGACGGTTTGATGTCTTTCCGTTACCAAACTACTACATCTCATATTCAGTAAATTACCGCCCATCAGCTAAAGAAGAAATACATGAAATACATCGCCAGCTCAGTCATTTCCAGCTGAGGACTGCAGTTTTATGCTTATTAGCACTCATCAGCACGGTATAGGATTGTGACTGAGCTGGAGATGGAAAACAAATGACTGAGCTGGCGATGTAATTCATGTATTACTACATCTCAGTTAGTTCACCAAGAACCTATTGGGTATAGAAACGAATGTATTTTTACTTGAAGCAGAATTATGTTCCTTGTCAAGGAGGCTCCGTTAGAATTTAATATAGATTTAATTTACATGGTTTTTAATGGTAACGGAAGGACAAAACAAAAAATGTAACGGAAGGACATTTATCTATAAGATGATACAGGGTAAAATTTTAGAATGCTAGTGGAAAACAAACTATTGTTTATAGTAGTAAATAGTCACATTGAAACATATATAAGTAATATTTGTACAAAAATTATGTGTGCTTTCATTTAAAAAAATGAACTTTTATTTATTTAAAAAAAATGTTTTGTGATTTTATTTATTCTATTGTATGTGATAAAATCTTGAAATTTACACTTAAAAAATCCTAAGTATGTGAAAATTATTTTGGTATGACATGTTTGTAATATGACATGCCAATTTAAGCAGAAACAATTGCTTACAAACTTGATATTTATATTGGAACAATTCAATATTGAAGCTGCTTTCAGATTTGTTAACACAAGTCACAGGAAAGAACTGTTGAAAGCATTAGTTCAACCGTTAAACATACTGCGAAGTGATCAGTGAATACAAAGATCAATTTTCAAAAAGATGGAATAATATCCATTCTCATCCTGACCCACAAAAAATGCACTATTTGAACCCTGTAACAAGTTATGTTATTGAATAAAGTCAGTATTTCAACAAATCGAAGGAGAATTCACTTCAGACTGAGAATCAACAGACTGAAAATTATAAATTATATTAAAAAGAAGATACAGCTGAATCAAAAGCACCAAATAGTAAAAATATGCGAAAGGACTCATAACATTTGCACAAGTTTTTTTACTTGAATGGAAGGGAAAGAAATTAACAAAGGGCAATGTTGGACAGGTACTTCATATAGAAGATAAAGGAGTAAAAATATCTTGTTTGCGAATGCATAATAATGTGGGAATGATCTTTGTATTCCCTGACAAAGAAGATAAATGTTCTACGGATTCTGATAATATTTTTGAGCATTTCAAGAATTCAGAATTGTAATAGATGGCTCAGGTATTAGATGCCATTGTTTGAGACTTCTGTATTAGCTGAATAAATGTTTGTAAGATGAAATTTACCAAGTTAAATTGTTTTTGACTTCTTGTCCTTCCGTTACTGTCCCTCCGTTACCCTTAATAAAAATATAATTTATATGCTTAAAATAACTATTTTTTAAAACTAGAGGTGAAATTGTAATGATTGTATCTCATGTATCCCATGTATACTCTAATTTTTATAGAAATTTTCCTTTTTTAGTTTGGCTGAACTTTTGGGGAGAACATGATTGCGTGAAAATCGTGTCGCAAAAATGTCCTTCCGCTACTACTTCTTAAATTTCATTTTAATGAAAAGTTACTGGCAAAAAATTCCTGGCTTCGGCTTCTTTTAGCAACTTACTATGATGTGTATGTTTATGTCTATGCATCAGTTTTTGAAAAAATATATATTTTGATACGCTTACAGACAGAAATGCATCGATATTTTTGTTCAAACTGTCCTTCCGTTACCGATGTAATTCACCATAAGCATAGCTTAAACATCGAAAATAACAATATGAACACTAAGAAACTGCGCTTTAACAAATGTGTTACTTAGTACATTAAAACAGAAATTTGAGTGCGTTCTCTCATTTTGAGACATTAAGTTAGCTACAACCTTTCCCTCTTCGTTCAGAAGTTTTTTTTTTATTTTAAAGAATTAATACGTATTTTAAAATGCTTCCGAATAGTCTTTTGGTATTGCATACTCTAGTTTCCGAGTTAATTGAGTCACATTTAGTGCAACAGAGTGTAGCTATGAAAAAATAATGAATCTCAGAAACAAAATTTAACTATCAACAATTGTCGATTAGTTCAGTTTTCAAATCTGTCTGTACATTAAATTTTTTTTGATAAAGTAGGCACAGTATTAGAGATTTTAAGTAGGGGAATGTGAGGCGAATTTAAGTATACTTACTTTTTGCAAAGTGAACAATTTGGAAACATTTTTTGAAAATTGCGGTACATAAAGGTAGAACAATATATTTTGCGATAAATTTTGCTTTGCAACATTATTTTTTGTTTTCAGCAGTGAATTTGTGTCAAAAAAAAAAAAAAGTGGAAACTTTTCACTTTTTTTTCACGGACTAAAGTGAAAAACAAAATTATTTTTTAATGAAACACTTTTGATTCGATTATTAAAGATTTTTTTGAACAAATGAATGAGTAAATAAAAGAATTAATAAATAAATGAAAGGGAAATGAAAACATAAACGAATAAACAAATAAATCAATTAATAAATAGTGAATAAATAAGAAAATGAGTGGATGAATGAATTAATAATGGGAATTATTTTAAATGAAGGAATGTAAGTAAAATAATGAATGTAAGTGATTTAACAAAAGGTAAAATAAGAAAATGAAATGAACTATTTCACTTTTCCCGGTCCACTTCGCCTCGCATGCACCTAATTATACAAAGTATTTAAAATACAAATAAGGTTTATAATAAGAAAACAAATACTGCTCTGAATATTAGTAGGTGTCCATTGAGATTTAAAATTTTAATAACAAGAACATTTTCATTTAATAATTACAAAAAATTATTTTTTACTTACAGAAAAGTATTAAGAGCAACAATTTTTAAAAATTGCTTGTATTATTATACTCTTTGATTTTCAGTGGACTGAAATTGACTACACGTATCACTACGCATTTAAATTATTACTATATAAGTTTAGCTAAAATTAGAGTAAATATTTAACTATTTCAATTTGCCTCACATTCCACTACCTAACTATTTTTAGCAGAACTAAAACTTAATATGAATTTTAACGAAATTTTTTTTTTCAAAAAAGTATCTAAGAAATGTAACTTCAAGAAAAATATCTGATGAACAAAAGGTCATAAACGAAAGGTGACGTACAAAAGTTTTATTTTGTGCCTTATTAGAATCTCTAAAATGTAATTTTAATTTCTTTTCCTTTTAATATTTCTCGAACTCTTCGTAGAACGATTATACATTAACTTAGTATGCAAGAATTTTACACTAATAAGAAAGTTAAACATGATTCTGCATATACTTACAGTTGCCTGCAAATTTTAAGATCAATATTTAACTTTCTGAACTTAATAGTTGTATTAATTTTAATATGTGCTTTTAGCATTGGCAAAGTTTATAAAGGCTTGTATTAAGTTTTAACAATTAACAGACTTCTGCAGTCAAAATATGTAGGTGTATTCCTAACGCATGTCGGGAAATTTCATAATGATGTTTAAGGGCATCACACTATTTAAAATATTTTTCCGATTAGTAGCAAAATAATTTGATTATAGCTTTTTTCGTCCAACATTTTAATTCGTCTTTAGCATTTTTAACGTTCATTAATGTAGTCAATTTTTTTTCAAAGATATTTCAACAAACACTACCTTTGTTTTTTAAATTTACCATAAATGTACCATTAAACTTGGTTAAAAAGGTAATTGTCACAGGGAAAAACTATTTTGTTCCCCATTTAACGTATTGCTTATTTCATACAAAACATTCTTATTTTATATGAAGGTTTCGCACTCTACGCTAAGTCATACACGATTTCCTGTGCATATTACACATTATTTCCCCCCTTTTTTTAATTTTACGTAATGAAATATCTTGACTAATTGAAAGCTGACTGATGAAAATGAAAGCAAATCAGAATCATTTGAACTCAATTGCAGAACAATTAAACTTTGCAATTTTTTTTTTTTTTCAATACGCGAGTTATTCGCACTGAGAGTTATTCTCCGTTTTTCACAAGAAGGCTCTTGACTCCTTCTTCGCAACGTGGTATTCAATGATTCTATTCCGCTGCTTTCGGCAGAAGGTTTATTTGGATCATAGAATTTTGTTGTAAAAGCAGCGATTTTTAAAATGTAAGAATAATTAAAATGACTAACAGACAAATGAAGCAAGTGATGTAAAGGACACTAAAACCTTTTTGCACATTAAAATGCACGCTCAAGTTAAGGCTGTCTGTTTGTCTCCTTCAGAAGCGCGTGGATTGCGTACCGATCACCCACGCGTAAAATGGAACTCTGCGTTCAAGGGGGCGTGGCGAAGTGCCTTCTCGTGAAATACGAAACAATACATTACTATTTGCTTTATATGCTAGTTCACATGACATTTAACATCGTTAAAAATTTATTACGGCTTCTCGTGGAGGCGTAGATCCGAGTGGTTCATTTTTGACGGTGATGGCCTCACGAACGACTTTTTCAAAAACGGATCGACGCACATTGGGGCGAAAACGCTAAAAATATCTGAAAAATCTGTTTTAAACCTCTCTCGCTTGTTTATTTGCACAGGCATGTTATTAGGGAGTTCTTTCGATTTGTTTGGACTCACGGTCCAAAGTTTGCAAGTTTATCCAGATAATTGCTTTTATGGGTCCTTCTACTTCTACAGACCATTGATGACTAACTAATATTAATTTCAAAGAGAACATATAAAGACATTTTTTTGTAGATTGTTTTGAAAAAAATAACCTTGAATTTCCAAGTTTTCGGTTCTGATCAAAACCGATTTTCCGTTTGAGAATTCGATTAGTCATTTTTTTTTTTGTCTTATTACTATCGTTGGACACGAGAGGAATTAAACATACCCGCCTTTAATAAGAAACAAAATTACAGACTGCTTAAAAGCAATTTTTTTAAATTCCCGCGCTCATGATTCTTTAACTTTCTAAAGGCTCCCTGTAGGTTTGTAATGGACGAAGAGCTCTAAAATTTCAGTTCTGATTGCCCATGATGTAGGACTAGCAAATTTATCCTCAATTGGTTGAATGTAGAAAAAAAAATAATTAAGCGCTTTTTGGCAATTTCGCCCCACTGTGCGACGAGTTCTCAAGGTGGTGCAGATACGAATCGTTCATTTTTCACGGTGATGGCTTCACGAACGTCTTTTTCAAAAACGGATCGACCAATGATGCCTTCGGTCCAAAATCTGCACCAAACAGTTACTTTTTCTGGATTCATTGCCACCTGGAGAACCTCGTGTAGGTTGGCGGCGTCCCTTATACAGTTGTGATTAGGTATTGCTATACGGGACCGAAAATTCAATACCGGAATCCATTATTTTCAAAACGTGATACCGGAATATCGGTATTAATACCGGTATCAGAAATTTCTCAAAAAAATGAACGAAAACATTTTGTTTCGTTGCCACATTTCATAAATTTGTGCAAAAATTGTACTGTTTACAAAACGTATTGTGAACAACCAAAAAATGAAGGAACAAATGTCATTATTAAAAAAATCAACAATAGTAAGAAACATAATGCATCTATTGAATTGTCTCTTGGGCTGGAACTTATTTTATTGCACAATTTTCCAGCAGCTGAAAATACTCTTTCTGAATTCCTGCAGGTCATTGGTACGGTTAAAAATGCTCAATACACCTCTTCTAATTGCCTCCTTCATCTTCAAGTAATCCATCATCTTAGTCCTTCATCTTCAAATAATTTAGTCTCTTGCGTGGTAATTTTGGATAAGTCATTTTGTGCGTGTGTGTGTTTCTTTTGTTTTGTCTGCATTTTATTTTTATTATTGTTATTTTATTTTATTTTTGAATTTATAGCGAGTAGTAACTTTTCTTCGAGGGACGATACTTTTCCAATACAGTGGACGCCGGTTAATTAAATAAGTGGTTCACTAAATCAGCCACTTTAGCGAATCAAATTGTCAAAAACAGAACAAAATCCAGCTGTATTGTATTAGCAGCTTTATTGAATGAGCCGTTTTACTGAATCAAAACTGTTTAGAACAAACGTGATTTTAATAAGCGGCGGCTACTGTATCAACATAATCTTCAACGATTTTCTCTTGATCAGGATGAGCTTGGTCTTGCTTTTTATTGAACCTTTGGTTTGAAATTTGCAATGAACTTGAAATTTTATCTTGCTAGTTTATTTTAATCGTTTTCGTTTTCTTTTCAAAGTTCTTTTCGAGTTATGATTATGTAGATATCTGAAAATATGTTAAAGTTGATTATGCTTTACCTCTTTACAAATTTTCAAGGCACTATATAAATTCTAAATACTGTCTTGCCAAGTGTGCTAAATAGCGAGAAAGGAGAACAACCCAATACCGGCGATCCCAAATTACCATTTGTTATCCTAACAAGAAAAATTTTTTTGTCGAAATTCAGTACAGTTGAGACAAATATTAAAAAAAAAAAAATTATATTAATTTGAATTTTTGGCATCTCGAAATCAAATTATGTTTTTCGCAATCACGAGCGTGTGTGTGTATGAATGCGCGTGTGTGTTTGTGTAGGCGCATGTGTGTGGGTGAGTGTGTGTGTATGTATGCATGTGTATGCGCGTTGTGTGTGTATGCATGTTTGTGCGTGTTGTGTATGCAGTGATGTTTGTGTACGCGCGTGTTTGTGTAGACGTTCGTGTGTGTGTGTATTTAGGCATATGTGTTTGTGTCTGTGCGTAGGATATGGATGCAACCTGGAGACGGTTTTCGCAAGAGGAGTAGCATCGTGAGGCTGGTCGACGCGGCGGTGGTGCTGGCAGAGGGTGCTGGTGGGAAAATAAAATGATAGGAATTCAAAACAGTCAAATGAGAACAATAAGCAATCGTGATTGCTCAAAAAATATGTCTAAAATATTACTGTAATTCATGGATGGAAGAAATTATTTATAGGACAAATACATTTGAAATAACTCTTGAAAATAACTTTCATAAAAGGGAAAGTGAGAGATAACGGAAATGGAAAAAATAAAAACATGGTGAATATAAGAGCACGAAAACTCGATTCATCTCAACGTCTAGTAATGAAAACATCATTTTGCATTATTTTTGCTACTTTTATTTGATGGTTTTTTATTAGTTCGTGTTTTTGAAGTCAAATTTTTACATCAGTAGGTTTATTTTGGTTCTGTATCATGCAAAAAGAAATGTACATTAAAAAATAGAAGCACAAATTTAATAAGTTAAATTGAATACAACTAAAAATATTGATTCTTTTCTACTAATACCGCAAATACCGGTATTTTACCTCAGCAATTACCGGTATTTCGAAATTGTAAAAATTTTCGAAATACCGTTGTTTGTTATACCGGTACACCGAAATTGCAATCACTAGCCGTGGTGAACTACGGCATTTACCACAAAACGTGCGAACGCACGCAACGGATACAAAATTCACAATACACCAAGGAAGCCCACAACATGCTCTGGCAAACATGTGGTTTGTAAAAAATGTGGATCCATGGGTTCGGAGAGGGGGGATGGGGCTTTCCTCTATCCCTCTTAAAATCAAAACTTAAGAAACATATCCTTTTTGGAGTCCTTATGTTTCCCATTCAAATCGGTTTCTGGAAATTAACATTTTTCTCTATTCGCGCTTAACTTTTGACCGTTAGTACAGTTATTCAGATTTAGGATGAATTATTTTTTATTTAACTCATCCTTGAAATTCATTGTGTCAAAAGCATTTTCTTGAATAAGGCGACATTTGTGGGCTGCTGACGTAGTCCTTATTTATAATGCATAGTGATTTTTAATATCAATCGCAACGTAATGAATTATGTATTTCATGAAGTAATTTCTCTTGGAAGCACAATTCATTTTCTTATGACTTTTATTTCTGCTTTTAAGTACTTTAAAAGTCAAAAAAGGTGGGAATTATGCAAGATTTTTAGCAAATGGAAGGAGGCTTAGAGGAGCTTGGAAACGTTAATGGAGAAAAATTTTAAAGTTCTCTGCTAACTTACATAAAATTCCTTGCAGTTTGTGAGCGAAAAAATAAGCGATGCTAAGCGAAAAAACATCTTTTATGTAAATATGCTTCCATACTGGTGCTAATATATCTGAAACACATGTTGTTAACTTTTAAAGAAAGAATGACTAAATAAAAAATTAAATAACCAATTTCCGTTTTGTCGTTGGAGATTTGATTCACAATGGGTTTGCTTTTAATTTCATCGATTTATTCATGTTAAATGTGTTTGAATATGAAATGAATTTATTTGATTAAGAATATATATTTCATTTTGTATGTTCGCGACTTGAGTAATGAGCATTCAAACGAGTTTTAATTACTTTTGGGATTTGTATGAAGATGTGAGAGAGGAAGTTATGATTTTTGTAAAGTTCAATAATGATATGGTTATTGGATTATTTTGTACCTTTTCCTTCCTAAAGGAGTTTTTAAGTGACTTCAGGTAGTTTTTTAAAATTTATCATGGCAAATTAGTTTTAACGTGTTTTAGGATTGCATTTTCACATTATATTAAAGGTACAAAATATTTCCTTTCGTAGGAGCCAGTAATAGATTTTGTTTTGTTTTTTTAAGTTATGCTACGAATTTAATTACATTTTCTAATGGTATATGCTCTCGGTTTTGGTTAAAGTAAATGCTCAAACGTTTTTTTTAAATTTTAAGCTAGTGAAAATATAGTTCATAGCTTTTATGCTATATAGTGATCAAGTAATTCTGATTTTTTAGTTGTTTGTTAACAAAAAAAAAAAAAAACAGAGAAAAAACTTTTTTGTTTGGTGTTGTAAGACAACTATAGCCTCTTTAACTCATTCCGAAAATCATATAAAATTAAGTCTTGAAGCACATGAACATTATTTTCAATCCTCGTAATGGCTTTAACTTTTTTTCCATTTGGATTACGATCACTGTCGCCAAAACTTTAATTAAAAATCAGCTACACATCAATTCTTTATTTCGCTCCTAATCTGTGATTACAATATGCATTGCTAATTGCTAGGACCTTTTTATCCTGAAGTTTCCAGAAAATCTTCAAAGCATGATTTTGTCACGCTATTTCTTTTTTAAAGGATGGGAGATTTTGTAGGTGTAATGGGACATTTATTAGTTTTTACTTCTGAATTTTTAAAGCTACTTTGTATCTTTTATTGCATACATTTCGTCTAAGAACTGATAGCGCCCCAAAAAGTTATTATTTGCTTTTAAAGTTTTCTCAAAGACATTTATTCATTTCAAATAGTATTATTGGGATATTTTACCTTTAATTTTTCGATATTTTCTGTTTAGGAAAAGTATTCTTTAATTATCTACTCAATGTTAAAAGAAAAAAGACTTAACCTTGTTGTTAATCAAAACCTGCAGTTTGTATTGCTACACTAAATTCGAAAATTGAATATAGTTCATACTGTAATATAAACTTAGAAATGCTATTTGCTTCTATCGAAAAATGGTGTAAATCAGATCGGTGGGGTAAAACAAACTGAATTTTCTCAATTAAAAAAAGGAATTTCCTACACATGTACATTTGGGTACTTTTCGTTGCGAATTCTTTTAGGAGGGTAATACCATAAGGACTTCAGAAATTAAGTTTTGTCATTCTCAAACACAGTTGATTAATAACACTGTGCGGCCAAAAAAATACCTTAAAATGCTTCGGACATAATTCCTGCTGATTCTTATGCAAAATGAGTCAAAATATGACCAGCGTTTCCTCCCTGTACGTCCTACTTTTTGAAACTCTGACGCCGCTCATTTTTTTTTTCAGTTTTCGACCGTTTCATAGCCATTATTATTATTATTATTATTATTTTGAAGGAGAAGGGAGCGTTAGATTAGCCATGAACTCTTTTAAAGGGGCAAGGGAGGTGCAAATCTCAAAAGCATGAATATTTGGGGCAAGTTAGAAAACTTATATCTTTATTGTCCCCTAAAATACTTCAAAAATCATCAAAACCGAGTTTTTTTCTAGGGGTTTATTTTACAACTTTTTTTTTTCTTATTAAACAGCAAAATCTTAGAGCAAAGGATTTGCACCAATGATCCTTATGTGCGAAAAAAAGTTTCACGTCGTAGAAAGTAAATTTAAAACAATAATTGGAAGCATCGCATTTTATGCGATGCAGATCTTCAGTAAAGAACCTCGCCCCCACCCCCCACCCGTGATATTTAACAATAATTCCAAAAGAATAGGACGTACAAGGGGAAAACGGTGGACATATTTGACTTCAGGGGGTTATTTTACATAAGAATCAGCAATAATTATGTGTAAAGCTATTTGAAGGTATGTTTTTGCCTTTGCGGTGTGGTGTAACCAAACTACACATGTCAAGTCAAATAACCCGTTTTCCCCATCTGCATATTGTTTTGTGTAAGTACATACCTTGCATTTTATAAATTTGAGGAAAGTGATTTTTTAAGCATATGACTGTACAAGAGTCTACCGTATAGTTTTTGTAGGTAATTAAAAATATACCTGTATATATATATATATATATATATATATATATATATATATATATATATATATATATATATATATATAGTAAAGTATGTGGTTTACCATACACAGGTAGCACAAAGATGAGTGTATGTAACAACGAAGATAAACATCAATAACAACATCAATAACAAACTTGGAACATTAAAAATAAGAATTAATGAAATCATGGGTATTAATCGGCTGCTACGTTTACGAAGAGCTGGAGCAGCTGGCATATTAAATATTCTGCAAGGTTTCTGTGCGGGTCAGTATCATACATGCAGCAAAATTAAAAGTAAAAGTATGTGTATTTGAGTTTACGAACTTATATGTGTAGCTACGTATTATCCTTAATACAGTAAAAATCATGTGGTACGTAATTGTTCTCTTTTATTTTGCAGGTCAGAGCTGGGGGGGTTGGTAATACATGACAGCATATTACTAATAAACCTTACGCATACTATTTATACGTGTAAAATTTGTAGCATTTCATTCAAACAGTAAGCATATACAAACGTTTTATAATTTTCCTGCTTACTGTATTAAGCCTAACTCCCTGGAAACCTTGAAATGACCACTACTGAAGCACTGGCCACTACTGGTGTCTTTACCTTAGTCATTTAAATAAGGTTTTGTGAGAAAAACGAAACCTTTTCTAACTAAATATTATTCTTATAAAAAGTTCAACTGGACCCTAAATTATGATTTAAGACAAAAAAAACATTAAAATAAAGAACTTTAAATATTAAACAAAAGGTATACTATTTTTTGTTTACTCTTCAGTTTAAGTACTACAATTAAGTGTTTCAGATAGAATGGGAGCTTTTCTCTCGCGATTTTCTCTTTTGTTTAATGTTGTTGAGTAGTTTGGATGGAAAACGTGCATTATCGTTACTGGTGTGGCTTGGTACTTTAACCTGTCAACGAAGAAAAATGGAAAAACAGAGAAACGCTAGTTCCCATCCATTTACTTGCATCGATTTTACTTCAGTTTCAACGATTTTTGCCTAATGATGCTTTGCCTCTTCTTTTTCTTTTTTTTTAAAAACTTTGCTTAGTAGATATTATTCATTATATAATCAATCTTTTTTTTAGTCATGAAAAACATGGTATATAGATTTCAAAAATTAGTTCAAAAAAATTGGTTTTTACAGTTAGGGTATTCTTCAATTTATTGAATAACTAAGTTGTTTAGCAATTCAAAATTTGAAATAAACATGGTACTTTTTAACTAATTACAATTTCTTAAGATTTTCCTTATCTTATTGAAGGCCTAAAAATGATCCAAAAAATAGTTAGAAAAAAGTAAATATTTCATATAAAAAATTAAATTAAAACAAAGACAATTTGTAAAATTTATGCAAAAGTTATTTTATAAAACTACAAATGTTTCAATAATATTTTTTGTGATCAAAAGATTAGTTACGGTCAAAATATTTAATTTTATAACTATTGGAAAGACTTTAATGATTTGATCTCATAAAAATTAAAATTTCACAAAAATTAAAAAAGGGAGAAAGACATGATTCTGCTTTTCCATTTTTAACATTTTACTATCCTGTGAAAAGTAAAATATATCCTTAATTATTCTGAGAAGACTACTTTCAACCCGCCTACGCACGCGCAGAAATATTTTGTGACGAATATAACGTGAAGTTTCTTTACTTTAATCATTATCATTTTGAGAAAATGTTTAAACTGAGTATGCAGCTCAAAAAATACAAAACTAGGAAAAACTGCAGTTAAACTTTCAAAAGCATCTTAGCTACACTAATATCCATCAGATAGTTTCAAAAAGAAGATAGAACGGAAAACCTCTAGATTGTAATTAATAGTACTCAGAACCAAGAGGAAAATATTTAAATTACTTTAGTCAGTTTTAAGGAAAATGGCGTAAGATGACGAACTTTTCCTCCTTTTGAATGTTAAATAAAATTTCGAAGATTAGACCTGTGATTTCGTAAATGTAAAAAACTATATCGTCAAAAGGAAAAACCAGAACCTTTAGTAACGTGGAAAAGGTTTTCGAACCTTTTTAGTAACATGAAGAAGAGAAGTTTGTAAGATGACGTACAGCTAAAAATAAATATTAATACATAAAAATGAATCTTTAGAAATGCCTTTAACCCTTGTGCTATTGTACCAGTATGTTTTCTAGTTCCAAATCCGAACAAGATGTACAGAGCACGTATCCACCTATATCCTGTTCCAGTGGCTTAACACTTATGAAGTTTAAGTAAGAATGTCAATAGTTGACTCCCATGTATTGCATTTTCAATTTCCTGATCATCATAATTTAAAAAAAAAAGTTGTATTCATAGATTGCACTTAAAAATTTACAACACAACAAAAGAATATTTTGAAATATTCATGAGCTAAGTTGCGAAAAAGTATTATACTTCAGAAGTTTTCTGACATCAATAACTTGTGAATGACAGGCTGATGAAGTTACTTGATTTTATGCACACTAAATATGATTTAGGGCAGCAAGAATGTTTCCCCGAAAATTAGCAGCTTAAGGCACCGGTAGATGTATTCCAGTGAAATTCAAAAGATATTTTAAAACCATAAAGAAGAGACCTTAAGAAAAAAATTCTGAGGGAAAAGGTAACATATCCGTGAACAAATAATGACTTTTCAAAATTCACCCGAATCACGTGAGCTTCTTCCCACAGGCTTATAATTTATTCTCACACCGCAAAGTATAAATAGAAAATGTAACGTTCTTTCAATGTTATTTACGCTAGAAAAGTTTTATTTAACTTTTAACGGCTCTCGTAAAAGCAGGAGTTTGGTAGTAAAAGTACTTTTATAATTTTCGTCGTGATAATTTTTTGCTAACTTTAGTTTATACGTTGTAGAGATTCCTAGCTTTGAGAGTCAGCAAAATAGTTGATGATACGTTTTACAAATAATTTTGATAAGTTAGTGGTATATTTTCCAGCAGCATGTTTGGTCATTTTTTTAAAAAACATTTTTAGTTGCTGTTTGATGTTAAAGTATATGTTACTGACAGATGAATAGTGTTAGATGTAATAGTCTTTTAGTGTTCAGGAGCAAGATGAGTAATATTAAATACAATAACAACTGCTAAAAGACGAATAAATATATTTTGATGAGGCTGTCCAAAGTGCATTGTTTGTAATTTTAAGAGCCCTAAATTCAAATTTAAAAAATGTTAAACATTTTTCAAAACCATTTAGAAATAAAAAGTTCACCTTAGCAATATTTTTTTAAAGTAAAGTTCCAAGCCATTGAAATTTGAAATATATTTCTTATCAAAAATGTTACGCTAATTGAATACGAATAATTTTGACTTTGGTTACACAACAGTGTGAGACAAATGTTAGCTGAGGGTAAGCGATTAGGCGCAGAACGAAAACAACTTTTACGCCTTAATCAATGTTAATCTTCATAGCAGCACTTTTTTAAATTATGTTCTTTTGGTTTGGAATCCACATTCACTATGCTGCAGGTAGGAGGCAAACGTCAGCATCAACTGAAATGAGTTTTCGAGATATTTTTAGAAATGCGTTTCGGATTAAACGCTAAAAATATGAAAATGTTAGAGTAAGATTTTTTTGCGTTTTTTTTTTAGTGGAAATTAAATAAGAAAACTTGTACAATAAAGCTAATTCGCAATAGATCAAATGCAAAAAATGATCAATTACAAATTTGCACTTCCGCCCTTCAACTATTTACGGCAGTATAATAATTCAGTGGTTGCCAGTGCTTGATAGTGTTACATCCTGCTAAGTCTGTTCAGCCAAATACAACTGCAGAAGATAATTGCTTATCTGGTGACAGAGTGCCATAAGATTTTAAGATATTTTCTAAGTGGGCATTTTGACGTGGATTTTCACTTTATACTATGAAAGGACGAAATATAGTTTCAAATAGGAAGGCAAGTCTAAAAACTGCGCTTGAAATTTCTGTCGCATTTAATGATTTTTGAAAATCTACACTTAAATAAACGAACACTTTGAAGTGAATAAAACCTTCAAATGCTTTCAATAACAGAAACGTCCTTTCAGTTCGATGAGAAAGCAAACAAAAATAGCGTCTTTTGGCCAAACGACAAATTTGAAAAGGGATTATTGATTTCAAATATTTTATCCAGGAACGCGTTTTGTCAGAATTCGATATTTCTTTACTACTTCAGCGGAATCTAAAGAAATAAACTCTCAGTGTACATGAAGGAATTTTGTTATTTTTCCTTCTTTAATTTCTTTATGAGCAAAACGTGATCAACCTTTTCGAACATTTTTAATCATTAGTAATAACCATTAGCGAATCTTTGCGCAAAATCTTGGATCTTCGAATCGACTTTTGCGTTTAATTAGCAAATGATCTTGCGTTTAAGAGAAGTAGAATGCGTAGTAAACTTGAAAGTACAACCACTGGATGTAGCGACTCGTTGAAATTAATAGCAACTAAGTTTAATAAAAATGATTTTTAGTATTTTACGAAATGCGTTGGAGTTGTGGGACATGATCAAGAAACCGAAGGAAGTGAAAATGTCATATATTTATGATGAATACTTCTTTCAGAAGTGAAAAATGAAATCTGAGAATAAAAGCATTGTAAATATAAATAAACTCAGAACAATGAAAGACATTTTGTTGATTTTCACGTAAAAAATGTGTTTATTCCATTTAGACAAAAAATACGCAATGCTTGATTCAAATAATAGTCAGTTGTACTGCAGATACGCTTTAACGTATGTTTTATGGACTTTCTTACTGCACTTTAATTGACAAAGAAAAATAAAGGTATTTATATTGTTTCTGAAACTTTAGGATTATATACAGTAAGAGCAATGCGCTATTTCTGGAGCCTGAACAAATTGATTTATTCAAAAATTTTATCTCCTTCTCCTATTAGTATTTTTGATCATTTCCTGCCATTCTCAGTGAATTTGTCTTCTTTTATGCCTGCTAGCTTGAAGCCTTTTTTCTCTCTTAGTATATATATATATATAAAGACGATTTACAAATTGTGTTAAAACAAAATTAAAAAAAAACATTTACTATTATAAAAAAATAGACAAAATTTTTAACTTGAACAATATTAAAGCAAAAAAAAGAAATAATACGAAAAACGCATTAAACGTGTCTTAATGAAATTCTTTAATAAGAACAGTTAAATGATTTTCCATTTGAAAAGTGTCCTTAGGGTGACAGAAAAAAATTCAAGATGAAAGAAAACAAAATGAAGGGAACAAATGAATATTTGAAGATACTTTACTGAAGCACAGATGTACTCGCAAGGAAAAACTTTTCCTTTCCGAACATGCTTAATTAGTTTCAAAACGCAATACGTTTCATGCAGCATGTCATTTTAATTTCACGCTTTTGCTCCTTTGATTTTAAATGAAAGATGCTTTAGCGTAATATTTGAATTATTCATTATACGATGACGCTTTAAAACTACTTTTTAAACTGAGTAAATTACGCAAAGCTATTTAAGATTTTAATATTTATTTAAAATAAATTACGCTTTAAACATTAATTTAGAAAACTCACTAATTTCTGACTTATACTCATGTGTACGCGAAGTTACTTCCAATTTTTACCAACATCTCAGCACTATATTGCTTTATGAAATTTCATGTATTTAAAAGAAAAAAAATCTTCAACCTACGCACCCTATGTAGAATAACCTCGTTTCCTTGACACCGGTTGCAATTCGATTCACATAGCTTTCCCTCCAGTACCAAGTTAGACTGGAATGAAGTGTAATATAAAATATTTATTTTTAGATTAATTGTTGTTATACATAGAAATATAGAAACGTCAAACAATTTCGCACCTTTCCCAAAAAAGATATTTTTAACAAGTATTGCCTTTTGGTAATATTATGTTATTGTTTTATAGAAACTGATTCATACGTGTTTTTGCAATACGTTTACGTTTATTGTAAGTACAAATTGTGTTAACGGGCTGTTCAAAGGCTAAGTCAGTGTAAACTGACCACTGAATTTTATATAATTATTATGGTGTTGGTATTCCATATTGTTCATCTGTATTTGTGTCTTGTTTATCTTATATATGTATAATGATCATATGTTTGTATATGGACTCAAATGGCGGAACTGTCTTTCGGAACAAACCTTCAGTTCAGAAGTTGTTCGGAATAGAGATGAAAACAGTCGGAAGAAAACCGGAAAATTTCCGAAAAAAAACGAAAAAAAAAACCCCTTTTTTTCGGAAGGACTAAATTTCCACTTCGGAAAAATTGAAAAAATAAAATTGAATTTTTTCAACTTTTCTGGGTTTTGATTGAAATTTTCAGAAAAAACTGATTAAAAATTTCTCATACTTAAATTTTGATGCAATTCCCCCCCCCCCGTTTTATGTTAAAATACTGCCTAACTTTGATGCAAGTTTTTGTATGATAATATAATTTGCATATAGTTCAAAAAACGTTTAAAAATACTTTTTGCAAAAAAGCTTAAACCAATAAACTTAGTGAAGAATTCCTAAGGTAATTTTCCTTCTTCATGAAACAAACAAGCATAACATCAACCACAAAACTATGTTTCTGTTGACTGCGCGAATCAAATTTACACGGTGCAGCAAAAAAAGCCCGGGCAAGCAATTTTCCATGCAACTTTATTAAAAATGAATAAATTAACAAAACACAAAATAATAATATGAGTAGACCTTTATCAATCAATAAATTTAATTGGTTTCAAACTAGCAGCCTTTTGCAGTAATACAGAGATGCAACTGCTTATTAAATTTTTCATTCAAGGGCCACAAATCCTTTAATGAATCCTATTCCCTATAAAGCAATTGGTTTAGAGAGTTCTAACTTACGTGCAGTTTAGCGTAGACCTTCGACTCCTAAATAGGCCATACAGTGTAAAAAGTGAGATTGAAGTCTAGCGACTAAAGCGTGAACTCAAAAGGTAATATCATGTCAAAAAAAAAAAAAAATGCTCCTTGCACCACTCTTGCCTTTTTGCTCATATAAACCGGTGTGGAGTTCAGGGAAAATGCCCAGTTCACATTGCTGAAGTGCTCTTCGGCCCACAGAAGTACAATAACTTCAAAAATGTCCTTCTGGTTCACTTTTTGATTCATTTTACGACCCTCATCCACAAAAAGCTGGAGATTTTTTTTTTTTTTGACTTGTGCTGATTCCATCACAGACCAAGCCTGACTTCTCTTTCAGCCTGGCCTTACGGCCCGTCTCAAACGTTTTTGGCATCTTTGGAGAACAAATGCCTGAACTTTTTGGAACTCGTAAAACTTCTGTTTGAGCTGTTTTTTCCCTTAGTTGCACTTATCGTTCACAAATTTCCATCTTACAAACGACTGCTCTCGTGGAAACCAAGGATTTCATTGAACTCCCTTTTGGATGACCTGACGATTGACTCAAATTCATTGTTTATTTTGGTCAACCTTCCGGACATCGACGATCATTTCCAAGCCACTCGAAACGACATACGTTTCAAACACTGTTTGCCGGGGCACAACAAGCAAACGAACTGTCATTCTACTTAGTTAAACAACTTAAAAAAGCAGGTATTTTATTTAAAATTGTAAGAAAACCGAAAAACAATACATAAACTAGGAAATATATTGTAAATTATTTTCTAATAAAGGGAGAAACAAAAATAAATTAGGCACTTATTAAAATGAAATTAACTTGCTTCCATTCGATGATACATTTTTTGTCCGATATATTATTATTATTTTATTTTATTGCCGCACCCTGTATACAGCCGTGCTAAGCAAAAAAGTGGAATTTGAAGTTGTGCTCAAGCTGAGATATTGTGTTTTAAAGTTTGGCTCTTCCATATATTTGATTCAGATTTCTTTTTTTTTTTTTTCCAAGTTCTTGATCAAATTACCCTAAAATATTTTATTTATTATATAAAATACGAAACAGAAAGCAACTTGGTTCTAATAACTCAGTTTTGTTCAAAAGTACTGGTATGACTATTTTTACTACTGTGCTTAGCACGGCCATATGAATAAACTGAAACTCCAGTTTAAGTTTTGGTTCAGCTTAAGAAAAACCAATATAGTTTTGATTTGGACTTAGACTGGGCTCAAAAAAAGCAAAACTCAATAGCTTTCACTTTCAGACAGTAACATTGTATTATTTTTCTTTCGAAAAAAAATATGAAATCGAAAATTTCAATTAATATTTCAAGTTTCAAAGGCAATCTAAAATATAAAATGTAATTTTTATGATTAGACACACATTACCCAATATTAATGGTTGAATTACGACTGGACTCATTTCTGGTGTTTGACCATGAAAGCTCTCAGCTATAAAACAAAAAGGTTTTTTTTTTTTCTAATTAATCTTACCTTTTTGTGTATTTCTGTCAAGCAGAAAAAGAAGATGTGTGAATAGCAAATATTTTTTAATGCTTAACCCTTTATATGTTCCAAGAGACACAGAGCCGTTAAGAAACCCTAATTTTATTCATAAAGAAATCAAAATATCCATTTTTTCCACATTTTCCCGAAAAAAAACAGTAAAAAATCGGTTTTTTTCCACCACTTCAAAAATTTCGGAAATTTTACATCTCTAGTTCGGAAACAAACTTTCAACTTTTATTTTAATGCAATATTCACAAAACTGTAGGCAAAAATCGCAGGTGCTTAAGTGGTCTAATTTTAGCAGTTCCTTAAAAGCTAACACTAAACTTTTTTTCCAAAATCAAAGCTAAAATCACATTACCGGTCCTTCACAATGTATAAAATATAATTTGCTTAAATTTTACTGATAACCAATTAGAATTACTTTTAAAAACATATTTGTGACCTTAATTTAGGACATGAGTGTAGTTGCAGTAAAATTACGCATGACATAACCTCACACATCAACTCGTGTCTTTATGTGTGTCTTTTTCAACTAAAAAACACGAGACTGTAAATAAGGTTCTACCCATTTTTCAATAAAAATTTAACTTTTAAAAGTTTAACAGTAAAAATATTTTTAAAGAGCAAAGCAGTTCTGCTTGCAATAGTTGAAACGGTTTAGAATGAAAGAAACCGTTTTTGTTAAAGAAAATTTCATTTTGTGTGAGATGTCGTTTTTGAGTAAGAATCGTCACGCATATTGTTGATCCTTATCCATTAAGTTTCGGATAATAAATATGAGCATATTTCACACAAGAAACTATACCAAAGAAAAAAAAAACTCTTTTTACAACTACAAACTTGCTTTTACGGGGCCGTTAAAAGTTGAGTTAAAGAAAGCTCTTCCAGCATACATTACTATGAGACAAAAACCCTTTTTGTATTTTTACTTTATGGTAAGAGCATGAAGAACATTGCGGCTGTAGGAAATTTCTGACTAGACTCTGAATAAAATTTGAAAAATCTATATTCGGGATCAAATATGGGGGTTTAATTTTGTGGTATACTTCTGCGCATAAACTGCGTGTTTATTTTTCAAAATAGTTTTTTTTAAACATTTAATCGATACTATGCTATTTATACCTCAAGGGATTAAACAAGAAAACTTTTTTGCTCTCTTAATAGGGTTCCAAGTAAAACTTTCATGGAAAATTATATTACATTCTCAAACCATTTTCTAAGTTATTCATGAAGATTCATTGCAACATTACCATGACGGCGACACTACATAGATCGTTTACATTCCCAAGAATTAGATGATCTGTTTTGCTCAGGCTTTTGTGGCTGTGTGTAATTGTCAATTTCCAGAGGTGATATTAAATTTTTGAATTGTAGATCAACGATGCCTCTTGCTTTCTTGAAGAAACTAAGTAATACTTACATCGTGTTTATGATATGGTAGAAGATTTGAAATAATATTACCAGTGCTTTGAATCTTCTTTTAAAAAGTATGCATGGTACTATGTGTGGTACTATGGCTTACATTCAGAGAGCTATAGAACACATAACCCAACTTTGCTTTAAACCTTGAAGTCCTTTTGGCTTAGAGGTAAAGTGCTTGATAAACAGCACAAACATACGTGGATCAAGTCTTGCCACACGGTGTTTTCCGTATGCCAAATTTTGGTGATTCCGTTACACAATGGATATGGCCATCTAATGCAGCTATAGGAATTACCATACGCATATATATATCCCCCCTCAATAGCTTCTGAATCGCTCATTCCTCCGCCTAACCGTAGTAGCTCACTTTTAAGCACGCAACTGTGGAAGCTAACGTTGCACACTTCTCGCTCTGCAACAGCAAAATGCTCAGCAATGACATCTGCAGCACGCAAAGCTATAGCAGCATTATACTGCGCAAGGACAGCAACGACAACACTGTAATTGGAGTCTTGCTGCCTACGCCAGAACAAATGGCTTCTTAGCGCACTATCTAACTAAAATTTTGCCCTCTCGCTTTCCCGCTCTATCCCTTAGTGGGGAGTTAAGCGGTGTACATTCAGAGAGCTAGAGAACACGTTTTTTGCTGCAATGTTTAACTATGTTTGAAAAGTACACTTGGGAAAATTGATCCTTTTGAATCAAAGATACGTCATCGGATCAGGTGTCATTTAATGTAAATATAGATGCATGTATATGCTATTTTTTTACTTATCGTTTTGCATTTATACAGTAGTGTTTCAAAGAAAAGATTCCAGCTGAAGTGAAATTCCTATTAAAAGAGAAAGCTTTAAAAAAGCTG
This sequence comes from Uloborus diversus, assembly GCF_026930045.1. Taxonomy (NCBI): domain Eukaryota; kingdom Metazoa; phylum Arthropoda; class Arachnida; order Araneae; family Uloboridae; genus Uloborus; species Uloborus diversus. The sequence continues at coordinate 88,916,498 of NC_072735.1, forward strand.
AATTGGGAGAAGTGTTCTGTTACTACAATATAAAAAATAAACCCTTACCAACTACAAATCTACTTCAAAATCTCGTATTATTATGTTTGTCAGAAGCATCCCCTCCCCCCAAATCTTTTGAAAATGAGTATATCTGTTCTTATTGCAGCTGATTGCTGGTGTCAATGATAATTGAAATAATTTAAATAGTTTGTGGCAGTAAAATACTAGCTTTCTGGTCATTTACAATATATACATTGAATTTTAATTGTTAGTTTAATAATTACTTCGTAGTTCTCCCCGACCGGTAGTGAAAATGAATGTTTGAGTTGTCATTAAAACACTTGTATAGACACGTGTTCCCCCGTATCAAGTGTCTTGCTGTCTGGAATCATATATCCTTGAAAAAACGACACTTGATACTTTTACCCATTGTTAGTTTTCTTAAATAAATCTTTTATTGTAATTTATGAATTTAAAAAACGACATAGCAACTTGAGGGTTTGTGACGATTCTAATTGTGTGACATGAAATCGTTTCTTTGGACACTTGTCTGCTCAGGATCACCGAATGGTATCAAGTATTCTCGAATGAAGGGCGCTTGATACCAATTGTTAGTTTTTTTTTTAAAATAAATATTTCAATGTAACTAAAAAGTTGAAAGAACAACATAGTATTTCGATGGGTTACAACTATTCTAATTGTGTGACGTGACTTTTACTTTGATTCAAAGAAAAGTTATATGCTCCAACCAAAGAGGAATCAACTTTTCCCAGAATCCCCTGAGAATTAAGTTATGAAGTAAAGAGTAATTAAGGACTATTCTAAAAATATTTTTGCAGGTATATATAGCATTATATAGTGATAGCTTTATGTACTATTGTTGAACGTATTGCAATACATCCTGTACAACAATAATTACGACCCATTCTTTGCTCTGTAAAGGGACTTTACCTAGAAATGGAACTAATGCCCTTAATACACGTAAACTAAATCATTCTAAATCGTCATTATAGATTAAACTATGAAATATAATTTACGTCTTGTATAATTCTGATGACTAGCTAAGGAATTCTGAAAGGTAATTATAAATTATGTTTGAAACTATGGTGTAATCTTCTTTGGACATTCTCTTTGAAGTGAGGATTAGTGAATAAACAATGAAAATTTTAGAGGGAAATTGAAAGCTTTGTATTTTATTGTCTACAGAGAATAAATTATGTGTGCAATCCGCAATTAGTACAAGGTAATGGCATTTTGAAAGTTATGTTAGTTTATGTTTTTCTCGTAAAAACTACTGCTTTATAAGTAACAACAAAAAATTTTTTAGTTGGTGAAATGCAGAATAAGCATGTATGTCGTACTAGTTGAAAAATCAGGTTTCAGAAAAAAACATATGTTATTGATTTAGCCAGCCGTCTCTTTCTTTTTTTTTTGTACATGACAATGTAAACAGTTTTCATTTAAAAAAACAACTAGGAATTTCACCTAACTTCTAACTAAAATTTCCACTTGTAAATAAATCCACATTATTTGGCACAAGAAGGAAAAACACTATAAGTAAATACACAACTACGGGGAAATACCTTATGGTCAATGATAAATTTCACTGAAATGAAAAGAGTTGAGAACGATTCTATAAATATACCCCACATTTCTGAGTAAAACATATTTTTACGATAAGTACAGATCTTAAATGTAGTAAAAGACGTTTTAACGTCATGACTAATGACAGAGCGGTAAAAAAGTGAGATTTATTCATAGATAGATAACATTCTTCAAAACTTCAAAAATCTAGTAAATGCCCATTTTAAGAAAAATTCTAACACACTGAGTAAGAGCTCATAACTAAAGTAAAAAAAAACTGAAAAAGAAATAACAATACCTTGCTTACTATTGATACATACTGAGTAAATGGTCGGAGGATATACTAATTAGCAAGGTTCTATGTTTGCCCTCCAAAAAAGGTTTTTACAGAATAGCATATAAAAAAAATCACTGCTAAGAATTGCAGTTTACGATGCTGCAGAATACTTTTCCACATAGCTCTGATTTCAAAATCGACATTTTCGCATTGTACGCTAATAATTGAATGAAAATCATCTTGAACTTAAGGTACATGCGTTAAAATCCACATTTTTGATGAAAATATCTGTAAATTTCTCTATAATTCCGTTTTGTAGTCTGATTGATTAGCTTTCCAAAAATGTCTTAGATTTTTACTATAAAAGAACTGCAACTGGAGTTATAGCTGTATTATTACAGTGTCGTACACTAAACTCCAGAGCGGAAGTTGCTTTTAAATACGTTTTCTGAAGAATGATATTTTTGAAGAAAGCTGACAACTGAAACAATGATATTTCAAAAAATTATTCAAGTGTTGATGTGAAATTTTCTGAGATAGTGTTCTGCAAGATGCTTGATGTTTTCCTCTAAAGCTAATCTGAATTTCAGAATTTACTATTTTTATGTGGATACGTTTAAGCAAAAGCATTTCCTTTCAAAAAAAAAAAAAAAAAGCAGTATAGGAAGTTTGTTCAGATATATTTTAGGATTATTTTCAAAAATAAATATTTTAGAGCAAAACACACATAAATTTGATACAAATGTATTACTACAAGGATTTATGTGTCATTAGAACCACATTTTGTCCATTGCATTTAGTGTAAGACACGTTCTCTCGATATTTTCATATGTTTCCAATTTAAAAAAAAAATAATATTTTAAAACCTTGTTTTTACATGTTTTTCACAATTTTGAAATATATGTAGAATGTCCCAGTTATTTTTCAAAAAAATATCGAATGCAGTCAGATACCTTAAACCACAGGCTCGTCTAAGCTTGTTGATGGTTATTGACTTTTAAAATTAGTCAACTCTTAAGTGTTACTATTTTTTTTAGTTGTGTCTGTATTTTTTTTTTAAACTTTTGTTTCTTTTTTCAACAGGTGTAAAATACGTGTTCTTTTTTTATATCAGGATTAAATGAATAGCTAAATATGCGTTTTTACGAGCTTCATTTCTTTCAGCAGTTGTGTAAACTTTTGAGGAAGCTAAAAAAAACTTTACTAGACAGAACACCGCTAGATTAAGCTTCTTTTTAGACTACCTTCCATAAAAGTGAAAAAAGAAGAAGAATGAATAAAAGAAGGCTTAAATCATCTTACTACTATTATACATGCGAATGTTTGTCTGTATGGATGGATGTTTGTTACTCTTTCACGCAAAAACTATTGAATGGATTTTAATGAACTTTTACAATATTATAGCTTACGCAACAGATTAACACATAGGGTAGTTTTCGTCCCATTATGGGGGGCAAAACCCCCCATAGAGGGTAATAAAATACGATTTTCATACAAATTCTCTAATATGGGGGTGAAAAAATGTTTGCACATACTAACATTATATGTCAATCGAAAGCTCTGATTTTTCTTCTGAAGATGGCACAAGTTCGAAGTTTCTAAGTAGAATAAAAAACGAGTTATAAGCTTTTTAGTTCCATGTTCGTAGGTTTTCCTCAACTCAATACAGTATCTAGTCTATTATATTAACTCCCCGTCGATAACTACAATAAATTGTTGTATCGTTGAATATTTTTGCTTTTCGTCTGACTATTCAAGGCTTTTCTCAAGTTAAATCTTAAATAACATTTTCGCACAAGATTGGCAAATAATAAATAGATTTGGCTGATTATTTTCCATTTTAATGTAACTTTGATGCAATTAATGGGTTTATTTGTGTTGGTTGAACACTAACTCATTATCAAAGCGACCAGCAGGAATCTCGCCAAATCTTTTTGCGGACAGATTTCAATAGCTAAGGCATATTTTTTCAACTGTCGCTGTTTTTGAAGCTAAAGACTACGTAATACTGTTTCTCGATTTTCACCATGTAACCAAAATATTGCCATTAAAAGAGTCTTTAAAACTTTTGTCAAAATGTACATAATCCACCAACTAAATTAAGCAAATCCATAAGCAGCACAAAAACTTCCATTAATTTGTCTTTCCGCGCAATTTCTAACAATCGCCAAATTTTACTTCGTATTTTGGAAAAATTTCGGATGAAAATATTTACTGTCCAGCTCGAGCTTAGACTACAATGTTCAATAAAAAAATAATAACAGTAACTGATAAATCATTTTCAACATGAGAAGTTTAATTTCATATTTTGGAAATTCCTCAAAATTTATGTCTGCTCAAATGTCGCTTTTTCGTTTCTAAAAGAAAACTATTTTGTTCTTCATACTTATTGCCATTTTACTTTTAAATGTAAGAACAAGCTCGATTTTTAATCATGTCAAAGCGATATGTTTTGAGTTCTTTGAGTTAAAGCAGAAAACGAAGGAAAGTAGCGATTGTTTCTCATAATGGGGTGGTTTCCTTCAGTCAAAAGTACTACTTTTAATCACTGAAATTGATAGAATGAGTAAAAAAATAACATGGACCCAGAAAATACTTTTTCTCATTTTCCCAACAGTTATTTTTTAATTAATTTTTTTAAATGTCCGATTTGGAAAACAAGGCGTGGTCTTTATGACGTTCCAAATGATGCACTTTGCCGCATCTTTCTACTACGTTTCCACGTTATGACAATCAAGCAGAGAATTAAAATTGCACTCTACGCTTGCTATCAACCATATCGTTGCCAATGCACGTGAGTAAAGATGCGAAATAATTTATTATGTTCTGTGAATGGCAACATTGCATAGCATTTCATCATTTGTGACGTCACACGACACAAGTGTAAACACTGAAAGCGCACCGATTTAAGCAATTTTTTAAAAATATTAAACTTAAATAAATTATTTAAAAAATCTTCTGATCCTATGTTTTTAAGCATGCTCTTTCAGAAAAAAATATATTTAAAACTTTTGAAACGACCCCATTATTACTGACCCAGGCAAAGCCGGGTATTTTGCTAGTCTTAAAAATAATGCTTAAAACAAAAGGAATTCAAAAATAAATAAAGTAATTAAATAAATAACGAAAACCAAAAATTCGGAAAGTATTGTTTTGGGATGGGAAAAATATGTGTCTGTCTGTTAGTTTGCCTGCCTGTTTGCCAAACGCCCCCTCCTCCAAATGGTTTTTAAGTGAATAGACCGACTTGAGAGGGATTTTCTCTTTTTTCTTTTTGTTTGAAAGAGTTTGGCAGGGACACTTTACTCCCATATTTCATTTTTGGTTTTGAACAATTTTTCGTTCAAATTTGAACAGCTCAAAAATATTTAACATTATTTTTTATGCGGAAATTTAAGGCAAACATAATTAGACCCAAATTTAAAGAAGTATATGTTTCAAACAAACTTTGTTGGAAGATGTTCTTGATGAAGAAGATGCGAGGAAAAGGTTTTTTTTTATCTAGCTATTAAAGGGTATTTGCTTGAACAATTCAATTTTTTTTAACGAAAAACCTTTTCACTATTATGTTTTAATTGCTGATTTTTAAATCCTTTTCATTATTACACTCTTCCTGTATTTCCCTTATTAGAATAGCTGATTACATCTCTCATGGTAAGAAAATAATAAAACGGAAAATCTAATGAGTTATTTTAATGACTCCACAATAGAAACAATAACATACATTGTGCTCAATAGAATAGAGGTGGCATTAACTTTATTACATGTGATTTTTTAAAAATTCCATTCATAACTCCAGTAGCAGACAATACATTATGAAATGGACGTGTTCTGGAGACGTGCGAAATTACAGCCTGTTTTCATCTCCTCAGTAATTTAATTTTCAGGGATTTAATCGCTGTTATCGTTTTTGCTTGTCTGTGTTATCTTATCATCGTTTTTGTCTGTCTGTGTTATCTTATCATCGTTTTTGTGTATTTCACTCTTCAAAATAAATTTCACTCCCTTTAAAAATGGCATGGAGTCAGGTTTTGCGGAATGAGAAAAAACGCTAGCTGTGTGAATACTTTAATTATAATAAATGCGGGTGTCCTTCCAACTCATTATGTTAAAACTCGTGTTCAATTTAGAACTGCAATGTAAGGCGAATTCAACGTCAAGTACATTAACATGAAAGTCAGTCAAATCACAACAGAAAACTAAGGTTTGTAAAAAGAACAAAAACCCTATCTCTCTTTCTCTCTGTCGTCCATCTAGCGGTTCTATTAGTTAATGACGCAGTCAGCATTCCTGAAATAGATTTTCTACTAAATGACTGTTTGTAATGAAAACGACATCAACCGGTACTACTTAGTCAAACATACCACATATATCTTTCAGACAAATGTTCTAGTAACAGAAATGTGTCTTGACGTACATAAATTGTTCTTACATGTAATAAAACAGATCAGTGGCGGCTCGTGTGTGGGGCCAGAGAGGGCTCGGGCCCCCTCACTTTTTTCAGACAGTAATTTATAACTTTTTCTTGTTTTCTTTTTTTTTGTGCATTCGTGCTTGAAATTAAAAAAAAAGGATAGTATCGTATTTTCCTGGGTATAATCCGCGAATTATCTGTTAAAAAGTGTTAAATTAATGAGGTGCGGATTATACGCTGCCGCGGATTATCTGTGTGTGTGTGCGAGTGTTTTTCCCCTCAACCCCAACACATAGAAAATCAATATTCACAGCAGGATTCGCCAAGACCATTACCCTGCATGTATGTTATTTATTTTACATAGCTTGAATGCTCTTCTTACGTGATTCAGGCTATGTAAAACAAACGACATACAATAAAGGAAGAAGCTTTCATTTGCACTAGATCAGATTGTTTGCTCCTTTCTTGACTCTTAGTCTTCAAGTAATTAGTGTACTATGATAACAATTTAGAGAAGAGCTTATTTTTTTAGATAGTTTTTATATTAGCTTTAAATATATGTTAAGAGCTATTACTTCTTCACGCTTTTAATTGAAATGCTAAAATTGTATATTTTCTCAAAACTTCATTTTTTTTGCATCGTTTTATCCGCGGATTATGCGAAGAATTTTTTTAGGCCAAATAGGCCTAAAAAAATTCTTCGCATAATCCTTAGGCCTTAGGACTTCAATTATGAAAACAATTCCAGGGGAGAGCTCCAGAATCCCTTCTCGTAAAAATGTGTCAACAATTGCGTTTTTGGAACTGTAATTTCGAAAAGTTAGAAGGGTTCTTTGTCTGCATAAAAAATCTGAATCTGGCCCATGGGCAACGGCAGATTCATATACACCTGCATGGGTACACCTGCATGTATGTATATCTTTAAGTTTTTTTTTTTTAGAAATAGTTTAATTAATTTATTTTTAGTTTTTTAAAATTTAGTTTATCTATTTTTATTTTATTTCTTTTAAAGCGAATACTGTGATGTATTTTCATCTTTGTGAAAGTTAATTAGTTTATAATTTTTACATATTTCTCTGATCACAATTTGTTTGCACTTTAGCAATTTTGCCTTGCTTAAAATAAAATTAATTTTACTCATTCAAAATAATTAGTTATTAAAAGATTTAAAAGATTAAAAATAATGTTACTATTAAAAATTTTAGATTAATATTGCTTTTTAAAATTTATTTATTTGAAAAGTCGGTGGGTGAAAGTAGGGGAATGTGAGGCAAAGTGAAATGGTTAAGATGACGAGTTTTTTCGAAATGAACAAATCGGAAATTTGTTTTGTAAATTACAGTACACAAAGAAAGAACATTGTATTTTATAATAAATCTTGCGTTGAAACAGTATTTTTCATTTTTGGCAGTAAATTTGAGTCTTCAAAAAAAAAAAAAAAAAAAAAAAAAAAAAAGTAGAAATTTTTCACTTTTTTTTTTCATGAAGCAAAGTGAAAAATAAAATATTTTTCTACTGAAATATTTTGTATTCGATTTTAAAACATATTTTTGATCAAAATAGTAAGTAAATAAGTGGTTGAATGTATAAATGAGAAGACAATAAAACAATAAACGAATAATTAAATGAATAAAACAATTAATATATGAAGAAAAAAAAAGAGCGAGTAGAAGAATGAAGGAATATGAAAATAAGTGAATGAATGAATAAATATACAAGTGAATAATTAAATGAAGAAAAGTAAGCGAATTAATTAATAAATGAAACGCAGGTGATTTATATTAAATGATTGAGTGAGTAAATGAAACAAACTATTTCACTTTGCCTCATCCACTTTGCTCCGCATGTACTTGACTAATTGTGCAATTTATTTAAAATAGAAATGAGCTTATCATTAACTAAATCAATACTGCATTGAGTATCAAGAACTCTCAATTAATATTTAAAATGCTAATAACAAGAATTTTATCATTTTATAGTAACAAAAATAATTTACAGCAAAATATCACAATATGAGTACCAATTTTTTAAAATTGCCTTACCAAATGCTTCAATCTTCAGCGGTATTTTTTTCTCTCACTGGAATAGACTACATATGGTACTATATAGTTAACATAATACCAGAGAGGTGGAGCTCAAAGCAGAATAAATATTTTACCATTTCACTTTGCCCCATGTTCCCCCACCTCCCTTGCAGCCTCTTGCCGGTGCTGCAAGGGAGGCGTACTGCAACGCCGGACATAAACATGAGATTAAATATTTTCGTGATGTATTTTGTAGCTTTTCCCTATCTCATGAATAAAATTTTATTTTTGAAAGTTAAGGGGTTGAAGTGCACAACTCTGCTGTCAATCATGCGCATATACATGATACATGATATTTTTTCTTTTCATGATTAAATATCCATTCTTATTATGATAAATCATCATATCTTTCGTGATTTACTTAGTAGTTTGAGTGTTTTGCAGTAAGTCCTGTGTTTAAAATGAATTTAATTTTATATATTTAACACAAATTATCATTTTAAGAAAGTTTGAATTATAAAAAAAAAATGTAAAAAAATTCTCTTTTTTTCAAAAACCGGGGGCGGGGGGAGGTCGGAGGTGCGAGTGCACCCATGATCCGGCCCCCTCACTTTTTCAAGGCACAAACCGCCACTGAAACAGATTAAGAATCTATCTTCACCGCAGTATATATGTTATGTTAACTTATCAGCAAAGTAAAAGCAATCCTCATATAATTAATAGCCGATAATCGAGTAACCCGCATGTTTGAATAATGATACTCGCGCCACGGCATGAGAATTCGATTTTATGTTTTGGAAATGTTTATAATGCAGGGAAAGGCTTTACCGTGACAAGGCTGAACTCGATCCGGTAGCTTAACTGTTTTACTGCCAAGACTGTCATTTCAGGGGGATGAAGATACGAAAAAATGGTCAACAATGAACGCTACCTACTGAAGTTTAGAGTTAATCCACTGGAGTTAGGGGTACTATTTCAACTATCAAAATTTTAAAAAACTGGCAATAGCTTCGTTCAAATGTAGAAGAGTAGAAGCAATTTTCACCCGTCATCCCTTGACAGGCGACTTTCTAATATATCAATAAGCATGTTAAATTTTCGTAACATTTAACATTAATTAAAACGGGTAAAGTTACGACAACGTGAAGTGTAGGGTGGCAAAAAGCGGGTAGGCATTCGTATGCCGCCGCATGGTGTGCAAGCTGCGATTTATGCGTAAGTCGTGTTTACTTGAACACATCCGAGTTTTAATCAGTCACGGCCAAGCAGCAGTGAAGCGACATAGCGTAACCCGGCTTAAAATAAGAAATATGATACATACCTGTATCTTTAAAAAACTGAAGGTATGTAACTTGTGATTAGTCGAAGACCAGTTAATTTTTTTAAATATCAATAATATTACGTTTTTCTGACACCATCCACCTAAAAACCACGATAGTCATTTCGTTTGTTTCTTTTTTAAATTTAAGATTATAATTATTGAAATAAAAAACGTGCCTTCAGGCAAAGCGCGTAGGGCAAAGCAGGTATAGAATTTAATCATACATTTAGTAATACACTCTATAACAAAAAAATCGACGCACCAAGAAGGAGTGGTCTGATTGAAACGAAATTTAGTGGATAGGAAGACAATGCACAGAATAGTAAATGATTAAATTCTCAGAGCAATTGAATAATTTATGTCAAAGTTACAGTAACAAGTTCAATAAGCTATTGACCGTCTCTAGCCTGGATAAAAGCTGAAGCACGGCGTGGCAAACACCGATAAAGTTCCCGGAGGGTGTCCTGCGGTATTTCTGGACAAATTCGCTCGAATTGTCGGACGAGGTTATCAACATTCTTTGCCAGATGCAATCGCCATCCCATCATATCCCAGACATGCTCTATCGGAAAGAGATCTGGCGATCTGGGCGGCCACGGAAGAGTTTAACAAGCTTGCAGACAGTTCATAACAACACGTGTCGTATGCTATCTGGCATTGTCCTGCTGAAAACCAGCCGAGGGTACTGTAAAAAGAACGGTAGCAAAACAGGTCTTAGGATGTTGTCGACGTACCACTGTACAGTAAGTTTATCTTGAATTACGACCAAAAGGGTCAGCTATCAAAGGAAATTGCATCCCAGACCATAATGCCTTGTTGAGAGTCAGTGTGGCGTACAAAAGTGAAACCAGGATTCCCTCTCTGCCCTGGGTGTCTCCAAACACATCCTCGATGATCGTCATGACACAGTTGGATGCGGGATTCGTCGTTAAAGACTATACGTCCCCAGTCGGCATTATTCCAACTTGATCGAGCCATGCGCCACGATAATCTGGCTCGGTAGTATGCAGGCGTCAGTCGCAGGTGGCGTAACGGTCGGCGCGAGTGTAGATTTCGCAATCCCAACCGTCTGTAAATGATCACGATGGACACTGGTGTTTGAGTTGAACTTCTGATGGTTCACAGAGATGAAGAAAGCGCTGTGACAGCTGATCGGACAATCACTCTGTCATTACGGTCTGTTGTGACCCTAAGTCGACAGCTGCCATCCTGACACTGAACACTGCCATTTTCCACCCATCCTTGCCAGCATCTTCGAATCACCGCATCGCTTCGTCTCAAATGACGAGCGATTCTTCGATTTGACCAACTGGCCCCTTTCAACCCAATGGTACGACCTCTTTTAAACTCTGGCATTGCACGTAATAAGCACGAACCATGCGGCGAGGAATTTTTAAGTTGTTGAAAGGTAATCTGAATCGCAATCAAACCGAAAGTTTTAACAACTGTTGAAGAACTGCTCGTTATACACATCTGCTGGATGCGCAGTTTCGATGCGCTGGAGGTAAAACTATTCCTTCATTGGACACAAAATTTTAATCATTTGCATATCTGGTCAAAACACTCATGCAAACAAAATTTCAAAGCAATCAGACGATTGTTTCTTGGTGCGTCGATTTTTTTGTTGCAGAGAATAATTTCTTGAAACATGTGATGACTTAGATTTTATATATCAGTAGGATAATTATAACTTTAAAAAATTCTTTTTTATGATGGCAATTAGTTAGTCTATCAATTTATTCAATTATTTCTTTATGTTTTATAAACAAATGTGCCGACTTAGATTTTCAAAAAAAATTAAATAAGTATAATTTTGTACATATTTTTTATAATGTAATGTGCTAATCAATTAATTTAATTATTTATAACTTCATATTTGATTGGCAAATGTGCCAAGTGACAATTAGTTAAAGTTACCCCCTTTTTCTGAACGACTTGCCCGCTTTAGGCATCCTGAAGGGCTAATCGGGTTTTCAAGTGTTTGTAATATTTGATTATAAATAAATATTGAGTTTGGAATAATGCGAAAATCTCTTTTTATTTGGAAGTTCAAGAACCCTGCTAGGACACAAAAAACCGAAATCGTTGATATAAAAATCCTAACTCTACAACTTTCGTGTGTTCTTTGTTAACCACCCGCTTTGGGCCACCCTCCCCTATACATGTGCAAAAAAAAAAAAAAAATAAATAAATAAATAAAAATAAATAAGTAAAAGAGTTTAGAAAAACTCTGCAAACAGCAGTTTCGCCTTTGTAAAAGCAAACCCCTTCATCAGTTCATAAAATAAAAATGGTTCACAAAGTCTGGCAACGGACAAGTGAACCTTTTGTAATTGTACTCATTTCATTGTACAAAATTTATACTGCTTTTTTACATATTAATATAATGCTTTATTTACTTCGATTGGTTTATTAATACAAATGAATTACTTATCTTTGTGAGAAAAGTTACATGAAAGTATGTATTTTTTAAATTTCTCAAACAGCAATTGAAATTATACACTGTAAAAATTTTTGTGCAAACTTACTCCATAAAATCGATAGCAGCTTAGCTGCCTCCACTGCTCTGGAGTAATTTAATTGATATAACTGGTGTAAAGCAACAGATCACTTTTGGAAGGTTACACCATAGAAATGTAATTATAGTGTAAAGTTTCACTCATTTTTACGTAAGGTTAAACCAGAATTTTCTGTATTTTTATAGAGAAATTGCTTGAAAGTTTGCACATTAGCAAACTTTAATCTTTTATCTGACTTTCTTGAACAGGTACTCACATTTATTTGTAAATAGACTTATACTTCAAGTTAACTATTCGATGGTTTAAATTACCCAGATATATTAAATTTTTCTTGACTTTAAAATCTTTCTTTACGTTTCTATACGTTTCTTTCTACACGTTTTAAATTGAAAGAACAAAAATTAATTAGTACGTTACACTACTTGAAATTCCGTTATAAAAGTACGAAAATAAATCACTTAGAATCTTTCTTTGCAGATTTTGGTTTTAAATATTCGTTTCTTCAATATTTATCAAATTCATGCTTTTTCACAGCCAATATACAAAAAATTGTATTTGTTTTAATATACAAACAAGACAGTTTATTGCACTAAGAGAGGAAATAACCTGAGTGGTGTCCGAACCCCCAACGCGAATTTCACAGACAGGACGCAAAGCAAGAGCTGCTGCCGCTCGACCACAAAGGCCGGGTTTTGTTTTCGCTAGTAAGAGTTTCGCTTCTCTGTGTCGATTCTGATCTTTACGCATGCAGTTTGAATTCTACTGTATCCATAGTGCAAGTTTCCTCCAAACTTAAGTTTTTAAAACAATGATACGACACTATTCAGAATTCGTATAATGTCACACCCCTTAATACTGGTTACTTCACACATTTTTTTATGGTGCAGACACGTATTTCAGAAGGGAGACTCATTTTTTTTTATTGGAAAAGAAAGATCTCAATAAAGTGCTAAATTAAGGTATTTCAGATTCGGTTTGAAGACAGTTAAATTATCATTTAAATGTTCAAAACGATTTTATACCGTTTAATTCTTTTATTTTACTCTTGTATGCCATTTTGAAATTTCCATATCTTCAAATATATTATTGTAAGACATAGGAAGCAAGAGGTAGTAGTTGTATATTAAGAAGATTTAATTTTTACAACATATAAATACAGTAAAAGTTTGATTCTGAATGGAACCACATTAAGGTATTTTAGGACGATAATTGATGACAAAAAATGTGATGCTGAATATTGCGTATTACAATTCACTTAAAAAAAAAAATGCGTGATTTATTATGAGTTTAAAAAAAGGCGAATTAACATCACCGAAAATATTTGATTCTGCAGAATTTTTTTTCTGGTATGGAGTTTCATATAAGGGAACATTCTGGAGAAAGAAAATCTGCATTTAAAACATGTTTAGTGAATATTTTAGAATATTGCCTATGCGTATCTCTTTAACTTCATTCCAGCTGACATTTTGGCACAGGTTGTGCGAAATTTGAGCATCAGAGGAATATATCCTCATGTTTAATGCATAGATGCTGAAGGTAGTTAAATTTTGAGTGAAATATTTCGGAGAATTAATGAAGGTGTGCTAAAGCATGCAAGAAGGGAAATAAAATTCGAGTACAAGTTTGACTGAGCATTGGGTAACTTTCAGTCATCCTATTATCATAATAATGCGTACGCAAAAATGAAAGTTTAATAGCATTTATTACGTAAGTGAAAGAGGATAATGCTATTTCAATCAAACGAATTTTTACTTTACATACCAGAAAGGTAAAGTTGAATACTAATTTACAAACAAACTTTAACTTTAACGTTTTATCAATACTGCAGTTTTTTGGTTACCATTGAAAACAATAGTTCAGATCATAACATCTTCGTGAACGTGAAGCATTTGGGCTACTATGAATCACTTTAAGAGCATTCGAAATAAGAAGTCCTGTGGTGGTTCATGGACTATAAAAATATAATTTACAGCAAAAATCATTCCTATCCAAAAATGTAAACACATGTTTTCAGCAACAATCCCCCTCCCCTCTAAAACGTAAATCACAATGGGGTCGTTTCCAAAATTTTAAAAGTATTTTTTTTCTGAAAGAGTATGCTTAAAAACATAGGATCTGACCATTTTTTAAACAATTTATTTAAGTTTAATATTTAAAAAAAATTACTTAATTTGGTGCGCTTTCATTGTTTACACTTCTGACTTGTGACATCACAAATCATGAAATGCCATTCAATGTTGCCATTCACAGAACAAAATATTTAATTCGCATCTTTACTCACGTGCATTGGCAACGATATGGTTGATAGCAAGGGTAGAGCGCCATTTTAATTCATTGCTTGATTATCATAACGTGGAAACGTAGTAGAAAGATGCGCCAAATTGTATCATTTGTGACGTCATAAAGACCACGCCTTGTTTGAAAAATCGAACATTTTAAAAAATTAACTAAAAAAAATAACTGTTGGGAAAATGAAAATATTTTCTGGGTCCATGTATTTCTTTTTGCTTATTCTATTCATTTCAAAGACTAAAAGTAGTACTTTTGACTGAAGGAAACCACTCCATTTTCAGAAACAAAATTGCTACATTTTTTTCGCTTCATCGTTAAGTCTATCAGTAAGCACTTACTTCTAAGAGGAACTTGAATTAGTTGTTTAAGAAAAATTAAATATTTAAGCTCTTTTGAAGTTGAAAACTAAGTACTGATCTTTTACACTAGTAAAAACACAACTGCATGCCTTATTGCCTCTGCTGCTTTAGAAAGCTTGATGTAAACATTTATTGGTTGAATAGAGCTACACTAATTTTGGCAAAACCGATAGTTTCATTAAAAATAAAATAAAAAAAAAGCTGAAGACATCCAGCTGTTTCAAAGTGAGACCATACTATCATATTTAAAACCTATGTAATAGACTAAGTGATACAAAATAATTTTCTAACATTAAATTGCTGTTAGAAAACATGTAAAACAATGTTAAGAACAAAACTACATGTAAAGTCCAGTAGCTTAGTAAATAAAAGCATCATTAGCTGCGTATAATGATAAATACGTGTTCCTCTTACGTTTACATATTTTTGCTATATTATCCAAGAAAGTTTTTGTATGATTCATTAACAAATACTACGATAGGAACAATATCAGAAAAACAAAAGTTGCCCAATAAGAAAGCTGCATTTTATTGAAAATTTTATGCTCGAAGCAAGTTTAAAGAAAAAACAACGTTAAATATTTATCTAGTTTAGAGGTAAGATAGAGAATGTTATTTGTTGACAATATCCTCAAGTTGTAAATACTTGAGTTAAACCTCCACTAAAGAAACAAGAAAATGGCTTTGCTTCTGGCGCATATTATTGATGCATGAACATTTGTTTCTCGCTAATGGCAAAATATATCCATCTGCATGTGTGTAAACGTGCCGTTTTTATTTGCAAACTATTTCTTTTGAAGTATTGATTCTCAAAGGCCTCATACGATATTTACTTTTCTATAGATGCGGTTCCTTTGTAGCATATGAAAAGGATTAGGTTTCCATTATTGTTCCATTTAGTTTTGAATTAAAAGGAACAACCTTTATAGAATTTTCTTTTAAGAGAGCAGCCATTGTTTGTGGTTATAGTTAGAGCTTTTTACGTTAAAAAAAAATTCTGTACTGTCTTATGTATTTTTTCACAATTTATACATAATGTGTTTAATAGAAGAATCTAACATTGAATTTTTTTTGTATATAAACAAACGAGAAGAAAGAGCGAGTAGTGTTATATATATTTTAAGATGAAACCTAAACACTGGTCTAAAAATAAAAATTTTAAACTTCTCAAGGAATAAAAGCAGCAAACCTTTTTCAATCTGAAATATTATCCTAGAACATAGTACACATAATATATGAAAAATATATATCATACATTATCGAAAATTCATAATAACAATGTTTCCTCAAATAAAAAAATTCAAAATGTATCTGAAGTTAAAAAGCCGAAATGCAAAAATATAAAGCACGACAAAAATAAAACATATTATTTAAATAGAATTACAGTTTGTGGTACAATTTTACTTCCCACTTCTTTGAAAAAAATCTTCGCAGGCATGAAGAAATTAGTGAGAAAATCGACAAATGACGAGTAAGAAAAACGGTTCATTGACTTAGTATGCTTTATTTATTTATTTATTTTCTTTAACCAATAATACCTTCCTACCTGCCATTTCTAGCTTAACCGGTGAAGGGTACCATGTCGGTTGAGAGGGAGAGAATGAAACTGAAGGGAAAACTCTTGAAATACCTATACATATTCGTACATATGTATGTATACATATACACACGCACACACACACACACACACACACACACACACACATACATACATACATACATACATACATACATACATACATACATATATATATATATATATATATATATATATATATATATATATATATATATATATATATATATATATATATATATATATATATATATATATATATATATATATATATATATATATATATATAGTTAAAGATACATATATATTAGGGGGAAAAGGCTTGAAAAAGTTTGTAGGCTCGAAGTGCTATATTGGGGCCGAGTTACTAGGAATTAATGACTGAGAATGCTGTCACATATATATCCTCGTTTAAAATAAAAATATTGACATAAAAGTAAATATACAAAAATACTTACAGTAAAAAGACTCTTGGTTAGTAAGGTTGTCGATCCACTATAAAATTCCGCAATAACGACATTTTTCAAAAAAGAAAAAGAAACGGCATAGTGAATCCTAAATGGGAGATATCCGCGTTTCCGTTTCTTCCACCGATGTTTACAGAAAAGGATCAGAAGAAGGGCCTAAAAATTAGCTTTCATTTTAGAACTTAAGTATGTAAAACAGAATAATATTTTATAATAGTGACGAAAAGAGTTACATTAAAAGGCATATTTTGTAAAAAGAGCAGACCGGTTGTAGCAAGTGTACACGAGATATTACACGACGGGGCTTTCTCTTTTTCTTCCTTTTTCTTCTTTAAAAAACAATAGTATTAATAATAAAGTAAAAATATATACATTATATATATAAAATTAAAAATAATTAATGTAATGCAATGAAAAGGAAACGTTTTAGTGAGTTCAGTTTGAACAGAAAGGCAAGTCCACATCCTTCACTGTCTGACCATCGATTACATAGAAAGGCTAATATCCGGTTTACAGGCGGAAATGGATCTGTCTATTGGTTTATAGGGATGTTAGTTGGTTTTTTTCATATGTACACTTTTGCCTCTCTATTATTTAGCCTTAGTTTTGTAAAAATGAAAATTTTCTCACTGCAACATTTTTTTAATCTAAAGTATATTCAATCTATATTCTCGCGGCAAAAATTAATTGATTTATTTATTGACAACAAAGTTTTGAGTTTACTATTTTGCTTTTACGTTCCTGAACGAAATGAAAATATTTTCATTTCATTTTGTTGTTTCTATGGTAACTATTTTTGTTTACCCTTATTTTATTTTTCAGAGTGCAAAAATGAAAGAAAGGCACTAAGGAGATTATATAAAACGCGTGCATCAAAATCCCACCGTTATTTTCCCTTCTCCCATGCTAGATTTATTCATTTGGAATAGTCTTTACTTGGCAGATTGCCAAATTACATACAATCCGCGGTCAAACAGTAGCAATATACACCTGGGACAGTTAAAAACATACTGGAAAATCAGCTATCCTCCTGGAACTCGCAGTTGCGGGTAGCCTGTTCATTAATTAAATTATAGATGGAATTTGTACCAGATGGGTGCGATAGAGCTTGACGAATATTGTCATCTTTAGGTGAAATTGAGAAGAGAGAAGGCAGGAATAAAGATAATGATCTGGAGTACCTATGAGACCACATGCACAGTTGGAAGATAAAATTATTTTGAATCGGGAGTGGTATGCTGGAAAGGGCCCGTTTCCAGTTACAAAGAGGGTGTCAGATCTGTTTTTGATCCTGGTTTTTAAAGAAGGTTTGGGGAAGATGGCGTGTACTCTTCTGCCTGTTGTTTCACTTTGCCAACGTGTGTTCCAACTATCTTTTAGATGCTCCAGAAATTTTTGATGTATAAAAGATTTTGGCATTGGCATGTTCAGATTAATGGGGGCATATGGGTCGTTTGCTACTTGTTTGGCCTACGAAGTCTGCCGCTTTATTCCCCACTTGTCCTGTCTGACCCCTAATGCAACTTAATGAGATATCACTCTGGCCTTTGAGTATTTTCTGTATTTCTCTTACTAGGGGATTTCGATGTATAGGATCGTTCAGTGCTTCTAAGGAGGACAGACTTTCAGAGTACAAATCTGCGACAGAAGAAGGGTAATTTATTTGCAGGCTAAAAATAGCCATAAGCTCTGCCTGGAATACTGAGTTTGAAGGATTGAATCTTGTAGAACAGTTTTGGATGCGGACCCCATCCTGTAACACAGCAAAGCATGCTAATACTCCACACTTTGTTTTGGAGCTATCCGTATATATCTCCTAATTTTGTAGTGAGGGAGTTTTTCCTTTTAAGCATATCTTAGGAAGAGTACGCTGGATACTTGGGTGTCTATTCCACTTCTTGGCAGTTTATTCTAAGTCGCTAGGGCTGAAATTGTGGCCAGGAATTTGTATCTATTTGCTTGTGAGGCAATTTTTTGACATTAGAACTTTTGACTTGATCGTAAGTTCTATTGGAGGGACTCTTGCTATATCATGGAGTGCGGCGTGAGTGGTTGTGCAGTATGCTCCAGTCACTGTTACGAGAAGAAGTCTTTGTATTGTTTGGATCTTCTTTAACACTCTGCAGTTCATAGATTTCGCCCAAACTGTCGATCCGTAGGCAATTGAAGATTCTACAACATTTAAATAAATCAGCTTTCGTTGTGATATGTTCATGCCCCAAGTGGGGCCAGCAAGACGTTGAAAAAGTGTTTTCTTCCTCAGTGCTTTCGTTTTTAAAAATTCGACGTGTGGCACAAAAGATAGATTTTTGTCAATGATGATTCCTAAGTATTTGACTTCGTCCGCACGTTTGATTAAAAAAAATCCAAATTTTAGACTTGGTTTTTTTTTAATACTTTCTTTACTTTATTAATGATAACTGCTCTCGTTTTGCCCTCCGATGCCTCTTAGCGATGTTCTGTCAGCCATATGTGGGGAATTTGAAGAGATTCTCTAGCTAAGTTTTGTAATTGAGCTGTTGTTAAACCGTGTACAACAAAAGCTAAGTCATCTGCAAAAGCCTGAACAAAAATGTGATCCGTCCATGGTTTTGCAAGTAAAGCTTGCTTTTAACCGATATTCTAATACGCGGACTTAACTGTAGTTCTCTCTCTGATATTTTTTTAAAAACTTTAACTAGTAATAAACTATATTTTCATTTGTTTGTTTTTATCTTTTTTGGCTATTGATGATAATCTTAAACTTTAATAACTAATTCTATTCATTTGCTTTAAAAGAACATGGCATAAACGTGAGATTTATTAATCTTCAAGCATATATCAGTGCAAACCTTATCTATACTAATAATATAAAGCTGAAGAGTTTGTTTGTACGAATACCACGCTAATTGAAAGAATTACTGATTCGAATTAAAATTCTTTTTGTGTTGAATAGTCCATTTATTGAGGAATGATATAGGTTTTTTTTAAAAATCAGATTGACCGAAATATTTGTAATTGCAAGTTAAATATTTAGCAAATTGTTTAGTTCTATAAATTCGTAGTAGATGGCGGGGTAAGTTTAGCTCTATGGATTCCTAATGGATGGAGGGGGTAAGTTAACTCATCGAGAGCACGCTGTCCGACAGTGCTGATACTTGCGAGGAACCTTGGCGCTTGGCTCAGACGCGTGGTTGGTTACGCTATTGTGGAACTGTTGTGGTTAGCGAACTGATTTTTGAATGCGTTATTTTCGATATTCAGGTACATAATTTGATTTTGTAGAATTTTTCAATTGGGTTTTGTTTTCCTTAGTTTTTCAACGTTTGTTCTTGTTCTTACAGTTGAAGATAATTATCTTTCTAAGAAAATAATTTGATTTGTCGTATTATTCAACTGTGATTGTTCTTTATAACGTTTATGTTTTAGTATTGTTTATTTGACGAAACATTTTGAATTGCAGAAAAAAACCGCTTCACTCGCTAAAAGGCAGAGTTACGGTAGCGTGGTTGCTTGGCACATTAAGCAACGAAGTATACAGTTGAAAGATTATTTTGAGTTTCAAAGGCTTTGTTAATCTTTGTATGTGTTTTGGCAAATATTTTTAAATTACAAAGATACTTTAATAGTTTTTTTTTAAACGTGTGCACGCATTTTAGTTGAAGAAAAATGATCATTTTACATGAGAATCGGGGATGGAAAGGGGCATGGATTTTTTTTTTGTTTTACGGACTTCCTTTAAATTCTTAGAAAAGACATCGCCGAGCGGGTACTGCTAGTCCGAAATAGTCCAGTTATTCAAAAGTGCTTTTTTAGATTATAATTATTCCTTGATCTTAATTGATTACTGATAAAAATGGATGAACTGGATGCGTATTGTTTTTTTTTTTGCTATGCGTTACAGAGTAATACATAGCAGTTTTCTCGTTTGCGCATATATTTCTAAAATTTGCATTAGTGAGCAAATTTAGACCAAGAAAGCTGTAGCTTTAGCATATTTATTTTCTTTTGCTTCACTTCAACAATTTATTTGAGATAGATAAAATTTTAAGCCTTTCAGGACAAAATAAATGACTTAACATTCGAAAGGAAACGTATCCTGAACAGAATAGAGATTGTTCTGGATTTAAAACGTTTTTATTTTCTCAAATAAAAGTCCATTTACAGCAGTAAAGCGGGGAATGTATATCTTTGAGCATCCGACGGATTTTTCTCTGAATTTGGTTGAAGTGGATTTGGCTAGAACTTTATTCGCTCTGAAGAGCTTTTTGGAAGGTTCTGACAATCCTAATGCAGTTGTTCAGTACTTTTATACTGATTTAAACATAAAACATTTTATGTAATGTAACTAAAACAGGTTTCGTGTTCCAAGACATTATTCCTTTAGTCCAGTAAAGTTTTTCATGGCTATTCGCTATGTGGATCAACATTGTATGTCTGGAGAATATTGTTCCTAAAATTTTATAGTATGTTATCAAACTAAACGTAATTTAGCTCAGACAAACAAAAACCTTTCAAAAATCAAGCATGTTTGCGTATGATTGTGTTTAACTTCTTTAAAAAATTCCATACACCTGTAAGCATACTTGCAAAACTATAGGATACACCGGGGCACGTTTACGCGGATTTATTTCAATGAATTTTCTAATTTGTATGTTTTAACCTAGGAAATTGCAGACATTGTGGTTTTGTGAAGCAGTTAATAAAGTCAAAATTTATTTATTCAGTTGTTGCTCAGCTTGTGTTTTTAACCTTTTTTCTTTTTTTTGAGTTCAAGTCGGTATGTTACGCATCGAGTGGGGCACGTTTACGCATATTAAAAATGATACCAAGTAGTAAGTGAAATAGATGTTTAACCAAACGTAAATGTTTTACTTCTCTTAAAACACTTCAAAAATAAGAAAATCACAAATAATTAAGTACGGAACATTTTATAAGTTAAACTAAAATCATAGGGCTTACTGCTAATTAAAAACATAAACTATTTAGTCATCTTCTTTATCTCTGTTATATTTTACTAACAAAAACAAATTATTTCTTTTCGCATACTTGTCATGGAGCTGCGTTTTGACATCTAAGACATTGAACACTGTCTTGTCCTTTTTTCGGTTGGTTGTATGCTTACAAACAATAGGTGCAAGCACAGTTTTCTACTTCGTGAACAGAATCGTTCACTAATTTCCTTTTTACAAAGTGTACTAATTTTTCCTCTGTTGTAGCTTTTGGTTTTATACTTTTTTCTTTAATGTCTTCTATTTCTGCTTCAACAGAACCTTGTAAATTTTAAACTAATTTCTCCTTTATGTTTTGCTCTGCCCATTATGTTTTTTTCTTTGTAGCTTCTAAGCTCTTTTCTGAGGGCTTCTTTAATCGGAGTATCAGGATTGTGAGCATCCTCTTTTTTTCCTTTCCTGGTTTCTAAGCTTTGGTCCAACTTTTTCAAATGGTCTTAGTTGAGGTAGTCCATATGTGACGATGTGCAAGGCCTACTGGGAGAAATCTTTGGATGATCAATAAGCCTTTTCCTTATTTTGACATCTAACGTGATTCTGCTATTATTTTGAACGTAATGTCTTACCATCTTTAAAATAAAGAAGTATTACAGGCTGAATAGTGTATAAAGTTAAAGCTGAATAGGCAGGAAGACAACGCTATATGATTGTAAGCTGTAAGATATGAATCTGTTACTTAATTTAAACATAATGGGGATTTTCAAAACTAAATAACCTGAAAATACTAAAGGTTTGAGATAGTACAGAGTGAAAAAAGCTTCCGGAACCCGTTAAGAAGTAATGCAGAGTAGTAGGACAGTAATAACGTGCGCAAATGTGCCCCGATGAAAATGCGGAAACGTGCCCCGTCGGCAAGATTCGATTGATTTTTAACGTGCAACAAAATTTAGTTACTTTTCTGTCCACACAAATATAATTCTCAAAAAAGGATAAAGTTCTGCTAATTTTTATATATTTATTTATTCTTAACTAAGTATTATTTATTCATAATAAGCATCAATACGTTCAACACAAAATTTACTCAACTTGGTAAAATATCTATTTTTCTATCTGCATGTTAAACCGGAGCTCGACTGAGGCTCAAAAACTTGTGAGAGTATTTGCTAGGGAGCAGCATCAATCTTGTATGACAGTTGACTCGTTTTCGAAAAAGGGCACTGCGTAAACGTACCCCATGCATACACGCGCCCCAGTCTACCCTACATCATTGAAGTGTAATGTATCTCTTGATGACTATCTGTTTTGAAACTTTTCTTTTCAGTCCAATGCTACAACGTTGCCCCAGGATCTCCCGTACCTACCACTTGATGGTTTTTGATTTTAATAGGGCCCTGTGTACAGCTCCTCCATCAGCTTGCGCACATAATGATATGAACAATGTACAAATACAGATGATCAAATACAACTGAACAATGTAGAATACCAAGATCATAAGATTAAAAGTCGATGACTAATTTAAATTGACATAGCCATCTAGCGACTCGTTCATTAACACATTTTCTACTGACTATAAAGGTAAACGCATTATAAAAATTAATTTTTTCTCATTATTTGGTGTGGTTTGTAATACTTCGCTTAATATCAGTTTTTTGGATTCAATTTCAAAACCATATTATTTAATTATTTCTTATCTTTTATGAGCACCAACGTAAGATAACTTGCTAAGTATTGGATAAACTTTTGAACTAACCCATAAAGTTGTCTTTCTCCGTACAAAGAAATTGCATTTAAAAAATTAAAAGTGATGCTAAGGTCAATATGTTTATAGCAACCACACAAATTGCACAATTTTAATAATTAAAACCAATATTTTTTCGTGTAAGAACTTTTATGTTTTCTTTCACTGTTTAGAGTGTTGTTTATTGAGCGAGGACAAATTATCTATGACGACAATTTTTACGCTTTGACATTTGAAGCGCTTTTATTAAAACAGGTTGGAGTTAGATACAGAGGAAAGTTTTGATCCTTCATATGAAAATGTATTTAAATTTAAGACCCCCATTTAACTATTTATTCATGTTGTGCTTTTTAGGTTTAATTTACTCAAGTACGAATAAAAAGAAAACCATTAATACAGTTATTAGCACAATAAACGGATTAATTTTGTTTTTAAGTATGCTTTTCAATTTTATGCATTCTCTGGAACACAGTACATCAATCTCTGTTGCAAATACATTTCAGTTAACAATTTTGATCATTCACAGATACAGTTTTTGTTCAAATTTGAGCAAAATATACTTTATGGCTAAGAATTTGAAAGCATTTTCCGGTAGGAACTTCATTTTGGTAAAAACATGGGGTGCTTTCAATACAACTTTGTCTCTAGCAGCAATAGGAATGCAAATCTGTAGGCTACTTTTCGAAAAGAGCCTCTTTGACAGGTTTTTAAATTCATCATATGCTTTAGATTGCTTTAGAAAATTTATTTCGATAGTTTATGTGTTACTATACTACGGATGTTTGGACCTTCCATTGAATACATTTGCCGTAATCTACACATTTATATGCTGTAACTTGCACAAATATATTTTGCAGATTCAAACCACTGCTGAGCAGTTGTCGCATCGTGAACTTTTCCAGCGTTATTGTGACGTTTCAAAATTGATTAATTCGATCGATGAAAGCCTCAGTTTTTTAATGTTTACTTCATTATTGTACGATTCTGTATCAGTTTATTTCGCAATATCAAAAATTAGTCAACGGAACTATAGTAAAAGTAACGTCTTCTTAACTTTTGCTTTCTTGTACTTTGCCAATAATGTTGCAAGTATTTTATTTAAGACAGTGTTCGCTTCGATGTTAAATGAAGCTGTAAGTCAAGTAAGAGCCAGAAAAAAGAAAAATATGGAAGGTACAGATGGGATATCTATCCAAGAATTGTTTGCTCTGTTCTGTGAAAAAGAGGCTGGTTTCACAATATGGAAAATTGTTCGAGTGGAACGAAGTGTCTTAATTATAATACTTGGTTCAATTTTAACATATTGTTTATTGTTCGACAGTATGTTCAACATGCACGATACGCATAGTTTGTAACCAAGTTTTTCACTTGATCAAATATTATAGTTAAACACAGTATTAAGAGTAACTTATTATGCGGCATCATGTGATTAATAAACAAAATAGTTGAATTATTTAGACGTTTTAGAAAATGAGAGCGATCCTAAAGAGTACAGCAATGTAAAATGTACACTAAAAGGCTTTAATAACGTGCATAAACTAGTTTACTCACAAGTAAACAAACGTTGTTTCCGCCCTGTATGATAAATATATTTTTAAACTACTCCACCATGGAGAGTACAGAAGAAACTTAAGATGTTTAACCCACCCTGCCTTTTTTATATTAGAAGATTTATCTACATAATGAACACGAACACAAGATGACCGCACGGTATCAAGTAGAATCAAAAGTTGTTTCTGTGTTTTGGCCAGTTTTAAGTAGAATCGAGGAGTAATTAGTAAATGTGATGTTTTTTTCAGACAACATACATATTTTTTTAAATTCGAATTTCATCTGTCCTGAGTTATTTGTTATTATCATGCCTACAACTAAACTGAACTTCTTGCGAACTAAAGTTTAAAAAGCTAAAATACTGCATGCTTAGTTTTTACATTCATTGTTTTTTAATTTTTTTTAAAGATTTTTTTGCCTTAATGATTTTTTAGCAAACTTTACACCACATCAATTTTTGGAAATTTGTAAAATCTCCTTATTTAATTCCCTTTGCTAGTGTTACAATTTTAAATATGTATGCATCACTAAGTTAGTTTTCAAATAAAAAATTTTCATTCAAATAAAATGCATTTTTGTTCTAAACTTGCACTGAAAGGTTCGTAACATAATACAGATATTCATTTGAATTGCTCCCTGTTTACCCATTATTGTGATCAAACTTAACACAGCTGAAATTTCCTTTTTAAAATTTTTCAGTAATCATAGTAAGACGTTCAACCTACTTTTACTTTCTTCAATTATTAGCTAGTCTTTATTGTATTGAACTATTTATTTTATAATGTGAAAATCACTAAAGAAGGGAGCCAGAAAATTCAAAAGTTATAGAAAACGTATCTAATCAAGTATTTTGACGAATAACCCTGTCAAAGAAAAAATGGAAAAAATGCACAACATGTAAAAGATAAAGAAAAACTCTCAAAATATTAATAAAAAGGTCATGAAACAAAGAAACAAACCAAGATTTATTGTCTGATATATAATCTGTGTCGAAAAGAAGTTACGTCTGAAAAGATGTGTGTGATAATTTCAGATTTCGAAAATTCGACTTTTTGTAGTGTTCAACCAACTGAACTTTCTTATATTGTAATGGTTGCTCCATGAAAGTAGGTAGACATGATATTGCAATAGAATTTCACGCATCTAATGTGTGCAGATTCTGTTTTATTGGTTCTGAAAAAGAAAATGTTGCAGCAGTGTTCAAAATAGACGGAAATAACCTCCTTTATACAGTGATCAGCCGACGGATACAACGACTTGCTTTGAAAAGAAAATTTGACTCTAATTTTTAACAGTCTAAAAAGTATTCTTTTGACAATTAATGATATTTCTTCAGATGTATTTATTGCCGGTGTTTGGTAATGGCATCGCATTAGGCATAGAATTATTTCAGCATCATAATATGACTTACGTCGTTCTGGCTCTGAGGGGCGGAGTTTATATACAGTCGAGCCCGCTTAATGGAGTAGGCAATTTCCCAGGAAAAAATATTCTAATAAGCTGTATATTCCATTATCCGGGATAAAAATAACACTCATCAACGGTGTAGTACATTGGAATTGTATTACATTAAGCGGGATATTCTATTATCCGATATTCCATTAAGCGGGCTCGACTATATTTACTTTCTTATATTTTAAATGCTTTTAAGGTTAAATCTTTTTCTTAATTCTAGTTCTCGTCCCTTTGCTTCAGAATCTTGAGTTTGCCTTTCAAATGACTAGGTACCTAAATAGTGATCTCGTAACATCTAAATATTTTCATTTTATTCATTGAACTTATTCATTGAGAAACTAGTATTATTTTTTAAAAATTTACTCAATGATAATATACGAAGATGCAAGTAGGCGTCGGGCAAGGGCATACCGCTTCAATATCTTGTCTGCCTCTCCATGCCAAATTGAGTGACTCTAGAATTGCCTGTGTTTTTTCTGTAATCGTTTATAATGTTTAAAAAATTGAAAACACCGCCAGTTGTGAAGTGAGAGCTATGGTCAAATTTTTCAATGGAAAGAACGTTCTACTTTGTTGATATTAATCGCCAAATCGGACGGCGATGCTTTTTGTGTGCAGGTGATATTCTACGTCATGACAATGCCAGACCTCATGCAGCTGGGATAACAAAACAACTTTTGCAGCAATTCAAATGGGAAACTTTCGACAATCCACCGTAGATCCCAGACTTGGCCCCTTCAAATTTTCATCCCTTTATAAAGCTTAAAGACTTTATGCCGGGAAACTGATTTGACAGCGATGAAGAACTGAAAGACGGCGTGACAACGTATCTTAATAAGCTGGCGGCGGAGGACTATGAAGCTGGAATTCAAAAACGCGTCTCTCGATATGACAAATGCCTAAATTTGCTTGGAGATTATGTATATAAGTAAAGTATGCTCTTTCTAATAACAATGTTTACATTTGTTAACATATTTATTTCTGTGTCTTTTTTTCACAAACGGGTACTACTTTCCGGA
This sequence comes from Uloborus diversus, assembly GCF_026930045.1. NCBI lineage: Eukaryota > Metazoa > Arthropoda > Arachnida > Araneae > Uloboridae > Uloborus > Uloborus diversus. Next base: position 88,944,006 of record NC_072735.1, read on the forward strand.
TGACCCTCATATTATACAGTTTTTATTTATTTAGTGTATGAAAAATCAGTTTCATTTAGGGTTTGCGATGATTAAAAATTTTCCAGTTGCATGAATAGTCCAACTTATTGTTTAAATGCCACAAAAATATAAGTTTTACCAAGATCTGCCGTAACGTTAAATATTCAAGAGACAGCATGAAATACTATGTAAAAACGTTAACTCAGTTTATTGCAATTCAGGATTAGATAATAAAGAATGAATTAAAATAATTAAAACTTTAGCATTTATAAATATATTTTTACTACAAAAAAATATGAAGTCATATTTTGGTTTTATTGATAAAATTTGAAAACAATGAAACTCTAAAAAATAAAATTAATAATAATAAAGAAAAAAGCTCATTCTATATGCATTTAAATACAAAATTACAACTAATCTCATTAGGATTAATAATAATAAATAAAATTCATTTTAAAACGACCAAAAAGTTTTTCTTTTTTTTCAGTTTCTGTTTTGAACGATGGAGAACTGCTCAACGTATGGCTTAAAAATTGCAGACACGTATTATAATTCAAATATTAAATAGAATAAGGTTAGAGAGTTTAACTTCTTCTGTGTAAGTTTCCTATTTTTTAAAAATATTCAGAGCAGTCAGTCAAGTTCAATATGTTCAAAAGCAACCAATTTTCAACACGAGATACGGGTCAGAATTTAGCATTGAGGAATTTATTTCTAAGCATTTTTGTCATAGTTACGCTTTTCAATCTAATGAATAATAAGCTTTTGAAACTGTCGCAAAAGAAAACATAAATATTCTGAGCATTTTCGTAAAGCTTTTATCTTACTCACACATCAGATATGAGTTTTTCTGTTGCAGTTGTTGAAAAACCAAAAATCAGTTTCCAGTCGTAGACATATTTCTTAACTGTTAATTTGTTTGCCACTACACTGTAAAAAAAATCCGTAAAATTTACAGAAAAAAACTGTCAGCCAGGACGCCAGTTTTCTTCCGTTTATTTTACAGAAAGCTTCCGTATTTTTATTATTTATTCAAGCTGATTTATTATTTTATGAAGATTAAAAAAATGAAACTATACTTTCATAAATCCATTTCAATATTTACTATACTACTACGAAATACATGTATACAAAGGAAAATTTCCGAATATGCCTCTGTAACAGATGACAAAAAAAATGAATAATAAAATATTGATTAGGATGCAATGAAATGGAAGTTGCAAACGATTTAAGACTTACTCGCTTTAAATAAATATAAGATCAAAAACTCGAGCACGAGAACCAAAATCCAAACACGCGGGCGAAATTTCGAAGATTCGAAGAAAACCAAAATATAACCGGTTACAGATTCAAAAAAACAGAGAAATCCTGTATTTTATTACGAACAGTTTTTTTCTGTAAAAAATACGGATAACTTCTTCAAAATTTACAGTTTTTTTTTACAGTGTAGCTGCGTCGCTTCACCCGGCTTTGCAATGTCAATCGCAGAAATAAAAGTTATTTCAAGTGACGCGTGTTTAACAATTAGGGTTCAATTAAAGAAACAAAAACAAACATAATGTAAAAGTTCCCATCAAAATAATTATTCTTAAATTTTGTGAACGGCAAAACTAAAAATCCCGAATACATTAAACGCAACTCTCTGTTAATAAAACTAAAATTCTTGATTATCTTCTGCTGGCAGTGGAAAAAAAATCAATATTTTTATTTGTTTACAGTCGAGAGAAAAAATGGCAACATATATTATTTCTTCACGCTAATTTAAACTGAGCTTGTTATCAAACGATAAATTTCTGATTTAAATTTGGTTTTCCATTAGGCTTAAAAATGCTTTTAACGTACTTTCCTGTGCTTTTACAGCCTTGAATTTTCTTTCTTTTTTCAAGTGAAGTAAAATAATGTCAGGGGTATTTTTCGCCGGGACTTGAACCAAGACGATCGGATAATTATCTCCGGTAGAAAGATACATTCATTGTCCTTTTCGGGTGCTAAAATTAAAATTCGAACGGTTCGATTCTTTTTTGGCGTTCGAACCCCCCCCCCCCCCCTTACGTCTCTTCTCGGGTGACCGAGTATCTCCCTGCCAAATTTGGTAGTGATGCGACATAAACTGGATTTGTATAGGAAACATACATACACATTTATACGCATTGAATTCTTTGTTTTAGTTATATAAATTGACATAACCTCTGGTAGACTGATGGTCTCTTGACTTATTACTAAGCAGGAAGTTTGGTTTGTTAAAATACACCTGTCTGTGTTTTGCCGAGAGTCAAGCCAGTTTAATCAATTTTAATGAAGTTTGGCAAAAAAGTGTTTGTAGCATGGGATGCGCCCCTTGGAACGATTTTTTTTTTCTAAAATTAGTTTTGTTGTTTTATGTTCAATTTTAAACCAAAAACTGCAGAAAATGTCACATTATGAGCGAAAGGACTACAATCTGGTTTCGAATGAGGCACCTTTGGAATATTTTTAAACATACTCTTTTTGAAATTTTTCTTGCCATGGAAAAGCTTGAAGCTAAAAAAATTACTTATGAAATGTGCATCAGACAATGTTGTAACTCTTTATAAAGTGCATGCAGAGGAAAAGTCTTTTAATTCATCTTATTTCTTTTTCCCCGCACCAAGAGAAATTAATTTAAAATTAGCAACTAAGAGCCTAATTATTGATTAAAATTTGAACATAATTTGCAATTATTGAGAAACATCACACAACTAATGCCTAAGTAAAGTAGTAATTAATACTTTCGTTAACAAACAAAACATATTCAGTTATTTCATTTAGTTTGTTGCCTGTGGACATGAACTAATCTTTCAGAAACTTACTACTTTTAATTTTGATAGCCAATAGACAAATTAAATCCATCAGCCTGGCTGAAAACTTGAAAGTAAAGTAATTAATTACCTCAGGCAGAAATATTCTTCTGACAAAAGAGACTAATTTTCTCTTTAAAAGATAACCATAGGTTATTTTTGGTACTCTTCTTCATCAGTCTTTTATACCATTTAAAGTTAGTGATGCAATTAATTGACTGCAAACAGACCGAAATGTCACAAGTTACGCAATGGAAGTTGTAAGTTGCATTTTCTCATTTCTAAGATGTGGTAATAATATTCAAATACTGCTATGAATGGAATAAAACTGACTCTAACCACTTAAAAATATGTTCTATAGCAAATATTTAAACTGAATTTCGAAATTGTCTTTTGAAAACTGAGTGATACATTTTTCTAATACTTTACGAAATAATGGATAATTTGAAAACTATTGATGATTTGATTTGTCTAAATTATTGTCTGGTATGTTATTCATCAAATCTTTTCACATAATTCATTAAAAATCTGTCTATTACAACCTATTTATGTAAAAAAAAAAAAACACGTAAAAAGGTTTTTAACAAAAATTAGAGAAACTAGTCACTTATTAACTGAGAGCTGATGTTGACTGAAGAAAAAAACAGCATGGTGACACATAAAAAAATTATAAAATAAAAACTTTTTAACAAAAAAATTGAACCGCCGAAAAAACTGAAAAGCAAAAAATAATAAACCATTTTAATTAAACCTTAATAACTAAGTTCTTAAACTGATGTAAGTATACCTAAGTATATATTTTTGTAATAATTTAGAGTTTTTAATTAATCTTAATAACTCAGTTCTTAAATTAATGTAAGTATACCTAAGTAATTTTAAATCGGTGCCAAACAAGCAAATTAATTATTTTTGTAAAGCGTGAGGCGCAGCGGTGGCGTATGGCGACACGCCCCTTCGCCGAAAAATGCCGAGCGTTCACGAAGTTAAACTCGAACGTCGTCGAGTGGTCTCGAAGAAGCACGTGTCGAGTATTTGGCTGCTACTGAGCTTTTGCCTCATATACAACAGTCAAAATGTTTATATCATTGTTCATCATACTGAAGAAGGATTTCTCATCTTGTTAAAAGCTCAAATAAATGGTTTTGTGGGTCATAGTATTATTCAGCGTAAGTATGGCATAACAACTGTAGCCGTTAATTGCATACATGATCCTGAAGATTTTTCTCACTGGTTGTTTGCCTCTCTCGTGCGAGGTCCCAAAGGTTTCAAAGCTCCAACGAGAGGTACTTTTTGTTGTATACGATCTACTAGTATTCATGATTTAATGATGACGTGTGGAGGGAGCATTTTTTGAAACATTTATGTTTATCGCCGAACATTTCACATTACATTGCTAATTTTATTTGGTTATTTCTTTAAATTTAGGTAATTTAGGGATCTTTGTTTATTTATTGTTTGGCACCGACTCAAAACTACTTAGGTATACTTACATTAATTTAAGAACTGAGTTATTAAGGTTAATTAAAAACTCTAAATTATTACAAAAATATATACTTAGGTATACTTACATCAGTTTAAGAACTTAGTTATTAAGGTTTAATTAAAATGACTTATTATTTTTTAACCGACGAAAAAACGGAGGAGGTTCTCAATTCGACACGTATAATTTTTTTTTTAATGTATGACCACGCATAACTTTTTACAGAACAGTCTGATTTTGATAATTCTTTTTTTATTGGAAAGGGTATACCCCGAAGGTGGTCCCATAAAAATTTTGAAAAAAAAATCCTACCCTAAGGGTGGGAAAAGGGGGTTGATTTGTTGTTCACTCACAGATTTTTAATGTATGACCACACATAACTTTTTACAAAATAGTCCGATTTTGATAATTCTTTTTTCATTGGAAAGGTTATACCCTGAAGTTGGTCTCATATAAATTTGAAGAAAAAATTCCTACCCTAAGGGTGTGAAAAGGGGGAGATTTGTTGTTCACTCACAAATTTTTTTATATATGACCACACATAACTTTTTACAGAATAGTTCGATTTAGAATATTCTTTTTTTTATTGGAAAGGGTATAGCCTGAAGTTGTTCCTATATAAATTTGAGGGAAAAAATCCTACCCTAAGGGTGGGGAAAGGGGGGCGATTAGTAGTTCACTCTAAGATTTTTTGATGCTGAATTGGGTATAACAAAAAAAAAACCTCTCGATGAATGAGATGCAGACTTGTATGTCTCTCGTGTGTACTGTCTTCAGCAGGTAAACGACAGTATCTGCAGAAATGAGTTTTCGAGATATTTGAAGAATTGTGCGCTGGATTCAGTACTATCAACTGGGAAATGTTGGAATTATATTTCTTTTAGCGGAAACCAAGTAAGTTAGTTTGTACAACAAAGCTAACGTACAAACAATGATGACAAAATGCAAAAAAAAAAAAAAAAAAAAAAAAAAAAGATGAAATTGCAGTTATAGCCCTTTACCTGCACACGGCAGTGCAGACCTCTCAATCTCTGGTACTTGTGATTAGGGTTAGTTTTCAGTGCCAGTCGTCAAACATTTTTTATATTCAGGATTTGTATGAAAAAATAGGGCGAAGTTTAGTGATGGTGACATACTATTTTTAACCGACGAAAAAACGGAGGAGGTTCTCAAGTCGACACGTATATATATATATTTTTTTAATGTATGACCACACATAACTTTTTACAGAATAGTCCGATTTTGGATATTCTTTTTTTATTAGAAAGGGTATAGCCTGAAGTAATTTCCCTATAAGTTTGAGGGAAAAATTCCTACCCTAAGGGGGGGGAGAGGGGGTGATTAGTTGTTCACTCCAAGATTTTTTGATTCTGAGTTGGGTATTACAAAAAACAAAAAGCTCACAATGAATGAGCTTCAGACCTGTATGTCTCTCGTGTGTACTGCCGTGGGCAGGTAAGCGGCAGTATCTGCAGAAATGAGTTTTCCAGATATTTGAAGAAATGTGTGTTGGATTCAGTAGTATTAACAATAAGAAAATGTTGGAGTTATATATTTTTTTTCAGCGGAAACCAAATAAGTTAGTTTGTACAACAAAGCTAACGTACAATAGATGACAAAATGCAAAAAAAAAAAAAAAAAAAAAAGAAAAAAAGAAAAAAAGAAAAAAAAAATGCAGTTACTGCCTTTGACCTGCCCACGGCAGTGTAGACCTCTCAATCTCTGGTATTTGTAATTAGGTTTAGTTTTTTAACCGACGAAAAAACGGAGGAGGTTCTCAAATCGACCCGTATATATAAGTTCTTTTTTTTCATGTATGACCAGGCATTACTTTTCACAGGTTCGTCCGATTTTGATAGTTCTTTTTTCATTGGAAAGAATTTTCCCAGAAGTTGTTCCCATATAAATTTGGAAAAAATTTCCTACCCTAAAGGATGGAAAACAGGGGTGAAATATTGTTCACTCAAAGGTTTTTTACTTTTTTTCGTGTAAGACGACGCATAACTTTTACAGAATAGTCTGATTTTGATAGTTGTTTTTTTATTGGAAAGAGTATACCTAGAATTTGGTCCCATGTAAATTTGGAAAAATTCCTTATCTAAAGGTGAAATATTAGGAGTGATTTATTGTTCGCTCACAGATTTTTTATTACTGAGTTGTGTATTACAAAAAAAAAAAAAAAAAAAAAAACTCACGATGAATGAGCTTTAGATTTGTCAGTCTCTTGATTTAGAGCTCTCAATCTCTGCATTTCTGCTAAAGCTCGTTCATCGTGAGGTTTGTGTAGTAACTTATTTGGCTCTAGATCAGATAAAGCAATACCCTCAAGTGTTTTTACTCTACTCAGTGCCACATATGCCTGTCCTTTAGCAAACACTTTCTTTCCGAGGTCTATTACAGCTTTATTAAGGGTCGTACCTTGCAATTTGTGTACCGTGACGGCCCAGCATAGAATTATTGGCAACATCCTGCGCTCAATGTCACCATAACCTTTCGTTCCTTGAAAAGTTGCAACCACTGGAGGTATGGCGACACAACCATCGCTATCTTTTAGTCTGCTTCCTATGCTTTCATCGTCAAACTTAACTAATATGCAATCCGGTAATTCTCCTTCCTCTAGTTGATCCCTACGTATTGATGGCCATTTTATTTCTTTTTAAAATACCCATTGCACCATTGACGAAGCCGTCAGATACTGATATGTTACGTTTCAACATCACACGAGATTCGGCAGCAAGTTTTACCTCTGATAAAAGTCCACCACAATTGTTCACATCTTTCGGGACAACATTATCTGGAGGTTTCTTTCCATAGGTAGCAATTTCACGAGACTCATCTATGGAACGGATTGTATAGACACGACGTCCTCAATTTCATTTGAAACTCGCTCTCTTATCAGATCTAAACGATGAGCGTGTTGCTCTTCACTCTCATTTGAAAGTCGCTCTCTTATATCTAAACGACGAGCGCGCTGCTTATCACCTTCTCGCAATAAACTATCGTTATTGTAGCTTCTCATTCTCGACAGTCTTTCCTCGCGCTGACCTAAACTCTCCTGTGAACGTGTTAATGTAATTCTCTTTCTGTTTGCTTCCAACCTTTTTTCTTTCTCATTAATAGATTCTTCTAAACATCTTTTCCTCATCCGAGCAGCATTTTTTGTAGGCCTACCCATGTTAGTATGTAAAGCCTGCTTTTTTAAAATTATTTATGTAACACAACAGATAATTGTTAAAATACGATTATATATATATATATATATATATGTTAATAGCTAAAGTAAGGTAGGTAGCTATTTTAAAAGTAATCAAAAATATAAGCATACAGATTATAGCCATATTAGTAGCTTATAGCCACCAAAAATTATAAAATAAAAACTTTTTAACAAAAAAATTGAACCGCCGAAAAAACTGAAAAGCAAAAAATAATAAACCATTTTAATTAAACCTTAATAACTAAGTTCTTAAACTAATGTAAGTATACCTATGTATATATTTTTGTAATAATTTAGAGTTTTTAATTAACCTTAATAACTCAGTTCTTAAATTAATGTAAGTATACCTAAGTAGTTTTGAGTCGGTGCCAAACAATAAATAAACAAAGATCCCTAAATTACCTAAATTTAAAGAAATAACCAAATAAAATTAGCAAGGTAATGTGAAATGTCCGGCGATAAACATAAATGTTTCAAAAAATGCTCCCTCCACACGCCGTCATTAAATCATGAATACTAGTAGATCGTATACAACGAAAAGTACCTCTCGTTGGAGCTTTGAAACCTTTGGGACGAGAGAGGCAAACAACCAGTGAGAAAAATCTTCAGGATCATGTATGCAATTAACGGCTACAGTTGTTATGCCATACTTACGCTGAATAATACTATGACCCACAAAACCATTTATTTGAGCTTTTAACAAGATGAGAAATCCTTCTTCAGTATGATGAACAATGATATAAACATTTTGACTGTTGTATATGAGGCAAAAGCTCAGTAGCAGCCAAATACTCGACACGTGCTTCTTCGAGACCACTCGACGACGTTCGGGTTAACTTCGTGAACGCTCGGCATTTTCCGGCGAAGGGGCGTGTCGCCATACGCCACCGCTGCGCCTCACGCTTTACAAAAATAATTAATTTGCTTGTTTGGCACCGACTCAAAACTACTTAGGTATACTTACATTAATTTAAGAACTGAGTTATTAAGGTTAATTAAAAACTCTAAATTATTACAAAAATATATACATAGGTATACTTACATTAGTTTAAGAACTTAGTTATTAAGGTTTAATTAAAATGGTTTATTATTTTTTGCTTTTCAGTTTTTTCGGCGGTTCAATTTTTTTGTTAAAAAGTTTTTATTGCTTTTCAGTTTTTTCGGCGGTTTAATTTTTTTGTTAAAAAGATTTTATTTTATAATTTTTTGTGGCTATAAGCTACTAATGTGGCTATAATCTGTATGCTTATATTTTTTATTACTTTTAAAATAGCTACCTACCTTACTTTAGCTATTAATATATATATATATATATATATATATATATATATATATATATATATATATATATATATATATATATATATATATATATATATATATATATATATAATCGTATTTTAACAGTTATCTGTTGTGTTACATAAATAATTTTAAAAAAGCAGGCTTTATATACTAACATGGTAGGCCTACAAAAAATGCTGCTCGGATGAGGAAAAGATGTTTAGAAGAATCTATTAATGAGAAAGAAAAAAGGTTGGAAGCAAACAGAAAGAGAATTACATTAACACGTTCACAGGAGAGTTTAGGTCAGCGCGAGGAAAGACTGTCGAGAATGAGAAGCTACAGTAACGATAGGTTATTGCAAGAAGGTGATAAGCAGCGCGCTCCTCTTTTAGATATGATAAGAGAGCGACTTTCAAATGAGAGTAAAGAGCAACGCGCTCATCGTTTAGATCTGATAAGAGAGCGAGTTTCAAATGAAATTGAGGACGAACGTATGCTGCATTTGGATGCTGCTCGTAACCGTTCAGCAATGGTGGTACTTCACGAATCTTTCGAGAAGAGAACTAATCGTCTGAGCGCCATGCGGCAAGCAGCTCGCGAGCGAAGAAACCAGTGTAACGCAGAAAACTTTAAGAAATCAATTAATGTTTATGCTGACTTGTCGTGTTCAATATGCAAAAAAAAATTGTATCCTCAGCAACGTAGGAAATTGCAAACTAAAAATTTAGGCTCTATTTTGCCTAACGAACTGGTAGCTTTAGGTAATATAATTACTTGTTCACGATGCTCAAACAATATTAAAAAACATAAAACTCCACCCCAGGCCTATTGGAACAAAATGTCGGTAGCTGCAATACCTACAGAAATTGATGAGTTATCGGAAATTGAGAAGCGTTTTATTTGCAGAGTAGTGCCATTTCTCTTAAAATAATAAAAGTTCAAAATCGTTTGAGCCAAGACTGGTGCAAAGGGCAGGCAATCCTTTTTGCTCAGGATGTGGTCGAGCTGGCGGAACAACTTCCGCTTGAACCTAATCAAACTGGATTAGTGCTCGTAGTAGAAAGTCGTGAAAATTTAGAACATTCTAGGGAGTTTCAAATTGATATAGATAAACTTCAAGTGGCATTGAAGTGGCTCCTAAAGAATAATGCACTGTATAAAGATGTTCGTGTGCATTTTCCTACTGTGATCGATATTTCTACGATAACACAAATTGCTGACGAACCCGCACATGTTCATGACAGTGAAGAACCAATTGTTGAACGGTCAACTGTTAATAAAAATAACTATACTGTCTTGCAAAACAATGTATCTATACTACATGGGTCCTTTCATCAGGGCAATGAACGATTTAGTCCACAGTCACGTTGTCGACAATGCACAGGGATTGCAACTGTTGCTATTGTGGCATTTTCTTTGATCAATCCTAATGATTGGTGCAAAAGTGACATAGATTATATGTTACAAGTAGGAGATAAGTATTATAGAGACTGTATTGCGGCTCGATTTAACCCCAATCCTGAAGAAGCACACATAGATTATTTGGCTGCAACTGAGCTTTTACCAAGTATCATATACAATAACCGAAAAGTTCATATCAATATTCTTCATGAATAATCATTTAATGGTCACGCAGACAACGACAATAGTGGAGAAGGATTTCCGAATTTGTTAAACGCTCTAATAAATGTATTTAGGGATCATAGTTATGCCATACTTAATATGAATAATACAACTGTAGCCGTCCATTGCAGACCAGATCTTGGAGGTTTTTCTTACCGGTTGTTTTACTCCCACGCGCGAGGTCTAAAAGGTTTCAAAGCTCCAACAAGAGGTACTTCATGTTGTATACGATTTACTAGTGTCCATGAACACGATTTACTAGTGTCCATGAACTCCATAATATCGTGCGTAGAAATTTGATCATTAAAAACACATCTGTAAGTGCGTTAACTGGGAATGTTTTTTCACTGACACCAATTACGATAACACCCGAAAATACACTAGAACAGTTAAATCAAGGTAAAGAAACATCTTCAGTTCTTCAAAAACAACGCCATTCATTTAGTTGTCATCAGCCGCAAGCAATGCATACATCTAAAATCGTGCAACAATCATCAGAAGAAAGTAATAATACTATGGAAAAAGACATTATTGACCCTCAATTACAGCAAAATTATAATTCGGAAACGAGATATATTTTTACAACCAGTATGCTTAGAAACATAGATGAAAGAGTACCTAATTTGGACAGTGTTGTTAACATAGACAACCCTAACTCAGAAGATGAAGTAAGACTAAAAGAAGTTAAAAGGAAAGCAGCACCACCCCTAAATTATGAACTTGAAAAAAGAATGGAAGAGATGGGCTGGTATTTTTTATTCCCTGATGGAAAAAATGGATTTGGCGAAGAAAGAGAGGTTTCAATTACCCCATTAGACTACTTTCAAGCTCGTGTAATGAGTAAGGATAAAAGATTCCAGAGAAATGACTATTTATTTTTTGCATTGTCAGTTGTTGAGTACTTTCGAGCAAAAGCAAGTGTGTCTGTTTCATGCAGAATGCGTCAAGGCCAAGGCGAACATACACCTCAAGGGCTAATTGACAACATGCATCTGACAATGAGAAATGTGCGAGGGTCTGCTTCGTACTGGAGACGATGCTGTTCGGAGTTAATTGCCATGGTAAGAAGTATAGGGCCTCCTACCTGGTTTATTACCCTTTCCTGCAATGATCTAAATTGGCCAGATATGACAAAAGCTTTGCTCATTGCGGATGGCAACAATGTAAATAATTTAGATAGTATAACATTTCCAGAACGACAAAAGTTAGTGCAAAAATATCCAGTGGTTATTGCAAGGCAATTTACAATAAGAATTAATGCTCTTATGCATTATTTAAAACAAAATAATGACTGCTTAGGTGGAAGTATCATAGACTTTTGGTACAGGATAGAATTTCAAAACCGAGGCAGTCCGCACTTGCACATGCTGGTGTGGTGTGAAAACATTCCTGATTTTTCAACAAATGAAGGAATAAGTATAACCGAAAGAATTATTTCATGTTCTTTGAACCCTCATAATATTGAGTTAAAACATCTAGTCGAAAATGTCCAAATGCATAGACACACAAAAACCTGCTACAAAGATCGTACAAACCATTGCTGTCGTTTTGGGTTTCCGAGGGCTCCAAGTGAGGATACCTTATGCTTGGGTCCCGATGAAGCACTTGCCAACAACGGTCGGTTTTGCATCTTACGAAGAACTTCTGAAAAAAGTATGGTTAATAACTATAGTCCTGAAATTCTTAGTCTTTGGGAAGGAAACATGGACATTCAGCCATGCGGAAATATCTCTGCCGTTGCATATTACGTTGCAAAATATGTGAGTAAGTGTGAACCTCACGACGCTGGAGATGTGGTACGCCACGCAATTACAAAAGCTAAAAGACGGGGCGGCGGAGTGTGGAGCCAACTGTTTGCGGTCTCTATGTCAATACTCTCGCAGCGATTGGTAAGTGCTCCCGAATGCGCCTATCGTCTTTGCCACCTGCCGCTTAAAATGAGCTCTCGTAAAACAATATTTGTGAATAGCTGCATGCCAAGTCAACGCTTTCATTTATTGCGGTTTGAAGGGGATAAAGCTTCAATATGCAACAACGTATTCGATCGTTACGTGTTGAGGCCTGATGAACTTGAAAATATAAGTCTGGCAGAATTTGCTGTGCGTTATGAGACGAGTTCAAATATTATGTGGAGTGAGGAAGATGGTGACATCGAACTCAGAGAACCTGTTGATAACCTTACAAAAATAAGATATATACGACTGAGAGACAGTTCACGCATGCGAATAAGAAATAAGCCAGCTGTGTTACGAACACGTTACTACACACTCCATGGTGACAAAGATGGGTATTACTATAGCTTGATTGTTTGCCATATTCCTTTTCGCGATGAAAACCAACTCATGTTGGAAGACGAGACTCCAGAATCTTGTTTCCTTAGACGAAAAGACGAATTAAGGCCTCTGCTGAATAATGTTAGTGCCGAAGACTTCGCACATGCAGATCAGGTCATTCAACAGGCACTTGCCCAGGCAACTACTTTAAATCTTGCCCGTGAAACGGGTTTCAAAAATACCAAAGACGATCAATTTATAAACGCCGATGAGCATATCATTTAATATAATCAAGACGACTTCTGTGAAGATATAGAGGAAAGAGGTGCAATGACTGATGATATATTTTTTAATACTATCAGAGGGTCTAAACATACAGCAAAAGGATTTATTTCAAAGAATTTCTACGGCCATTGAAAAATATTTACATGGTGATGATGAAAAGCTGTTGCTTTTTATAACTGGAGGAGCTGGCAGTGGCAAATCATTTGTTTTAAAATTACTCGTGGAGCACATCAAGAGGTGTTATGTGCCTACAGTTGATTTGCTTCTAAAGCCTAAATTTGTTGAGGTAGGTTCATTGACCGGTGTCGCCGCCCGCCAGGTACTTGGCAAAACATTGCATTCTCTTTTTTCTCTTCCCATCGAAAAAGGTAATTCAACTGCATATAGACGCTTAAATGGTGAAAGGCTAGAACAAGAAAGACGTAAATGGCGCAACATAAGTTGGTTAGTGATTGACGAAATATCAATGGTGTCTTACGAGAATTTAAGAATGATTCATTTGCGGCTACAGGAATTCAAAAACAATGATAAGTTGTTTGGTGGGATAAATATTGTTCTATTTGGAGACATCATGCAACTGCCCCCTGTGAAAGGACATTGGTGCTTTGTACAGCCAGCTTGGTTTGCTGCAGAAATTAATTTATGGCACGCATTTTCATTCTGCGAATTAACAATCAATATGAGACAAAGAAATGATACAGAGTTCGTCGACCTGTTGAACAATTCACGCGTAAGCGAATTGACAATTGGTCAACTAGAACTGCTTTGTCAAAGGCGAAGGGTGGCTTTAGATGAAGAATTTAAGGATGGTGTTGTGATTCGAATATTCCCGACCGTCAAACAGGTTGACGAATACAATGATAAGATGACAGCTATGATTTCAAAACAAAATCGTGTCTATACAATCCGTTCCATAGATGAGTCTCGTGAAATTGCTACCTATGGAAAGAAACCTCCAGATAATGTTGTCCCGAAAGATGTGAACAATTGTGGTGGACTTTTATCAGAGGTAAAACTTGCTGCCGAATCTCGTGTGATGTTGAGACTTAACATATCAATATCTGACGGCCTCGTCAATGGTGCAATGTGTATTTTAAAAAAAATAAAATCTCCATCACTACGTAGGGATCAACTAGAGGAAGAAGAATTACCGGACTGCATATTAGTTAAGTTTGACGATGAAAGCATAGGAAGCAGACTAAAAGATAGCGATGGTTGTGTCGCCATACCTCCAGTGGTTGCAACTTTTCAAGGAACGAAAGGTTATGGTGACACTGAGCGCAGGATGTTGCCAATAATTCTATGCTGGGCCGTCACGGTACACAAATTACAAGGTACGACCCTTGATAAAGCTGTAATAGACCTCGGAAAGAAAGTGTTTGCTAAAGGACAGGCATATGTGGCACTGAGTAGAGTAAAAACACTTGAGGGTATTGCTTTATCTGATCTAGAGCCAAATAAGTTACTACACAAACCTCACGATGAACGAGCTTTAGCAGAAATGCAGAGACTGAGAGCTCTAAATCAAGAGACTGACAAATCTAAAGCTCATTCATCGTGAGTTGTTGTTTTTTTTTTGTAATACACAACTCAGTAATAAAAAATCTGTGACCGAACAATGAATCACTCCTAATATCTCACCTTTAGATAAGGAATTTTTCCAAATTTACATGGGACCAAATTCTAGGTATACTCTTTCCAATAAAAAAACAACTATCGAAATCAGACTATTCTGTAAAAGTTATGCGTCGTCTTACACGAAAAAAAGTAAAAAACCTGTGAGTGAACAATAACTCACCCCTGTTTTCCATCCTTTAGGATAGGAAATTTTTTTCCAAATTTTTATGGGAACAACTTCTGGGAAAATTCTTTCCAATGAAAAAAGAACTATCAAAATTGGACGAACCTGTGAAAAGTAATGCCTGGTCATACATGAAAAAAAGAACTTATATATACGGGTCGACTTGAGAACCTCCTCCGTTTTTTCGTCGGTTAAAAAACTAATCCTAATTACAAATACCAGAGATTGAGAGGTCTACACTGCCGTGGGCAGGTCAAAGACAGTAACTGCATTTTTTTTTTTATTTCTTTTTTTTTTTTTGCATTTTGTCATCTATTGTACGTTAGCTTTGTTGTACAAACTAACTTATTTGGTTTCCGCTGAAAAAAATATGTAACTCCAACATTTTCTTATTGTTAGTACTACTAAATCCAACACACATTTCTTCAAATATCTCGAAAACACATTTCTGCAAATACTGCCGCTTACCTGCCCACGGAAGTACACACGAGAGACATACAGGTCTGAAGCTCATTCATTGTGAGCTTTTTTTTTTTGTAATACCCAACTCAGAATCAAAAAATCTTGGAGTGAACAACTAATCACCCCCTCTCCCCCCCCTTAGGGTAGGAATTTTTCCCACAAATTTATAGGGGAATTACTTCAGGCTATACCCTTTCTAATAAAAAAAAGAATATTCAAAATCGGACTGTTCTGTAAAAAGTTATGTGTGGTCATACATTTAAAAAAATATATATACGCGTCGACTTGAGAACCTCCTCCGTTTTTTCGTCGGTTAAAAATAGTATGTCACCATCACTAAACTTCGCCCTATTTTTTCATACAAATCCTGAATATAAAAAATGTTTGACGACTGGCACTGAAAACTAACCCTAATCACAAGTACCAGAGATTGAGAGGTCTACACTGCCGTGTGCAGGTAAAGGGCTATAACTGCAATTTTATCTTTTTTTTTTTTGCATTTTGTCATCATTGTTTGTACGTTAGCTTTGTTGTACAAACTAACTTATTTGGTTTCCGCTAAAAAAATATAATTCCAACATTTCCCAGTTGATAGTACTGAATCCAGCGCACAATTCTTCAAATATCTCGAAAACTCATTTCTGCAGATACTGTCGTTTACCTGCTCAAGACAGTACACACGAGAGACATACAAGTCTGCATCTCATTCATCGAGAGGTTTTTTTTTTTGTTATACCCAATTCAGCATCAAAAAATCTTAGAGTGAACTACTAATCGCCCCCCTTTCCCCACCCTTAGGGTAGGAATTTTTCCCTCAAATTTATATAGGAACAACTTCAGGCTATACCCTTTCCAATAAAAAAAAGAATATTCTAAATTGGACTATTCTGTAAAAAGTTATGTGTGGTCATATATAAAAAAAGCTGTGAGTGAACAACAAATCTCCCCCTTTTCCCACCCTTCGGGTAGGAATTTTTTCTCCAAATTTATATGAGACCAACTTCAGGGTATAACCTTTCCAATAAATAAAAAAGAATTATCAAAATCGGACTATTTTGTAAAAAGTTATGTGTGGTCATACATTAAAAATCTGTGAGTGAACACCAAATCAACCCCCTTTTCCCACCCTTAGGGTAGGAATTTTTTTTCAAAATTTTTATGGGACCACCTTCGGGGTATACCCTTTCCAATAAAAAAAGAATTATCAAAATCAGACTGTTCTGTAAAAAGTTATGCGTGGTCATACATTAAAAAAAAAAAAAAAAAATACGTGTCGAATTGAGAACCTCCTCCGTTTTTTTCGTCGGTTAAAAAAAAAGTGAATTCGCGAGTTTAGGGTGAAAAACTAGTTTTTGAGTGCAAAACGAAACAACCGTGTGTAACTTAGTGATTAAGACATTGAACATAGCATAGCATAGCATATACATGCTCGTAAAATCTGAACACCCGAAAGTCCTGATGTTTGTCGGAAGCAAATACCTTGGGCTCAAGATGCTGGAGATTCTCCCTCACCTTCAGTGCTTTGCTGAGATTGTGCAAGTGCCAGTGACCTACTCTCCATGTCTTGCCACGGCATTTGAGCCAATAAAAATAATCAAAATTGGTTACGTCAAAAATCACTGGGGTGTCAAGTGTCTAGTACACGAAGAAAGAAGACGGAAAACACTATTTCTACTATCTGCACTTAAACTGAAAAAATAGTGACTGAAAACATTTTTTTTTCTCATAGCTTCATTTCAATACATTAATTAACGTTCAGTTTTTAGAAACTCAGTTTTGCTGTTTTGGTGCAAGTTTTTCTTTTTCATTGTTGAATCCATCCAATTTTGCGTATTTACATGCTTAAGTGTTTACGCAATAAATTTAAATTATTATCCAAACAGAACAATTCTTTTTGAGGTAAAACTGCATTATATGACCCCATTTTCTATAATATACTTTTAATTTATTGTTGACTGGTTTTTGCCACCAAATTGAAGAAAATGATATTCGATACAACTCATAGATAGAGCAAACATCTTTAGGAAATGCACATGCGACAAATCTGAACCTCAGAGCCAGCAGGACGAAAGTCACATTATGATGATTTTACAGGATAAAGGAAAAACTTTTCTCTGTCAACTGCAAAGGATGTGGACGTGCGCTTTTTTAACCCTGGTTTCAAAAATGAAAAGTGTTTTTTTTTTTTTTTTTAAAGAATTACATTAAATTGCTCGATGCGGAGTAGGTTTGTACATACAGTGCACTAATAAACTGAAAATCACAATTTCTGGACGTACGTCAGTCTGTCTCTTAGGTACATGAATGCAATATTTAGTATTATTTACTTGATAACGCATTTTTGATATTATTTATGTTATTGATAATATAGATCCGACCGAAAATGCGTTAGCAACATATTTCGAGTTGCTTGAGTCTCAAAAATTTTCACATCATCTTAAAGATGTATTTCATAGCGGTGACATTAATGTTTCGTCCCCACTGCAAGTTCATTATCGAGAGTAGGCGATGCATTCTTCATTGTGTTTAAGTCCTGTAATGAATTTTAAACATAAATAATATTAAACTAGTGAAGAATAGATACTATGTCGTGCAAAATGCATATTAAATGATCGTCCCTATTCACATAAATGTCACGACTTCCTGTAAATATAAAAAAGCCAATCAGTATGTTAATGTGTGAACATCAAAAGCTGTCATCTTTAAATTCAGGGCTTGTTATAAAAAAATATTCGAGTTAAACATAATATAAGAGTTAAACAAAACTTATATACGAATCGTAATGGATCAAAGACGTGCTTAAAAAAGCAAATTGCTTTAAAATTTATTTTGTCATTTTGTATTTATTTTAAGCGTAACGTTTGTAATTTATGCTAAAAACAATATATTCATTGCTCAAAGTTTTTAGTTGTTTATAAATGTGTTGCAAAAACTGTATCTACTACATTAATAGAAAGCTATGCAGTTTCCACAAAATATCTGTATCCGTTACAAAAAAGAAAGCAGAATCAATGTAACAAACAGGTTAACCGACGGTGTTAACATGCTTTAAAGAAGGGAGAAAACAAAATGCGAAAATAACAATATTTTGTTGCACTCAGTATAGTTTGGTATCACAGGGGGGGGGGGGGGGTAGTTCCAAAGAGAGTATTATAAATTAAACATTCATAAACACATTCACCAAACATTAACTTGATTTAATTTCTTTTCTCCAAACTATTTCGAAAATTTTACTGCAAAATTTTAACAAATTTCTGGATAAAACCTACTTAATTTGAATTTAAATTTTTTCTGGTGATCAATACAATGCCGCAATGACTTAATTTTCCAAAAAGTTTGATGAATAATCTAATATAATATTAAAAAAAAATAATCCTTACGTTTCTTTGCCAACATACTGTCGTACTGATCATTATTTATGGAGAAGGAGGGTTATTTACCCGTTTATTTCAAAAACAAGTCAAGAGACAAAATTGCTAATTTTAGGAAAACATCTATATTACCATAAAAAAATTTTCAATGATGATTACAACATTGTTTATTGAAAGAAATATGTCTAAATTTTAAAACATTGTAATCCTTTTAGAAAATTTTAATACAAAGGTAAAAATGCTCTTCGAAATTTTAGTGTGTGTCGCATGACTGATTTTTGAAATAAAAGTTTTAATTAGTCATAACACATAGGGGAGACCGGGGCAGGATAACTATGCTAAAAATTTTTCTTGTTTATTAATTTATTTTTAAGGATAATAAAATTAATTTTACATGAGCTGTTAGAAAAGTCCTTTGTAGTATTAAATATATTATTATTTAATTTTTCGAATGAAATAAATGAAGGATATTTTTAATTTTTCATAGCCTTAACAAATCGTCATCTTGCCCCAGTACTGGGGCTAGATGACGTTGCCCTTGGGGCAAGATGACAACGCTTAAAAAGGTTGGGCATACTTTATCTTTTGAATATACTACATAGTTTAACAAATAATAACTGTTTTTACATCTTAGAAAGTATCACATTAGGCGTAATGCATTGTGACGTAATGTTGAAGTGTTTCGTGCATTGTAACGTACTGAAGAAGTAAGTTGTAAAGCTAACAATAGTTACAAATAAAAATGCCATTTTAATAATTGGAACATTCCTCATGAAACCACTCTTGGCATTGCAGCACTTGATCCATTTTTCTGTTAGAGAGTCACAATACTCTTATTTACAAGCAAAACTCGTTAAGAGTCTTGTCATTTTGCCCCGTGTTTCGGTCCGCCATCTGGCCCCGGATTGCCAGCTTAAAAAGATTCGCCTTCATTGCCATAAAGGAAGGCGATTAATTGACGTTTAGTCATGGCAGTAGGCAGTATATAAACTAAGTTACTCATAAATACTAAAGAGAAACAATCTATCATGCCTGTATTTGTAGCAGAGCTTATTTACACATGCATAAAAGTTATAACGTGGTAGCGGTAAGCAATCAGAGCTTCAGAACTAACAAAAATGGCTACTTCAGCGTATTTATACTATTGCTAAACGGCCAGCCGATAGGAAAACCAGTAGTATTCAGTTGGTCCTGCTTTCTAGGGGAAGACGGAGAAATTAAGGCATTCGTCATCTTGCTCCGGCCTCCCTACATACATGCACATTGCACAGAAATATGTATAAATATTGTAATAACTTGGTGAAGGTTCCACTGTCTTGTTAACCGATCTCATAAATGAATAAGTAAACACACAAAGATTACAGACTAATTTCTTAACACGCTTAGTTTTGTACATATTTAGAAACTCCTGCTGAGATAACCATCACTTTATCACATATCAGCAATATATATAGCATGTATACTATTTTATTGTGAGCTCGTGAGCAGCTATACCCGTTTCTATCTTCCATCTCCCACTGACCTCGGGCCTTTCTATTGAAAAAGTCAATAATATGGTGAATATATTCAAGTTGGCGTCTCAATAACAGAAAGGACACATCGTTCTTTAGCAAAAGGCGCGGAAAGTCGTACTCACAATCTCTTCAAGTTAAACAAACAACACTTTCCATAATGAAGAGTCAAGAGGGGGGGGGGGGGAGAGGAGACATTGTAGCATAATGTTTGTTCCGTAAATTACTGCCAATTATCCAATGCTAAAGCAGAAATACATGAAATACACCGGCAGCTCAGTCATTTCCAGCTGAGGACTGCAATTTCGTGCTTATTGCTGGAAATGACTGAGCTGGCGATGTATTTCATGTATTTCTGCTGTAGCGGTAATTTACTGAATATACCATGCCTTGCCTTCAATCTTCGAGTTGAGCCGAACCATTGCTTCGTTAACTCGTCTGGTCTGTGCTAATTCTATATTGCTACCATTTTGTTTAGCACTCTTGGTTTCCATAAGAGGTTCTCCATTTCCAGCTCAGTTACTTTCCTATGCCGGGCTGATGAGTGCTAATAAGCACGAAACTGCAGTCATCAGTTAGAAATGACTGAGCTGGCGGTGTATTTCATGTATAATGTTTGTTGTACATGGAGATAAACACTTCGCTCCTCAAGTATCACAACTTTTATTATGATGTTAGTAAGATAACAGTACCAAATACAGTTCTTTAAGGGAGGGGGCTTAAATTTTTCGATTCAAGGTAATCATTAAGGTTAGCATAATATTTAGATACTAGGGAAAGATTGGAAACATACTAAAGTGACGTATATAATTCTTTAGAACTGGTAAAGTGTCTTAAGATTATCATTTAACTACTTTAGAATTTGGAAATGACGAGCAACTGAGGTTGAAGTTTAAGGCTAAATCTTCGGCATCCCTGCGCTGCTGATTATATCAAGTGTTGATATTATAATATTCTATTCCTCTATGTTTCCACGGTAATTTACGAGCCAATTACATCACGTATGCATGGTATGGGTTTGAGTTGAATCAATGTTATACATAGACTATCCTTATTAAACGTCCAATTGATGCTTCCCTATATACCATCGGTTGAGATATGCCATCAAGTCTATTGCATGAATAATGTGCTTTAATTATAAGCATAAGTCCGTCTATAGATCAGCAGGGACTATCGCCTTAATTTGAATTCATGTCTCACGATCTTTGTTGCCAAAGAGTAAAAGGGACAATAGATAAGTTGTTTTGATAAAGATTTTTAATCATTTTCGTATATCTATTTCAAACATTTGAAATCATTTGCAAACATTATTTTAAACAAATACAAATGTGTCATTTAGGTACATTTTCGTACAACATTTTTGTCCTGTTATTACCATTTGATGCATAATTTTGTCGACCTTTTCATGATTGATGCTTTGCTATTAACAGGAAACAAATAATGTTTTTTTTTCTACAAAATAATCAGGTGATTAAAGTTTCAAAAGTAATTTATGTGAAATGTAAATACAATTAAATATATGCATTTAAGATTTTTATCAATTATAAAAGATAAATGCTTTTTCCTTTTGAAGTGAAATTCCTCAAAGGATATATTACTTACTCAACGTGCATTAGTCACTAATATTTAAAATACGGAATGCAAAAAAATACAACTACGTATCGCTGTTATTTCGAAAATATAGTTTCAATTTGAGACAAAAGTTTTTAAAAATTAACATTTTTTAAACACTATGCATCAAAGTTACGAAATTTCAGCACTTTAATAAGGAAATACAATTACAAGTAAATAAATCTGAAAGTTCATGCATTAGTTTCTTGCTTGAAACCCTAATTCTGCACCTTATGATGGATTTACATTTTTTTTTCATGATGGATTTACACAAATTTCACACATGAACCGTATAGCAATTAATCTCGAATAGGTGACGAATCGTTAGTGATCGTTTGCAAATTTACAACACTTCCTGCAATCTCTCAGTGTGATTAATTATAAAAACAGATTTCTGCAATCCCTTACAATTCGTCTCCTACTCGGGAATAATTGAAATGTTGCTTTATTTGGTTTCTGATATCTTGTTGAGTTGTTATGATATTTAACTGATTAAATCTATTTGCTTGAAATTTTGAATGTTAAAAATTGCTATATTTCGTGCACGCGTAGTGAGAAATTAATTCCTATAAATGTTTACGTGTCATCAAATATTATAAAATTTTGTTTCAAAAAACATGCGAAAAAAAATATATATTTTTAAAAGAAATGCTTATAGCTTCGTAAATAAAAGTAGCTTTTTCCCGAGAACCTATAAACTATTATACGTGATGTCTAAACTAAAATCTGAAATTTATAGTGTATTCTCAGCTATTCGAAATGTGTATGTTGATAAAAGCATTGTTTTTTGTTTCTTCCATTTGTTGTTGGTCCCTCAAATTTAATTCTTATTACCCCTCTCCTTTCCTTCGTCACAAAATGTCACAATTTTGCGATGCCCCCTCTCTCTCAAAACATGACATCCTTTGTGGAAGATATCTGACAATATTTGGGAAATACATAAGATTGTTTTTAAAGAAGATGATCTCACGTGTAAGCAAATAATTCATTCAAATTTCAGTGCCTAGAAAAAAAGCCAATTTTAGAAATTATAAACTGATTCTTAGCAAACAATGAAAGACTACATTTAAAAGGGAAAACATATTATATAAAGTGTTTTCATTTTTAAATTAAGTCATTATTTACTCACTGCTCTGAAAGTCCCAGAAAATAAAAAAGAACTATAATTTAATCTTTTATTGCTTTTTTCGACATAGTAAAAAGATTTTCGTTTTCACTGTTGTGAAAAAAAATTTCTGTAATTTTCTTTATAGATATATTTTTTTTTCTTTAACGTAATAACATTTTCTAAAATCTAAATTGCAGGCATATGCAATACTTTGAATTTAGTTTCACAAATGAAAACGAAAAGGAAAATCATTTTCAAATGTAACATAAAGGTTCTGACTAATTATATTATTTTAAGTTAAAACGAAAAAACCGTGGTTGACGTTTGCTTTCTTTCCTTTTTATTAGCAGCTAGAGTTGTTATTCTTTTAAAAAAACTATATGACCATTATTAGATATTAAAAACTTTTTGACAAACATTGATATTGTTAAGTTAAACAAATTTCTTTGGGCTAAAAAGTAAAAAAAGAAACAACAGAGTGAGCTGTTATTTCTGATTTTAGTTGATATTGTTGTTTATCAACTTTCGTGTTGTGACGATAAGGAAAAAAAAAGGATCGAAGGAAGTGCTTCAGTATGACTTTTAAACTTCTCATTACATGAATTCATGATACAAAATATTTTCTTTTACTTTATTTCGTTTTAAAAAATGTAAACTGAAAAATTCTATGAACTCAGTTTAGGAAAAAAATAATTAATTAGCAGGCAGTAATCCAATTTGAAGAAGTTTGAAACATTCAAACATGTTTTCAAAAGTTACTTTTAGTGCATCATATATTTAAGAAGCATTTTTTCCCTCTTTTTCTTTAAATGGTTTTTTCGACTGTTTTATTTTTGCTCCGACATTTCTTTCTTAGTTAATTATTTATTTCAAGTAATTCAATTGTTATAAATGTAAAACAATTGTTTTTTTTTCGAACCATTTTATTGCATTCGATTCACAAACAAGAAGGAATAAGTTGAATTTCACTTAATATTATTCTTATATTCAAAATTTAACACTATAAATGCTTTTTACGTCTTTTGAAACCTATTTAGATTTTCCCCTAGCTTTCGGAAAAGAATTAGTTTATTAATGAAACAGGAATTAATTTATTATTTCTTTATGGAAATTAAAATGTATTTTAAAGCCATTTAAAGTAATTTTATTGCAACAGTTTAATAATTTTTACAGTGAAATTTCAAGAAAATATTTTAAAAAAGGTTGTGTAAAATATAAAGCTTTCTCTCCAAAACTGGTGCAGATTAATAAGTCTGTAACCAAGTGTAACAGCATGACAATCTAAAATTTCAAACTGTGTATAAGATGTGACTTAAAATATGTGGAAGTAGGCACCTTAGAAATCAAGGCATAGTTAGATCACTTTTATCCAAAATCTGTTTTCAAAAGATGTTGTGCTTAGCTCACTTTTTATTGTATTCGATTAACCTGTGTCTATTTTTAAATAAATATTTTTTGCTGCATTCCAAGCAAATTGTCTACTTTAATAAATCGCATTTACTTTATGTCAAATACTTTGTAAAAAATGTAAAACATTCACTTTCTCCTAAATATATAATTCCACGCTATTTTAACTTAATTATTGAACTTTCCGCATATGTTTTGTACTTTTCTCAAGTTTTTTAATTTTTTTTTTTACTTTGTTAAATTCTTTTAATAATTATAATAACTTGCAATTCTTGAAAACCGAATTCAAAAATGAATAAATAAATAAATAAATAAAAAGCAATAATAAAAAACGTAAATAAATAAATAAAAATTAATAATAAAAAAAGTAAATAAATAAATAAAAATTAATAATAAAAAAGTAAGTAAATAAATAAAATTAATAATAAAAAAGTAAGTAAATAAATAAAATTAATAATAAAAAAAGTAAGTAAATAAATAAAATTAATAATAAAAAAAGTAAATAAATAAATAAAAGGAAACATTCAAAACCTAATTATTTTTCAAACAAAATAGCACCATGACGTGATTTTATAAATTGCTTACTTCTCATTAAATTAAATGAATTCTCACAACATGGGTACACCAGCTACTATATACTTAAATAAGCATCCTATCGCAATTGTCGAAACAACAGTTACAGACAAATGACAGGATATACTTTCATACAAAGTTTCAATACATGTTTCTGCAGTATTTAAAATATATTCAGTAATTTAAATCACCTTTTCAGCGTAATCGCAGTTCTTTAGACAAGTTTTGAAATAAGTTTAAGCACTCTTTCTTTAACAGAATAATGCCCTTTAAGTTTCTGAAGGCAAGCAAATTTTACGATATCAGAATTCGTTCGCTACTTAAGGCAATTTGTATGCAAATGCGCCCTCTCTAAAACGAATTATTCTCTTGATAGTTTACGAAACTGTGAAAACTAATATCGGCAAATTATTGAATTACTGGTAAATATAATGTTTGCTTCAAGTGAGGAATAAAGTTTTAAACTATACATTCGAAAGATTTTGAAGTACTGTTAATTTAAATGAAAGGGAAACATTTATTTTCACATTTAAAAATGTAAAATGCAATTTTGAATTTTCTATGGCTTCAATGGTAGTCATTTTTCAATGTGAGTTATAACTATAGTAGTTCCTTCAAAGCAGTTTAACAAAACATCCCATTTTGTTTGACTTAACGTTTTTATTATAAGGTCCAAATTGTGATGAAAGTTGTACAGTCTTCCAAGAACTTTGATTCTCCGACTTATATTTTATGCCCCACTCATATTTTTGGATTATTATATTTGTTGTTATAAGACAGAGGGAATAGTCCTAAAGTACTGTATCCTTATAGTGATCCAACATTAGCAAGTGAAATATTAAAACTAGTTAAGATGAGTTATTAGCTAGTTTAGACCAAATAGTCAAAATGAGTTACTAGATGATTTCGATCAAATATTCAAAATGAGTTACTAGCTGATTTAGATCAAACAGTCAAAATGAGTTACTAACTGATTTAGATCAAATAGTTAAAATGAGTTGCCATCAGACTTGGATTAAATAATCAAAAGGAGTTACTAGCTCTAAGGTACAAATTGCGATGGAAGTTATACAGCCGTTCAGAGTATCCTTGATTCTCCGAATCGTATTTTAGTTCCTATTCATATTTTATGATTTTACTTCATTTGTTATGAATGGGGTCTTAATGTAGGGTGTTCAGCGAAGGACTCCCTGATTTCCAAATTGAATACCTTGAAAACAAAGGACGGTTTAGGAATGAAACACAAAGCCATAAAACTCCTGTACAGAAATTTGGAAATTAGTACCTAAAAGTGCTAACAGGTGGTGCTGCAAGCTGTTATTGCAATGGGAATCCAAAAAATAGTGCTGCAAAGATTGGACGATAATTTCTAGCGTTGGACAATAATTTCTAACGTAAAACAAGGTTTAATCATGTACACCATTGAACAAAGAATATTACCTGGTGCTGGGATTTCAGTTTAGGCTACAATCCTATGAAAGCAAAGCAAAGCTTCCAATTTCTACAGGTCCTGACCCGAAAACTATCCGTACGCTCTTCGCCAAAGAACAGGCAACGTGGCCGATGAACTGGTGGGTAATGTCAGATACAAGCAAACAGTAATTACACCTGCAGTGTCACCTATTGGCACGTTTTGGTATTAAATTCCGAAATTCTGTAAATGATTTCTACGGCTTTCACAATAAACGTACCGTTTGTTTCATTGTTTCATTGTTCCAAAATCGTTCTTTGTTTTCGAGATATTTACTTTTGAAATCAGGGAGTTCTTCGCTGGACAACCTGTAAATTCCACTTAGTATTACCCAATATCACAAAATGTGTATCATCACTGTAAGAAGAGCATTTTGAACAACTTCAAAAATAGCGCCCAAGCAGAATTTTTCGATGCAATAAGCTGTAAACAATATAGTAAACTTTTTTTTTTTTGTAAAATAAGGAGTCAAAATCTTATTTGATAATGTTGTGAGGAGACTGCAGCTCGGGACCTTCTTCTTCAGCTTCTTCTTTTTCTTCTTTTATTCATTTATTCATTAATTTTTTGAAACAACGGATACAAAGCTATTTGAAGTGAAGCAAAGTTAACCGATAGCGCTGAAATTTTCTTTCCCCGAATTACTACTTGTGAGCATTCTCTCTTTTCTTAATTATACCATGATAGTATTTGTTTCTTGAAAATAGTACGACATTTCATTAAACATTTTTTACGCACAACGCTTTTCTATTTGAAATTATACTTTTTTGTTTCCATATGCTGCAACTACGTACATCAAATTCATTGGACTTGAAACGAGTCGGTGTGGAAAGTTCATTAGTGATACAAGTACAAAAATATTTTTTTGTGAAAGTTCTTTAAAAAAACAACATTTTATTAAACAAATAGCAAACCATTTTTAGTCATAACCTTAATGCACACATAGTATATGCGAGTGTTTTCGAATTTGTAATTTAATTTCAGCTTAATGAAATAGTGGAGGGTGGCCCAAAGCGGGTAGGCTTTCGTATGCCTCCCCCCCATGTTGTGTGAGCGGCGATGCATATGTATGTCGTGTTTACATGAACACCCCTGAGTTTTTATCAGTCCCAACGAAGCAGCGGTGAAGCGGCATGGCGTGACCAGGATTAAAAAGAATAAAAAAAGACGCATTTTTAAAAAATAAATGAAGTTTTGTACTTGTGATGACTCAAAGAACAGCTTATTTTTTTGATTGCCTATAATATTACTTTATTCTGACACCATCCACCTGCAAACTAAGACAGTCATTTCCTTTGTCTCCTTTTTAAATTTTAGGTTATACTTATTGAAGTAAAAAACGTGCGATTGAGCAAAGCGGGTATAGGATTTAGTCATGTATTTATTTATAATTTCTTGACTCGTGTGCTGACTTAGATTTCCATTTCAGTAGGATAAGTATGACTCTAAAAAGTTATTTTTTAGGATGACAATTAATTTAATCAGTTATTTCCCTATGTTTTATAAACAAATGTGCTGACTTTAATTGGGATAAGTACAACTGTTTAATATTTTTTATATGATGGCAGGTAGCTAGTGAACTATTTTAATTATTTATAACTTTGTACTTGATTGGAAAATATACCTAACCACAATTAGTTAATCTTACCCGCTTTGAACTCCCTGGTAGGGCAAAGCGGGTTTTTCAAATGTTTGAAAAAATTGATAATAAATAAATACTGGGTTTGAAATAGTACAAAAATCACTTTTTACTTTGAAGATAAAGATTCCTGCTAGGAGATAAAACCGAAATTGTTGTGATAAATATTAAAAAACTACAATTTTTGAGCGTTATTCGAAAACCTACTCGCTTTGGTAATTAAAGGTACACACCAAATTTATGAATATTATTTCGAATGTATGAACAAAAAGACCGTACAAAATGAGACTGAACGAGAAAAGTAGAGTTTGTAATTTTTCTCCGTTGCAGCCCCTTTCCCTTTATATTTCACATAACATTTGAAGCAGCACAAATGCAAATTATTTCTTTATATTCGCGATTGCAATTTTTCTTTCCATTCATATACATTGCAGAGCCACAAAAGTATAAACTTACACAAAGAGACATTTCCGAAAAGTGTCTGCAGTGCTTAAACAACTCTTTTAACATTCATGCAATTTCTTATTTGACTTCAAAATTTCTGAAAAGCGTGTTTTTCTTTTCCTTTTGTGAAAAATCCCAAACCCATACGTGCATGAAATCTTCTTACACGAATGCGTGTCGGGCACTTCTTTTCGCATCGATTAACCATGCAGAATAACCCTCTTTCGAAGCGAAAAGAAGAATTTAAAACTTCTAGTTATTTGCATACATACTGTTAACGGAGATCATAGATTATTATCGGGCTTCATGGTTGCATTTTTTGGTTTCTCTTTCAAACAAGGTCATCGTTTTTGAGAGGTCAGACATTATGCGAAGCAGTTTCTTTAATTTACATTTAACTTTTTAAACTGTTTTTCAATTACTGAAACGTTGGAATATGACTGTAGTTATATAATAAGAAGTGTTTGGGAGTTGTTTTAAATTTTATTGGGCTTTTCACTGTAGTTCTAGGTAGAATACCTACTATTTTACTAGCCGCCAGTATAAATATTTTGCATTTTGTCATTGGTATTCTTCCTGTACGTAAGTTTTTTGTAATTGCTATGCTGAAGGTTACAAAAATCCGTAACATTACTCTTAAAATTTCACTCTCTTTCTCTCTCTCTCTCTCTCTCTATATATATATATATATATATATATATATATCTCTCTCTCTATATATATATATATATATATATATATATATATATATATATATATATATATATATATATATATATATATATATATATATATATATATATATATATATATATATATAACAATAATAGCAATTTTCAAAACGATTTGAGTTTAGAAATGTACTTTTTAGCCTACTTTCCCAGTAAAAGACAGAAAAGAAGAAAAAAGCATGAAAAAAGGCTTAATGCATCTTAAAAATATCGCGAAAAACAAAAAATAAATAAATAAATAAAAAATAAGTAAAATAATTAAATAAATATTGAAAAATTAAAAATTGGAAAGTAGGGTATTGAGATGGGGGAAAATGTCTGTCGGTCTGTCGGTAGGTCTGTCTGTTCCCCGCTAATAACTTTTGAATGAATAGTCCAATTCGAACAAACCTTTTTTTGTTCGAAAGATCTCGGTGAGTGCACCTCATTTCCATATTTCACTTTTTGATTTGAACTATTTTTTGTTCAATTTTGAACAGTTCAAAAAAACGAAATACTAGCGCCTACGGGGAAACTGAAAGTCAATGTAGATTCCGTACTTGAAGGCGGATTTACTTCAAACAAATTTTGTTGGAAATAGCTCTTGACGCCAAACTCCAGACTCCGACTCCGAGAATTTAGGGGCACCTTACTCCGACTCCCCGACTTCGACTCTGACTTCGTAGCTTTGGCAAACATTTATACACGGAGGACAAATGACCGACTCCGATTCTTGGATATTCAACTCCGACTCTTTTATCCCAAAATGAGATTGACTCCGACTCCGACTCCACAACTTTGGTTTTAACTGTGAAATAATTATTGTTGATATGACTTGTTTTTATTTTCACGTTAAAGTTTTAATTTAGGTATTCAGTTTTCCGCGAATAAACTCGAAGTCATTTATGTTAAAGGTATGCGCAGACGACTTTTTTTTTTTTGACAATGAAAATTATTTCTTTAAGTTGACATTTTATTGTTTTTATTTATTTTGGTAAGTGCATTAATTCATTTAAGAATTTTGTTTTTTGGCAACAGGGGAAAAAGAAATGATTTTTTTTTGATATGATGTATTTATTGTAATGAACTTATTATTATTATTTTTTCGTTTTGAAAGCTGTTAAAGATTCTTTTTTAATGTAAAGAAGTGTATTAGCTGCTTTGTTTAAAAGGTGCTACTATTTTATTTGTTCGTCTTTTTTTTTTTTTAGAAAAGTAAGAAATATTTTATTCCTAGAAATCAGCTTAAAATATTTAAAAAATATGTTTGAAAAAATTTGCGATTTTAGCTATTTTTGAGAATATTGATCAGGTACTAGAAAGTAGTATGGGGAAAGTAGGCTTGTTTACTTCTAGACAGAACTTCTTGTTGAAATATGTCACGGTGAAAAAAATTCGTTTGGTGCTACTTAAACTAAACGATGGAAAGATCGAAATAAAATGAAATATTGTACTTTTTTAAAATTATTATTTTTAACTTAGAATACAGGTTTTTAAGAGTTGGTGTACTTCTTCTAACCAGTAGAAACTTTTTGTATTACTGCATGTAATGATTCATACACCTCTGCGATTATGTCCATCTTATCCACTTGCTTCTCCCAGTCTAAGCGTCATAACCTTAAAAACCGTATAATGTTAAGAAACAATGGGCACAACAATAAATAATTATTTTTTCCTGCAAGGAAAACACATATGTTTAACGTGCATATTTGTACTAAGCTTAAGATTAAAAGTGTTATGTGTATTTCATTTAAACCGTTACGCTTCTTCTGTTTAAATAAAAGGTACCAATAATTATTATCATGCCAATGGACGAAATAAAACAAGGCCAATGTGCATGTGAAATGCAAATAACTTATTCTATCGAAAACGAAAGATAAAACAAGTTCCGTTATAAGCGAACCTACTTTCCCGTGCACCAGCATTGATTTTCTAACACCACATCAATATTCTCTCAATTGACTAAGATTGCGAACAAGGTTTTCAAAAAATGCTTAAATGCCTACTTTATGCCTCGAAAAAAAAAAAAAAAAAACTTTTTGATAGTACAAAATTTATATCAAATTCGGTTTCTCAATTTACTAGGCTTCAGTTTTCAATAAATTTGAACCGTAAATGACCTTTGTATTAGGAGCACCCCAAATTTGGCTGTTTTGTTCAATATTTAAGCGTACAATTTCACTAGGGGCAAACTGAAAACCTACAAAATATATTTTTGCCAACACACTATTTAGAACCGAAATAAATAAAACTACCATTTTAACAATATCTACAAAGGCTGCATTTCTATTAAAAGAAAGAAAAAATAATTTCGCTTTTTGCACGAAAACAAACAGAAAACACTAAAACATGAAATTAAACTAGTTTTATTTATTATAATATCGTTTGCAGCTCTTTATTTAGGGTGAAAATTAAAACTTTTCGACTGTAGCTGCTACTTCAGTGTAAAAATATAAATTACTCAAAAGCCTGGTAATAACAGAAATCTCATTTAAAACTTTAGAACCAAAAATAAATTTCAACCGTTATCATTTCACAGCAAAAATAATTGAGCTTTGGATTCACTTCATTTTGACTGAGTTATATTTTTCTCTGCCTTGCTTCTGTGTTAAGTTTGTGAACCACAGTGTTTAATTTCTATTAAAAATTTAATAAAATATTGAGAATAGAAACAATTTTGTTAGTTTTTGGTTAAAAAAAAAAAAAAAAAAAACATTTAGCGTTAATGGTTTCTTAAGTAAGAAAGTTTGAAGTTTGGAATTCCCAAATATGATTTAATGTTAATAACGTTTGAATTGTTCACAAAATACCGATAAAACATGCAAACCGAAAACACGTTTTTCTGTACATGTTTATCATCAAGAACTATTTACAGCAAAGTTTGTTTAAAGGTAATGCACCGCCCAGTTCTAGATTTATATTTTCCATAAATGCCCCTGTAGTAGCTGTTGATTAAATCTTATTAACTGTTCAAAATTGGGCGAAAACATTTTCAAATAAAAAATAATAATACAGGAATCCTTGCCGATGTTTTTCAAACAAATACAGTTTGCTCAAATCATACCATTCCCTTAAAAGTCATTATGGGAGGGGTGGAGCAACTGGCAGAGGGACAAACTGATAATAGTCACCTTCCGTTAGTTATATTCAGCTAAACTAAACAACAATACATGCAAGAAAAATGATGAAACATACGAGATTTTACTAATTATTTTTCCTAACATGAAAGTATGACTTTATTGCATCATACACTTTTTTAAGTAATAATGCATGCATGCTGCCAAAAAAAAAAAAAAAAAAAAACATTTTTCTTTAAAGTAAAACAAGCAGAAATGCAGAGCAGAGCTCTGCATATATCTCCAAAAGTAAATTTCTTAAAGCAAGTTTCGACTGGACTGACTAACATTTCACTTACAATTACATCAAGAAGGTTTCAGAATTACGAGTGGAAGAAGATACAAGTAAAATTTTGAAATTTGGTCACGATTTTGTGAAGCCCAGTTTTATACTTTCATGATTTTCATACCTAAGAGCCACGAATTCGTAGGAAAGATACGAAAGAAAGATTTCTGGTGGCAAATTTTTTTTATCTTAAAGAAAGTGAACATTAAAAATAAGTAAATATATTACAGCCTCGACTTTTTGACCTCTCGTGTTTTTCCTACCCATGCATAATAACATTTAGAATATTTAGATATTAGCAATCTGATATTTTATACGAAAACAAAATATGACTAATTGAACGAAAAATTCAAGATTTTACTAATACAACTCAAATTCAAAATAATACAATACTTTTCACTTTTTGGAAAAAAGTTGATTGTAATCAAATATAAGTGCAAATTAGGTATTAAAATGAACGTGCCACCTTTCTTAGACCTTAAAGTGTGCATTTCTTTTCAAATATACTCAATTAGAAATAATCTTAGACAGAATCATCCAAAAGTTTATAGTGATGAGAGTTTACATTGAGTCAAAAAATTAGAATATTTAAATTAAAGGGGGGAAAAAACTTTCAAAAGAAACAATATCAATACTAGAATGCGTCATTTTTGCTAGATTCAATGCTTTAATCCTTTCACACCACCACCTGATTCTACCACCTGTTTACATTAATCGCTTTTGACATTGTTTCCATATCCTCTTCAATGCGGCAACGAGTTTAATTTTGTTGGCAGGCACCATCAGGTCTTGAACCGCTTTCTTTAGATTTGACAGTACCCCAAATTCTTGATCGTATTGAGTTTGGTAGAGTTGCTTGACCAGTTTAATATCGAAATTCTTCTTTCTGTTTAAAATCTATGAGTTTATTTAAAGACATGACATGGAGTAAAAAGTTGCTGAAAAATAAAATGTGTCACTAAATGTGTAACTGCTGTGCCTCTGATGAAATATCATGCAGTATTATTGATAAACAGTGGAATTCACGCATTGTTTTATTTTAAGATCTATATAATTTCCCAATTCCAGCAGTCCTCATGCACTCGCCAACCAAAAAGCATGCGTCAAATTGGAGAGAACGTCTTAAACAACATTACTCATACGCTTTTCTTTTTAAACGTCAAACCCGAACACCATTTTTTTGTTTACAGATATTTCAAAAAAAAAAGGTATTACTTCGTAGATCCGCATATAAAACTGCAGTTTATGAAACCGTCTAAGTGTAGTTGGCGTGGACAAGATAACTATACATTCTTTTCAACACTTATGGACCTAAGAAGTACTTTTCAACAATTATTTTGGACAATTTACTGCAATTTGGGTTCATCTCTGCCAGGCGTTACAATTTTTCTACCTCGTTTTCTTCGGTTACTGTTTCGTTGGTCAGTCCTTCTATATTCTTTTAAAATATTACATACCATAGACTGTAAAACGTTCATTTGAATTGAGTTGGATAGTTTTTTTCTAACTTTAAAAAATGATACAATATGTAACTTCGTTTTTTTTCATATTTATCACCTTGACGACCCATTTTGAGCAATAAAAGACTTTTAAAAGAGCGTAAAAATAACCGGGTGCCAAGCTCTATACTTGTGACAAACTGTCAATTAACAGATATGCAAATATTTTCGCTACTTTTTAAAATTCACATTGAATGAGTAGATTATTCTAATTTTTTGATCCATATGAAAATCTATATATTTTTCTTATCTGTTAATGATCCATAAGTTGTTAAAATAATATCTGAATATTTGTTTAAATTGATTTACCCATTCATGTATAACGAGTTTTACTCTTTTTAATTTGCATGCGTTCATTTTTCCCGACTCAGGAGCAAATTTTGTTCAAACAGTTCTGATATTCTATTATTTTGAATTAGGGTTGTATTTTTTCGAACATAAATGTAACACTTTACGACACACTATTTTAAGCATTAGTGCATGCAGTGCTGCAAAAATAACTTACCATTAAAATCCGTTTATTTACTTTGAAGTGAAACCAGTATAAATATAGAACATAAATCTCCCTACCTTTCCCAAAGTAAGTTTCCTAAAGCAAGTTTCGACTGAATTACTTTTTTTAAAAGCGTCAGTTTCCTCATCTAATAACAAACATTTTATCTTCACTGTTTCAAACAAAGCGAATTTCATGATAATTCGTAAATTAGGCTGTGTTAGGTACCACTGCAAGCACTTTTTATTTTAACATCCTTTTACATACAACATGATTCCTTATTTTAACATTAAAAAAAAAAAAAAGAAAAAAAATCAGCAATCAGATCCTATGATAAAATCATCATTTCATGCTTTTTTTTCTTCTCTAAAGAAGTAGTTCTTTCTGATTATTCAAAAAAGCATGCTGAAATTCGTAGTTAAATTACGTTTTTAATTAAAATTCAAATTGCTAAAAGTAAGGCTTTTGTTTTAAAGTTTTTACTTTCTGTCCTTTCGGAGAAGTTGAAAAAAAAAATTTTTGATTAAATGTAAGTCAAAAGAAAATCTACTAAGCAAAACCTTTAAATAATTAACATTCGCTAAAAAAATTTAAAGCGGAAATGCGTTTTTCACAAGTGCAATATTTTTGTTTCTACAGAAAGTGATTACTTAAATCTAATTAGAAAACGTGCAATCTTTTGTTGTTGAAAAAATATTTTAAATCGAAGCACGCTTGGGCAAATTGATACCTGCGTATTTTACAAGTAATATAAAAACAGGAGTTTGTGGCACACAGTTCAATAACATAAGCCGAATGAATACAAAATAAGACTATTCGTTTCTGTTTTTACACATTTAAATATATACACATACTCCCAATGTATAACGGATATTTTTGAAATAAAAATAAATCCCAGTTTTTTTTTAAATTAAACTATTTATAAATATTTCAATTCATTATTCAATCCTTTAACTCTTTGAGTTTTTGAGCTAAGTTTTTTCATTCTTTGCAATACATCATGCATATTTTTCTTGAAATTTAATTAAGAACTCTCACACTGAAATTAGCTTAAAATTAGAGAGAACTAAATGAATTCATTTTGGTAAACATTTATATTTATGCTTTAAAAAAAAGATACTTAAACAGGAAATAACTGTTGTATATAGCTAGAGATGGGGGAATTGTGATTTTGCCACTTTGCCTGTCAGACTGTGTGTCAGTCTGTCTGTCTGCCCCCCCCCTCGCCCCCAAGAAAAATTTTGAGTTAATGGTCCGATTTGAACCGTAAATTACCTTATTACTTTGCGTACCTTATAAAAATTAGTTAAGGACATTCAAATATGTATATTAGTATTAATATGAAAGTTGTTTTCATCCTTATATATATAACAGCGAATTCCGTAATCGAATAATGCTAGTGACGTCACCAACAATAAAACTCGCGCCCCAGCATGATATATTTTTTTTTTTTTTTTTTGTAATGTTTGACGCGCAGGGAAATGCTTTATTCTGACAAGGTTGAACTGGATCCGGTAACTGAACTGTTTTACAGGTAATACTGTAATTTTTTAGGAGAATGGAGAAACGAAAAAGTGGTCAACAATTAATGCTCTCTACTGGGATTTAGGGTTAATCCACTAGAGTCAGGGTCAAAATTTCAACTATCAAGATATCACCAAACAGGCTTAGTTCAAATGTAGAGGCAATTTTCACTAAGCATGCTTTGACGGGCGATTTTCTAGTTAATAATGAAGTTTTTTAACTATTGCCGAATTGTATTTAACCGACATTAGTAGAACCTGCAAATATAGTGATATAACCGCAGCCTGGTCCTCTAATGCCGAGGCAGCTCGCGACCCACTATCTTTTTTCATTAAATAATGCATATTAGTGAGACAGCTTTGAAAACATTTTGAGTTGTTTAAAATCATATTACGTCTTTAATCAAGATTCAAGTTTTTTGTATGAAAGCTGAAAACTCTATACTGCTGTGGGCCGGTCAATAACAGTATCCACAAAAATGAGTTTAGACATATTATTTGAAGAATGAAGTTCTGGTTAATAAAATTTGAAGTTAGTCTTTACACAGTTTTTCAAAGGAAATCAAATCAGCATCTTTGTGTGCAGGAAAATCTAATTGAAGTGCAGGACAAAAATGCCAAAAAAAAAAAAAAAAAAACAAAGGAAAGATAGAAAAAACGATAAGAAAAGGAAAATAAATCAAATATCCTCATATATATACTAGCGAATGATCGAGTAACGCACCTGACGTCATCAACAATGAAACTAGCGCCACGACATGATAATTTGATAATATTTTTTGGCAATGTTTGACATGCAGGGAAAGGCTTTATTGTGACGAGCTGAACTGTATCCGGTAACTTAACTAATTTACTGGTAAGATCATGTCATTTCAGGGGAATGAAGAAACAAAAAAGTAGTTAACCATGAACGCTATCTACTGTAGTTAGGGGTTATTCCAATTGAGTTAGGGTTAAAATTTCAACTGTCAAAATATCACCAAGCAGGCAATTGCTTCGTTCAAATGTAGAAGCAATTTTCACCCGTCATACCTTGATGGGCGACTTTCTAGTTTGTAAATACTGCCATGTACCATAGCTCATGGATATCAAAATAGTGACTATTTTGTCAGCTAATCAGAATTTTAAAGGTTTTACGTTTACTGCATGTCTAAAACAGATGACATACAGAAAAACAAATGATTTTGTTAAAATTTAGCGTTTAACTTTGCGTATTCATGTGTTTTTCTACTTCAGGGAGAAATCGCTTGAGATTTTTATTTGAACTTCTTTCAAATTCGTTTTTGCAGAGAGGCATATCCTTTTCCAATATCTCGCTTCGTTTTATTTCAGTACTTTGAAATTTAAGAGCTAAAGCAAAATCTTGATTTTCTAAATGGCCATCTAAAAGCCTCTTTTTTTCTCTTTCTTTCCATTCTTTTTGTTTTATTTAAAAGCTATGTTTCTCGAGTTAAAAAAGTGCATTAGGTTAGTACGTGGCTCATAATAAATAGAATGTGTTTTTAAAACATCTTTTTATTCTGTCTTGTTTCTTTAGAACCTTTTCTTTCTAAAACTCGATATTTGAAACAAAAACTGAGCACGAAAAAAAAATTATAAAGGGTTTTGTTTTGAAATGTGGTTGATAGCAATAACCCGAATGAATCTATTTTAAAGGTATGTGTTCATAAAAGAATCAAGTATTTTAAAACATCTCTTTTAGTTTCTTAGTTTGTAAAATTTCAGTAACTAATTTTGTTTAACCTTAAATTTTGTATTTATATCATTTTCAATTTATTACCAAAGTTCACTGTAGAAAAACAAAATTTTGTGGATTTTCTTAGCTTTTAAACTTTTTCGAGCTCTATACTGCACTCTGTATCATTTGCTTCGACAACTTGAAATGATTTATCATCTGATCTTACTGCCGTGCATCAAAGAACACTCGTACGGTACGTGCAATATGTGTACGTGTGTTGTATTGCTGAAATACTACACGAGGAATGCTCTGTAGAATGGGTTGTACTCTCGCCGTCACAACATATCTGATATAGAGCTCACTTAAAATTACCCGTAATTCGGAGTAGATGAGAACTCCCCCCCCCCCCTAGTATCCAGTAGCGTCTCAGACCATGACACCTGGTTATGAAAACTAGGGGGTTGGTTAATATAAAGATTTATGTGCCTTTTGGAAATGCTTCAATAAGTATTTGCAGCCTTAGAAAAATTGTCGGTTAAAAAAATATCTTTTTTTTTTTTAAATTTATGTCTTTGTTTTTTTCAGTGTATGTGGAATGAATTCATTTTACCTGTTATTAATTTCTAAGAGCTGGTTCTTTAAACTATCTTCATTATTGTTATTACTTTTAAAAAATCTATTCATACACTGTAAAAACGATTCAGAAACGTTCCTGGAAAATAATGGGCAGCTGATGTGCCCAATATCTGCCAGAAACATATTTTGCAAATTCTGGGAACTTTTTCCGCTAAAGTTCAGTAACCTTCCTGATATTATCCTGGAAGCATCCTGAAAAATTTAGAAATCTTCCTGTCTAAAACCAGTCGTGTCCGTAGAAATAATATCTTGGCATCATTCTGATTTATCAAGGAAGTTGAAAAAGCATTATTGCACACATGGCCAAAGCTATGCCAGAATTGCAAGTAAGTAACGAGAATTTTACTTGACTGCAAATCTTGCAAAGCAATGCAGTCCACACTTTTTCGCTCCCTTTGGAAGTTTAACTAGCATGGACGGGCCGTACTTGAAGTAAAGCCGATACACTTTATAAATAAGCTCAATTAATCTTTAAACTGGGAGCTAAAAATATTTTTCACAACAGTGAAAAGTCTGCATTCTTGCGACTTGAAGCAATTCAGAAAACTTTTTGTCAAGAATACTTAATTTTTCCAGGAAGTGGATAAAAACCATTAAAATCCCGAAACGTGACACGGAAATACCCAGTAACGTTTTGGAATTTTTTTACAGTGTAAGTAAGTATCAGAACAGAGGTAACAAATAAAATTTTGTAATGTGCTAATTAAATGATCATATTATATTATTCTATTCAGTGGAAGCATCAATTCCGCATTCCGTTTTAAAACTCTTTTGTAACTCATACTGAAAGAAAGTAGCTACTTAGACTTTCTTATTTACATCATAAACTAGTTCTTACAACTAAAAACAGAATATTTCAGTTAGCAAACTCTTTGATGGTGTACATCAAACAACATCAATTTACGCATCAAAAGCAAGCAAACGAAACTTTCTTTTTTTTTCAAGACACTTTTGAATTAAATTAAAGATTTTATTTTTAAAAAGAAAATACTAAGTATATAATTCTATTTAAATTCATACTTTACTTTTCATTTTCTTTTTCAATTTGCGCAAGAAAATGTCTTGATAAATCATGTTCTTTCTTAAACTATTTCAGTTGAAAATTTAAGTCCGATAGTTAGAAACTAATTTCAGTTTTTGAAATGCAAAACATTTGCACATGGTAAGTCAAGAACTAAGCAAAATACTTTGCTTTTTGTTTTTACTTCCGTATATTTCACTTGACGCTATTTCTGAAAGTTGTTTTCCAAATCTATTTTTGAGGCTTCAATTTTTCTTCTGTACCTTTGATAAATGATATCTTAGCTTTAATTTATAAGCACTGCACAGAACATTTTTTAATGCAATAATTAATTAGAAATTTTCTTCACAATAACGCTAAAAAAATATCTAAAAACTAATTAGCAATGTTACAAGGTTCCCCCCCCCCATTAATGTTTATTTCGAATTAAAAATAATTTTTTTCTAACCTTTCTTTTAGAAACGTTCCTTAAATATTACGCAACAAATATTGAGTAAAATTATAAAAAATAGGAAATGTTTACAAAGAAAGGGGGAAAAAAGAAACCGAGTATTGCAAATTAAACCGGAGCTATTGATTAGAAAGCAACATTTTATGTTAACTAAGTAACTTAGTATAAACTACATAACTGTTTTCACGGTAAAAATTTCAATAAAAATGTATTTTATTATTTTGCTAATATTTCAAAAATTAAGTTGTCGATTTCGTTTTCCAACTCAATTCCACTTATATTCAATGCAATACGTTTGATTATTGATAACCTCCTTATTATACAAAGATAGTGCTTTTTATTAGACATTAAGCTCTATAGAAAAACATTGGCATTAACTAGAAAATAGAATTACACATTTGAAAAGAATCGCCAAATGCTCAAACTAAGCAAGTTTGGTCAGTACTCGGCAATATCTTCTTTGTAAGACATCAACCCATTGTAAGAAGTTGCCGTGAATGGAAATATAAAATTTCGGAGTACAAAACTTTTAGTTGTTGAGTTTCTAAAATAATGATCAAAATAATCGTTCGCACTACAGTACTAGAAAGCCTTATTTTGAACTACTTATACACTGAAATCAAATGTACACGTGGTTTTTTAGTGGTCCAGAAGCTTTACTAAGGAGTTCTAGGTTACCAAAACCGAATGCAGAAAACAGAGGAAGATTTACAATGTTTCTGAAATTTCATAAATATATTTTTACTTGATTTTTAAAGAACAACTATCGAAAATTACGCCCAAAAGGAAGTAGTTTGCATTTTCTTGTATGAAATATTATAAGAGCATGAAAAATCAGAAAAAATATATGTTTTAAACAGCATTTTGAGTTTTGGCATCAGGTAGAGAAAATGGGCAGATATTATAAAAAAATGAAGCAGTAAGGGGCAAAGAGATGAATGAGCAAAAATGAAATAAAAAACTGTTTGTCATAAAGACACACACTAGAAGTAAAACTTTTACCTTTCTATTTTTTATGTTCTGAACTGTTACTTCACTCGCACGTTTTGTCTCATTTCACATTATTATTCTTTCTGCGCCTAATACAAGCATATTCAGAAAAACATTGTATATTTTAGAAAATTGATTATAAACAACGAAAAAACTAAACAATACTCGAAATCCGCTTTCTAATTGTTAAAAACAATGAAAAACGGAAGTAAAAAGTTACTTTTGTTAACATTGGTTTACAAACTAATTTGAAGACAGAATTAAACTAATGTAGATTATACTTTTAAACTGATGACTTGACTTAAATAGAAGAAACCGGCATTATTTGAAAAATTTAAATCCACAAATATATGTCTGCTTCACTTCCCTTACACAAAAAGTTTCCCGATCAGAATTTCAACGCTCTCACATAAGAAGTTTCACTTCAAAATTTGGACATATATTAATGGTGAAATTAACGATTCTCTGTTTCGAGGGAAGAGATGGTACTAGATGCCCTAGTGTATGATTATAGCGTGATTATAGCTTGATTATAGCAACACTAGAGTTAAGGGAGGGGTTATTTTTACCCCAAGCTAACTTTTTTTGCTAACTGCTTCTCTATATTCTCATAAAAAGCTCAATTCTTCCTTGACTTTTCCTGAATTATTTTGCTGTGTAATAATATAAAGTTTTCAAGAAAATTTATATTATTAGTAATTTTTTTTTTAAACCCAAACTAAAAGTGTGGCAAGTGTTATTATGACCTTCTGAGAAACAAGGAAATGCAAATTCATTCACCAATGCAGAAACATAGCAAAACCTCGAAAACATTGCATTGCAACATGAAGCATTTATAAAGTTTTTGCACATAAAACGGAGCATTAGTCACTAGTATCAGAAATCCAACCGAAACAGCGCTGGTTATTTTAAGGATATTTTAAACTTTTAAAAAAATAATTAAATAAATATCCTTAAAACCTATGTGTCTATAAATAAACTGCATTTGATCCAAATTTGTATATTTTAAACTATTTTTTACAAATATACAATATTACGCAAGGAACTATGCAGATTTTTCTCGTGTGTTAAAATAACCCCGCCGTAATTCTAGGTATACGAAGCCCGCTGTAATTCTAGTGTTAAAAAACGTATTAATAAAAGTTTACCTAACTTTGCACGCGTTCTACTCAAAACTTAAAAAAAAAAATCCTCTCACGTATTTTTGCTTCTCATTGTCTCAATCGTGCTTTTCAGCAGTGACTTCCTTACTTCAAACATCGGTAAAATCGCGACTTTTTAGTGCTTTGCGAACACATTTTTCTCATGACAGAAAGAGTCTGTTGTTCAGCTCAAATTGTTCTTCAACAATGAACAGTTGCATTGGTGTTGA
The DNA here is from genome assembly GCF_026930045.1 of Uloborus diversus. Classification (NCBI taxonomy): domain Eukaryota; kingdom Metazoa; phylum Arthropoda; class Arachnida; order Araneae; family Uloboridae; genus Uloborus; species Uloborus diversus. The sequence goes on from NC_072735.1 coordinate 88,986,157, forward strand.
AATGTGATTTTCAAATTCAGAAATATTTTTATCGGAGCAGAGCAGTCATATAAATCTATCGTCCGAACACAATGAAATAGTAATAACGATCTGAGGCAGATTGATTTAAATTGATTCTACTTGTGTAATTCAGCGATGTAATTCGAAGCTTTGTGGGCTGTAATAGTTCAACGAAAACATTTTCACTAATGAAGGTTATTATTAACTAGTATCAGTTGCATTTGGAGCATATCTTTTTCAAACAGTTTACTTTTAATTTTTATTCGGCAAATTTGAAAAAAAAAAAGTTTACTGCAAAATATGTGATTTAAAAAAGAAAAAAGGGACTTTCGAATTTTTGGAAAATTTTCTTCAAAAATTTTCTATTTTTTATTCAATTAAAAATTTTTAAATCGCCGAATAAAAAATGAAGCCTAGATATTTGTGCCTAAATTTTTGAGAAAATTTTTAAAATTTACCAAGAATATTAAAGTTCTACTGTTTTGAAGCAACCCTTTTTGTAAATATACAAATTTAAATATTTTTTTCTATTATTTATGTTATGATTTTGCTTATTAAGTAGATAGTGAATCAGAGCAAAAAATTTCAAATTTCTAATTCGTTTAATAATCTTTTTTTTTTTCTTTTCCAATATATGTCCCGGACTTTCTTAAGTGTTTCTCTCTATCTGTTTGCGTTTCAGAGAGCTTTGCGTACTTTCAGCCAAAGTGCATAAGTTTTACTTTTGAAATAGACTTAAATTTTCATTTTGGTTAATAAAAACGTAAAGCTTGCGAGGATTTTTACGCTTGTGAGGAAAAAAAACGCTTTAAAAAAGGGAGGAAAATAAACCAGAGCGATGCAAATTACCTTAATTGATTTTGTAAGAAATTTCGCAAAGTTTATGATATAAAAATATTGATCCAAAATAGCAGAAGATGAAACCATTGAAAAAAAATCGGAATCAGTGACCAAAATTTATTAAAAATATACCACAACAAAGAAAAAGAGTAATATAAAAAAAAAGAAAAAAAATCATAAACAAAATGAAAACGGTCCCCTTTAACAGAAACCACAGCCTACCCCATTTAAAAACGTTTGAAAATATAAAATTGAGTAAAAAAGGGCCAAATTACTGGCTAACAAACAAAAGAACGCAGCTAAGCGAAGCTATTTTTTTAATTCTTTAAGAGTTAATTGTTAACAATTTAACAGACTTACCAAGTTTAAATAAAGTTAATTTTGCGTGAAAAAACAGATCATTTCATTGGTAAGAAAATAAAAAGCTTGCGCTCTTTTTTGTCCGTTATAGGAAATTTTTGTGAAAATTTTATTAAAAATCTGAGTATAAATAGCAGAAAAACGATTTTTTCCCTACTTTTGCCGATCTACAGAACAAAGAAATTCAAATAATACAAGTTGTGCAGCTCTCCTCTTAAATTAATAGTAGTAAAAAAAGGGACGGCTTTTGATATTGGCACAAAACAATGGCAATTTCAGTTTTAGAAATGTGATAATTGCGCGATGGAAGATATCCATATAAAATCAACAATTGTTGTATCTGTACAATGTCAGCAAATTTTCAAGACGGGTGAAATTTTATTTTAAAATAAAAATATTAAAACTGAAAAAAATATTGTTTGGAAAACAGAACAGAAATAGTTCATTGGTTAAAAATAAATAGGTAATGAACATAATACACTTGAAGACTTTCTATTAGCTTTAACGAACTATTTCAGTTAAGTTCATATTTTATTCTTTATTATTACTTTTTTGCAACATTGAAAATGTTTGGGTCTTCACACGTTTTAAGAAGATTAACACGCTAATTTTCTGACTTCATATGCAATTTTATTTTATTATTTATTTTTATTAAATAAAATTTATATTTTTAAGTTTGTACCAAGCTGGAATCAAACCGCGACTTTTACAGTGCAAAACATGTATTTTGCTACTCGGTCACCCAGATATATGCTACAAAATGAACTATAATAGTTCATTTTGTAGTAATAATAAATTCATCTAAACCAGAGTACATTTTTTCGATTAAATTTTTATCGGCATATTTTCTTACAGTTAGCTACTTTTGCTTATTGAAAGAATATTACTGATGGAATGAAACATTTTCAGTGTAGGTGAGTAACGTTTGCTATGAGATCATCTGCAACTTTTTGAAATGAAAAAGTCGTTCAAATGAATAAGTACGGTAAAATAAAAAATGAACGGGAAAAAAATGAGTTGATGTGTGCATCACATGACCTCCTTTTACTCCAATTTAATGTCATTTCCTCATTGCTGGCAATTTTAATGTGATTTAATAGTTTACTCTCTAAATATCACCAACAGTGGCCAAATTGAAATCAAATTAAAAAAAAAAAAAGAAAAAATCGCCAAATTTGTCGCCAACAATGATTTCCCTCAAAAAGGGGCAAAGAACACAGCTAGGGGGGAGTGCACAACTAGACCCCCTAGAAGTTTTCAACTTTCTAAGACATACGTACGCACATACGCACATACGCACATACATACGTACATACAGACGTCACAAGAAAACTCGTTGTAATTAACTCGGGAACCGTAAAAATGGATATTTCGCGAGTCTATACGTTCTTAGGCACCTATCCACATCTGGTCGAGTCGAAAAAAAGAAAAAGAAAAAAAAAAACTCACCGTTCATTCGGCGGTGAGTAAAATGGAAATTAAAGTCGATTTTTGAGTGAAATTTTTTTCGCGAATACAATACGTAAAAAAGAACGATAATGTGATAAACAAATCTTTAAAAGAACGACCCATCTACAGTTCAAACCAATCAAATTAATGTGAATGAGGATGTTGTAGTGATTTCTTGTTAATATTATTGATGTAATTCTTTTAAACAAACAAATTTTTGAAAGAGAACAATACACTTTTTTCAAATAATGTAAAAATATGTTGCCATAACATTGGTTATTCTATGCTACGTACAAATTTTACTTCTCTTCTACACTTAAATGAGTTAAAGCTACATTGAACACTAGGAGAAGTAATGATTAATGTGAAAAACGTCTGCGTAAGCCATTATTTAAGACTTTTTCATTACGTAATCTTCGTTTAATGGTGGCTCTTGAAAGTAATATTACCAGCCATTACACTCTTTAAAGCTCTTCACTGAGTCATTTTATCAGCTCTAAATTTAATATCGTAATTTATATGTCTTATATTTTCCGAGAGAGGATTTCTCAGCTTTTGATAGTTACAATGAAAAAGGAGGACATTATTGAAAAAAATAAATAAATAAATGAAAGAGCAATAAAGACTGTAATGTCTCTTCTCTGTCCACATGTAAGTGTATGTGTATAGAGAAAAAAAAAGAAATATAGATATGTGAGTATCTGAGTTTGGAATTGTGCTTTTCTCTTTTTTTTTTCTCAGCGACATCAAATATATACAGGGTGTTCCCGTTCAACCTGCAAGACCTCTTTTTTCGCAACAGTTTGTCCTAGATGAATACTTCCAATTGCAAAAATTGTCAAACTCTGATGCAGAGTTAAGAGTTCAGGTATTGATAGTTTAAAACGAAAAAAAGAAGAGTCAACAAATACAAATTTAACTCTTGATACGGGCCTTGAGTTCCCTAACTGATATTTAAAGAAATAGACTCCATTAAGATATGTTACTGACGAAAAAAAAAAGACATTTGTACGACCAAAACTCAAGGAGAAATTCAGAAATTCGAATTCTAAGTCTTAAGGGACCATCTAAAACGCGCGATGGGATCTTGTCACCCTTTTTGAAGAAATAGATTGTCGAAGCAAAGAAAAAAAAAGTGTATATACTTTTCATTGGTGTTTCAAAATAAATGTAAATGTCATGCCACGTTACGAAAAAGCACAAAAATAAATCTCGTGTAGTTTGAAAAAATGAACTCTTTGCACACCTATAACTTAAACCATTGTTAGCGGCTATATTTCACCATAAAATGTGGTAGCTAATGTTGTGTGGTGTAATTTACAAAACGCTGCATTTCATATCACAGCGAATATTGATCGTAATAATGTCAAACTTTTTCTGTTGGAATTATTTTTCAATTATTTCTCTGAAATAAGTTAGGGACCTAGGGTCCGTATAAAAAGTTAAATTTTGAAAATTTTGACTCATTTTGTTTTTTGCTTCAAACTTTCAATATCTACTTGGTTTTTTCACTTTTTACTCCACGATATTTTGTAACAAATTAAAAATTTAACGAAACAATTTCGGAAGTCTTAAAAACACTTCTTTAATTAAAAGAAAGATTTTTTTTATGATAAGCTTTCTTCCTATTCGTCCAATTTTACAGTGTGATGGTGGTTGAGTCTTGTGGAAATGGATTTGCTTGAGTTTGAATTTACCTACAGGTTTTTTCATAGCTAAACCTCAACTGTATTCTCATTGGTTGCTATTAGAACACTAACAATTTATCAGAATGAATTCACTGCGTTGCGTTAGTCAAGTTTAAAAGAATCAATCTGAAACTGGTCAATTTTCGTAATACTTGTCACGAATGTAAAAAGAACACAGAAATAGGCCCCTCCCCTTCTCCCCCAAACCCCCTTTTTCCTGTCATATAATTTATTTTGTGAAAACTAGCATATGATTACAATAGTAATTACCGTATTATCCCGCAGTAGCTGGCAAGCCGCAAAATTCGGGGGTCACCAGATTTTCAATAACACTTGCCTGGTCCTTCCCGGCATGCCGGAAAATCGAGGTTACGAAAAAAAATAATAATATAAAAGAATGTATGTTCAGGTTAAAAATGAATATAATTTTTATACGTATTTTATTAGTATTAATACACAGATTAATGTTGTAAATGTATTTACTAACAATTCATTCGTTATTTTAACAAGAAAAATATTGTTTAATAACGAATAATTTTATAAAAATGAAGCAAACATATAAGCAGTAAGTTACCCCCCCCCCTCCTATACCAGTGCTAAAGAATTTACCATAGCTATTCCAAAATAAAAATTTAACTTTCCCTTTCTAAAAGGAACCTAAAATAAGTTATTTAAAGAAACTATGAACAAATCGTAGCAACAATGATTGCTTCTGAACTGATTACTTTATAGGCGTGCTAGCAGAGGTACCCGGTGTCGCCTGGTTCAGTAATAATTGTGAGAAACAATTGCTACTTTCATTCGTTTTCTGTTTTAACTGAAAGAACTTAAAACACACAGCTTTGACGTGATTAAAAATCGAGCTTTTTCCTTACCCATAGAGGTAAAATAGCAATAATTATAAAGAACGAAATAGTATTTGGTTAGAAACGGAAGCACGACATTTAAGCATATAAAAATTTGAAGAAATTCCAAAACATGAAATTTCACTTGTTTTAAAAGATTTATCAGTTAACTAGAGGACCCGACAGACGTTATTCTGTTCAAACTTTGTAAATTGAAAAGTTAAAAACCTTCAATAAACTATCAAGTGTTTAAACCGTTTTGTTGAAAAAAATTAGTAAAAAGAAAATGTTTTAAACTGCTTGGTGTCAGAATGCGTAAATTTATTACAACTTGATTTATCTAATGCCCACTGGACAGTTGTTTTATTAAGTAATTTTTCTCCCGCACTTGATGGTTTGTTCCTTCAGCCATACTCAAAGGATAAGAAGCGTCCTCAGATATTAAGTGTAAAAAACTAACTACCCATCTAGAACAAACGGAGAATCCAGCTGCAACATCCCCCATATGAAAAAGAATGAAATAATCGAAAGGATATCGTTTAAAAAAATGATAAAGGTAAAAACAGTTCTCTGAATAAGCGAAAATCACTCCCCCCCCCCACCCCGATGTAAAATAAACACATTCTTCAATCAAAGTGACGAAACACTCTTTAAAAACGAAAAACAATTATTTGCAATTTGTAATATTTTGCCAAACAAACAAAAAATACAATTAATTACATTAACAGTAGCTTTAAAATGTAAACAAATGATCACGCAACTATATTGTTAATAGCCAAAGTCGCCAAGACACCACGCTACTGTAATCCTGCCGATCAGTGAGCGAAGATAACTCCGATCGATTAGCTGTCCGATCGTTTGAACGAAAACTTTTAAAACTTCGAATATTGCCTAATTTGTTCCTCCCACCGAACATAAAGATCTAGAACTGCACTAATCTTTTGTGTTCAGAACTACCCTGTTGTAATTTATCTGGACGAAAATAAAATTTGTTTTGTCTTTAAATTCCATTATTTTTTCCTTTAAGGATTATCAAACTGATCAGTTTATTATTAAAGTTTTCTTGACATTGGTACCAAAACTCAAAAGGATTTGAGCCGAGAAACAAACGTTGCTGGGGACGGTACTTTCTGATCATTTGGTTAGGAAAACCTAAAGCACTGAACCGGTCACATGGTTCAACTACGACGACAGAACACACGTTTTGCGTAAACTTTACTTTAGCAGTACTATACTTCAAAATATATTCGGAACTCCAGCGCTCGAATACGCTACCTTGCGGTGATTTACAAAACTGCCGATGTAACTAAAACATTGCCACATTTTAGTTCCATGTGTGTCTGTTGACGTAAACACAGGCAGTTTGTTCTGAGTATTTATTAACGCAATCGATGTGTCTTAGTTTGCTTTCAGCTACAGAAATTAATTCGTCCCCTAAGAGTATTCTCGAGCTTCTCAAAATAATGTTAGTTTTCCTTATTTCTTTCAAAAAAGTATTAAATGGTGGACGCGTAAACAAGAAAACTCTGGATTAACAAAATTGGATAACGTTATACCAGGTAAAATTTTTTATTGTATGAATTTGTAAGAATATGAGTTTTTTTTAATCTTAAATTAATTTAACTAATCATATTTTACAGCAGCATTTAGTTGGAATGGACAGTATGCAAAATATTTTCTTGGATTTATTATCGTAGAACAAAATGAAAAATGTTTAACCTAGAAAGAATTTACTTTATTCCTTTTATTCTCAGCTGAAAGGTTTCGCCAAATTTGTTTAGGGTTATAATTTTGGTATTGTGCGAGCAAAGTAGCCTTGGCAAGATTTCGCGTTTTTAGTTAAACCATTTTTAATTTTTATCATGAGTGGAATAAAATGGTAGTAAGATTACAGAATTCGATAAGTGAAAAGAAATAATGGTCAATCAACTGAAAAGAAAAATACCACCATATATCCGTGAGAATTTTGTTGATGATTTGCATAACATGACACAATTAAATCGTAACTCAGAAATTAGAAAAATCGAAACAGAAATTTTTTAAATGAACCGATTCGGGAATTCGAGAGAAATAACTCAGCTACAAATGGAAAACAATAAACGCTAGCCAAGCAAGGCAAAAAAGTATCATCTTCTTTCGATAACAATTTGTAATGTCATATTGAATTTTCTAGCATTAATTGTTATTCTTGTCAGGCCACAATTATTATTTAGTTTTATCAAGAGTTGATAAATATCGAATTCAACATCGTGGAAATAGCTGCTTAGAACTACGAACTACGTAGTTTGCATTAATCTTTGACGTTTAGTAATGCTTCTTGAATTCTCATTTCTTTCTACGTGGGCCAGAATATCCACAAGACTTTGAAAATTAATTTAAAAAGAATAAAGCGAAAAAATCATACGTACGAACAAAAATCACAACACTTTTAGCATTTTCTTCGTTACCATGTGCGTTTGTTTTAGTTTTCAATTCCGCCATTAGACAGTGACTTCAGTGCCCCCTACAGTTCGTTGGAGTTGCGAATCTCGGAACCTAAAATTGTTGCTTTCAAGAAATGAAGGCTTCACTCTCTCTCTCTCTCTACGTTTTATCTATTCTCAGTTGACATATCACAGTTGAAAATTTCATTACAAAAAGCATAACTGGCTTTCTTATTGTCCTTTGGCAACGGGTTAAATATTTATTCCGGTTCTCGCTCAACAATAGATTAAAATAAATATTAAACATTTATGATATATAGTCATCCAATGTTTAAATTAATTAACAAAAACGTTTCCAATTCGATTCATCGCGCTTCGAAACCATGCTTGCCACAACTTAATTGCACACAAAAAATTTGATCAAAATTGGTCCAGCCATTTAAAAGCCTTATGATGACAAACGTCCGCACAGAAGATTTTTATATATTAAGATATTTATTTATTTATTTATTTTTTTTGAACATAGTCTAAAACTTTTTCTACATAGCTATTGAAATACAAACTGTTTTAAAAAAATGTAGCCGCCCGTAATCCCACTATACTTGCTTTACTTATTTTGGGAAATTTCAATTGTTGTGCGTTCTTGGGACGACTTAAAATGTTACTAAATTTGTGGTAATCGTTTTGGGATACCTCGGATAATGCTCCCCTCCCTGCTTTTTAAAACTGTGTGTTACTGATTTTCGTCAAAGAGATGTTGTCGCCAAATACTGAAATATTTTTAATGATCACAAAATGATGCTAAACATTTTCTTCCGAATAAGTAGAAACACTTGGCCAGTGTTTGAAATTGTGCACAAAGACAAACTGATTCAAGTTTTTGTGCTGTTTATTGATTTTCCTAATTTAGTTAGCGGATTATTTAACATTTTAACAAGATTTTAAAGGTTATTTTAATTGCGATATTTTGGTTACATGGGGAAATGAAAACCAAGAAACATTATTACCTACTAGTCTTTGGTTGCAAAAACAGCGCCAGTTGAAAAGGGCCTTACGCTAAAATTGAGCGTGATTAATTATTACAATGTTCTTATTTCTATGAAATTAATATCTATATTTAGTAACTGATTTCCAATTGTATGTTGGATGCATAAACTCGTTTGTAAGTAATAAACTTGCACATATTTTGGAAATATTTTTTATCTCAGAATAGGGAAAAATAGGCTTTTTTGCCTATATGTTAAAGCTCAATTGGTGAAAATCTCTTATGTGATTGAGGAAATGGATGTCATATTTGAAATCAGCTCACCCAATAAAATAAACGTCACTCATTAAAGTACAATCACTTTTTCATGATCCGAATTTTGCATGCCTGTGTAATTTAAGACAATAAACACTTTCTATTTTCCAACTGTTGCCAAAATCAACTGTCTTATTACTTAGTTCCGTTACCGATTATTGGCACAGATGAGAATAAAAATCTTAAGAATGCAATAAATGTCATTTTTGCTCCACACAAGCTTTGGTTAAAAATTTTAATTTTGATAACTATTAATATTGATGTTGTAAGGCAACGAATTTTTGTAACAATGGGTTTTATATTTATTCATTTATTGTTGAAATTTCATGAAATTTACTGTTTTCCATCATAACTTTTTGAAACTAAATTTTTAGAAATAAATTATAGCCTACGTTACTTCCTAATAATGTAGTTTTCTATGGTGAAAAAATGTTTAAAATCGATCCAGTAGTTTTGAAGCTTATCCGGGACATACATGCATAAAGTAGCCATTTATGTATATAGATATTTAAAACCATTAATAATGATCAACCATAAATAACAAGCAAATATTTATACAATACACAATTTTTCTGAAACAAGTTTATTTTCGGAATTCATTTATTTTTTTCCTTACAGTGGTTTGCTTTTTGATTATGGAATTGAATGGGGACTTTTATTTTTCTTTTGTTGCAAAATGAACTTCGAATTATCCGGCATGCCGGAAAGATCGAGTTTCCCGGCATGCTCGTAACCTCGCTTTTTTCCGGCATGCCGGCTAATGGGAGGTAATTTGGTACGAAAAAAATGTTTTTAAAGGAGTATAGGGTATTTTTTAACTTCTAAAATTCCTGTTATTTAATTTGAGTATAATTACTATAATGAGTTCCATCTTTAGTGCATCTTCCAAAATTTGTATAAATATTAGATTAGAAATACTTTCTACACAGATTTAGAAACTAAGAATAAGAAACATTCTTCTTCTTGCTTTTGATTTACTTAAAACTGCTTTTACTTTCAAACAAATCGTGTATTAAACGCTAATATTCTTAAGTTTAAATATTAAAAATAAAATTAAAATTAAATCAGAAACTATATTCAAGTCATTCTGAAATCAGGCCTGAATTTGACTTGTGTTTCAATAAAAATGAAAATGAAATATTTTGTTTTTGAGATTAGTACTGTGCATAATAAGTTTGCGTTCAAAAAATAATCCAAGTTTTACTAATCTGGTTTTTATGCAGCACTCAATCTTTCGAAAAAACAATTTCTTAAAGTAGATTACATTTCGAAAATTTAGCATCAAATATTTTTTAAAACTATGTTGCCAAGATATGTAATTTATAGATCCAAAATGTGCCGTTTTAACTCAATAAGATAAAATTTATCTTTACTAAAGTGCAAAATGCGTTACCCAAATTAATTTTTAAATGGTTCAAACATTGCATATTTTGAGCCGGAAATCTTTTTAAATATATGTACGTATGTATGTATAAAAAAAGTTCTTATTTAAATTTCTTAGTAAGTGTTTAATTAATTCTGCAGTTAATAGAATAAATTATGTTAAACTTTTTTTTAAATTCATGGTTGAGATTGATTTTTTAGGATAGCAGAAAATTATAGTTTTTGTGGTGATTGATTCGATTTGATGCAATGTATAAAACCTTTTCACTAATTCTCTTGGTATTCACCATAATTATATTATACATTTCATCCCAGAGAAACCAATAAAGGTCATTTAGAAAAATAATACGTTTTAAAGAAATAAAGTTTTCTAACGAATAAATATTTTTGTCCTTGACATGAAATGAAACATCTTGATAACTTTTTTCACTCTTACTTTTCCAACACATTATTATGTTAAAAAGAGGGATACTTTGATATTTTTAATTTCTTAAAAAAATAAATAAATAAATAAGCGTTCTATGGGGACAGAATCCTCAGCCTGTGTGCAGCATTAGTTTATAAGTAATATGTATGAAGTGTTTCATTCCCTGTGATAGAACGGGACATTTGAAGTAGGTTTGAACGTAGATTTTCGTTTATAAATACACACATAAATATAACAAAAAAAAAAAATAAATACAAATGAAACAAGCTAGACATTTTATTTCTGAAAGCAACAGTAAATATTTGTCATAAAAACTACATGTATGTAAAATATTAAAAATTAATCATTTTGTGAAAAATAATTCAAGAATATCTAACAAAATGCATGTGGCGGAACGGGACGAGTCCCTTTCCATCACGAGCACTTTATTACACATTCTACAATTATTTTGTTAAAAAAACAATAACTTTTAACGTTCTACGTAATTCTTATGCCAAATATTGAATGTTGCTGTTAAAAGTTTGGCTTGTTTTATTTGTAGTTATAAAACAAATTCTACTGACAAAAGTACTAAATATTACTTTAAAGGTAACCCAGAAACGATTTGTAAACCGGCAAGTTTTACTATTAGATTATATAAAAACCAATAAATAGCAGCTCTCAAATTACAGAAGACATTACAAATTACAGACATTACAAATCATAATGGTGTTGTTACTGAAAAATAGTTTTTGAGTCCTGAATAAAGATATGAAAAACGCAATTTGGAGCCATCTAACCTTTAAATATCTTCGTATCATATGTCCAGTTAGTTTCAAAATGTCAAAATGCTGCACAAAACTAGGGTCAGCAAATTTGAACAGATTATACACTTGACATTTATTGTTTAAATGTTTAATTAAAGCTTTCATAACTTCTTTCTGTTCTGTTAACTGTATCAAAATTAACTGTATTCGGTTTTTCCCTAAAAGACTGAGCAAAATTACTGTTTTAAGAAATATATGCAAAATTGACAGCAGCAATCAATTCCGTTTCAGTATTTATATTAAATCAAATAGCTCATATAACCTAAATTACCCTCATATTATACGTTTTTTTCATCCATCATTCTTAGCAAATGTACGTATTTTAAGACTTTGCATGCGCTCGTGAGTAACTTGTTTTTAAAAAGTACTATACAATTCTCGGTTTTGAAAAAACGGCAGAAAAAACAGCATTATTTTTTATTAGATCAATAGAAATGAGAATGTCTTCCACAGAAATTGCACTGGAAAAAGTTAATCACTCACTGAACTTAATCGAGTTGGAACAGATCCAAATGCATCGAATTTCTTTCAGATAGACAGAAATAATTCATTCTGTCTTTTATAAATTTCTCAGACGTTAGAGGGTAAAATATAAGGTATTTAAGTATTGTGTGATAAATGTATAATCTGAAGAATTCTGCGAAGATAATGGTAATGTGAGTTTTATTATCAAAATGTGTTACATTATATTGAGATGTGAAAGAAAACGCTTCTTATTCTCACGAAAATACAGTAAAAATCACGGCCAGAACTTTTATGTTTTTTTTAACAGCAATTTAGCGAAAGATTATTATATACACTGCTGGACAATTGCTAAGGATGGATCACAATGGGCTATGCGGCGCGCCAAAAAGTGAGTGTAATTTGATGCCAAGTGTAATAAATTAATGTCAGAACACTAGAACATTACACTGATGATAATTGATTGTGCTCTGAAATCCAGAAGGTGTTGAAAAGTGTTCAAAGGACAAAACGATCATTTTGTGCTGAATACGTAATTACCGTCAATGTAAATACCGTCAATGTGAAATGTAATTACTGTCCACAGTGTCCCGGCGTTAGATGTCAATAAAGGAAATGGCCGTCATGGAGAGTAATGCAAGCTTCTACACGTCGTTTGCAGCTTTACACAACAATATCCACTAGCTGTTGGGGTAATGTATCCCATTTCTCTATCAGCCACGAATGAGGGTGTCCATGTTTATTGGAGGGTGTTGTCGACTAGCAAGACTGCTCCCCAAAGCATCCCAAACATTTTCAACGGAAATCAGATTTAGAGAATGTGCTAGCCATTCAATGGGTTGAATTTTCTTGCTTTTTAGACACTCCCTGGACAGTGACGTCTCCCATACGTCTCGTCTGGCAGTGGGTACGGATGAACTTTGGCTTTATATTGAAGCCATATGGGATATTATTCCCAATTTGACATTTAGCACCTTTATGATTCAGGCTTGCTTTGCTGCACGGGTTAGCTACATTCGATATTAATATATCCCTGTTTTTTTATTTCATTGATCTGTAATTTTGATCGTTTATTTGTAGAACTATGAGTAATATGTACAATAAATTTTATTCCTTTCCATTGAGTCATTCAAGTTGTTGCAATTTTCACAAACATGAGTGTATTTTCATCCAACAAAGACAAATATATGTCCACAAATAAAATTTATAATTAGTAAAAAAATACTTACACTTCAGATTTTCACTAAAACGAGTCTTTGATGCGACTTTTTATTTCAAATTCAAATGCTAAAGTTGAAAGATGAACAACTTGTTCTAAATGTAGTAGCAATATGTAATGGACAGCTAAAGTACCTAAGTTCTATATGTAACAAATCTGGCAAAAACAGGAATATTTCCTGCTAAAGGTCCTTTCCTGAAATTAACCAAGAATCTCCCTGAAGAATTCAAAACACAGACACCTTCCAAGAAGAGTTACATATGCTTTTATCAATGGCTTATCACTAACCTTTTTTAAACCTTCGACACACAAAGAAAAGGATTCTAAGTTTAACCTGTGAAATGTCTGTGTATCTGTATGTCTGTCTGCTCCTAACTCTAGTGCCTATCGGATGGACCGATTTTGAGAAAAATAAAAAAAATGTTCGAAAGGAGAGTTGATCGAGAGTGTTCATAATTAGGTTGCGTCCTTGGATGACATCAATTAACGAAGATAATAATTAAAAACCTCTAAAAGGTTTTTCGTAATTTTTGCAGTGAAAACATATTTAACAATTTTAAAATTTAGTACCATAATAAAGGGTATTTTTTTCTGCGTCTGATAGAATGTGCTTATAACTTCCATGTTAAATAGAATTTGAATTATAACGCTTTTTTTTTTAAATTAACAAGAATAATGCTAAATCATTTTAGCAAATGTGATCGAAACTAATGCAGAATTGCAAACTACTGTTTAAACACCTCACTTACTTCTTGCAAAGTTACAGGCCTACATTTTCCCCTCGATTGGGACTCCATCAATTTTATCAGGCAGTAATTATATTGAAGACTTAATAAAAACGAATAGTATATTTTGACACTCTTAGATAAAAAGGTTTTTGCCATTGTGAGAAGTCTGCATTCATGTTACTTGTAGCGATTCCGAGTCACAACTGACTACAACTGTATTTATGTCGAGGACTGTATACTAAGTGCCTTGCCTCCATTATTTTTTATACCGATAGATGGCAGCACCATCACCAAATCGAACAGTTAATGAGAATTTGGAACTAGACCAGGAGCTAATAGCTACCTGGTGCTAGCACCCCCAGAGGTATCGTTTCACTTGGAGGATATTGAGACCACGAGCATATTTCACGTCGCCCAGTCCCCTTTAATGACGACGGAGGGTCTTCGACCATCGAGGTTCGAACTCAGGACCCTCCGGCCCCGAATCCGACACTCTACCGATCGGGCTAAGACGGCCCTACTTGTAGCGATTCAGAAACTATTTTCACAAAAATACTTGATTTTCATCGTAAACTGAAGGGAACTCGGAACTTGGCTAGGAAGTAATCAGTAGGGCTTAAGAATTTTTTTTAGTATGGCTGTAAAATGTATGGGGAAATAATAAAAATTATTTATTAAATTATAGCCAAGATTACGAAAATTTGCAAGAACTACATTTTAATTGGTTATTTTAAAAGAAAAGTAAGCATTGGAATAATGGGAAAATATAAAAATAAACTCATTGAAAAAATATTAGTGAATGAAGATTTACCTCAGGAAAAAGATACAACAACACGTGAGTTTTTGTCCTCAACTTTTTTTCACTCTCGTTTTTCAATGCTTTGAAAACTTTTTTGCGACCCAAGGTTTCCTTAGAACGACTGCCGAAAAAACTAACTCTAGTAAACTGTTTAAAATAACAATAGTTTCATCCTTTTTTTTTTCGTTTTCAAGACTGGAGAAGCTTCTAAAAACACTCGAAACAGAAAAAAAAAGTACATAGTTTCACAGTTCATTTCATGACAATCTTTTTACTCTAAAACATATCTTTAAAAAAGAGATAAATTAAAATACGTTTGAAGGGTGATTAACCAGGCACTTGATCACGTTTTCAGAATTACAAGAAAAGAAAAAAAAAAAAAAAAAAACCCTGATTTTAGTTCTTTTTAAAAATGAAATTTTTAGACAAAAGAGCTGTAGTCTGGTGATTCAATATCTAATTCAAAAATAAACTTAGAATATCCCAAATAACCTTTCTGTATTCAATAAATACATAAAAATAAGTGGCTTTACCTTGATTTGTTTCTATGGGTAGATGAAACCTACTAATTAAACGAAAAAAAAGGGAAAAAAATTCGTAATCTTTCCTTCTGTCTTATATTAACGTATTAGGCAATGATTTTTGTCTTACACCTGAGGTCTCAATGGCATATTAACCCTGCAGCGAACAGATGGTTTTTCAATTACGTGTTAAAAGCAGTACTGCAGCAGTGGCTAAAACAGTGGCTTGTGTACAATAAATTATATTAAACTGAAAGCTTTAGTGAAGTTGACAAATGATTTTGAAACTACAAAACTGAAAAGCGATCAGCAGTGCATGGCTGATAAAATATAGGCTGATGAATAACGAAAACGCTAAAGCATGAAGTGACTGAAACATTGTCTTTAAACATGTAATGGGATTTTAATATGAAACGAGCTGATGTGTGCAAAACATGACGTCCTTTTACTTCAATTTAATGTCATTTCCCCATGACTGGCAATTTTAATGTGATTCAGTAGTTTACTCTCTAAATATCACCAACAGTGGCCAAATTAAAACAGATTAAAAACAAAAAAAAATCGCCAAATTTGTCGCCAAGTGGGCGACAAAACTTGGCAACCAAAAGACTGGCGATATATCGCCAAGTGTCCGTCAAATTATAACACCACTTGAGTTTACATCGAAATTAACAACGATATCCGTCAAAAATGGGGCAAAAGACCCCTTTAGAAACATCCGAATGCAACCAAAAGGGAAGGTGCACAACTAGACCTCACCAGGAGTCTACGTACCGAATTTAACCTTTCGAGGACATACCGTTCTTGAGTTATGTGACATACATACGCACATACAGACGTAGAAAACTCGTTGTAATTAACTCCGGAATCGTCAAAATAGATATTTCGCGTATCTATACATTCTTAGGCACTTATCCACGTGTGGTAGAGTCGAAATAGAAACTTAACATTCATTCGGGGGTGAGTAAAATGGAAATTAAGGTCAATTTTTGAGTGAAAATTTTTTCGCGAGTACAGTACTTCTTTTTTTGTAAAAGGAAGTAAAAAGGAGAAACTATTATTAACCCTCTTACGGTTTTTTCATGCACTCTATTTAATCCGTAACACAGCTTAAGACAAAATCAATCTCTTTGCACAAAAACATTGTAAGGCATCTCTCTTTTCTAAAGAAGAAGGTAAACCGCATGATTCAAATATTTTTATTCAAAGCCAATACAAGCATTTATTTGAAAAGAAGTGCTTATTTTTTATTTCTCAATTTTTTAACGGGATCTTAAATGTGAAAAAGGAAATGTAAAGCAAGATAAATATGCAAGCATGGTTGAAAAATGTAATTTGAGAAACTTATAGTGAAATTGTTTTTTTTTTTTTTCTTTTTCAAGATTCGTAATGATATTGGTATTACATTTTATTCTAAACCTTATCTTTTATTGTCACGTTTTCAAAGATAAAACTTCTTTTACTAGTTCACTGAATTGTGCTTCAAAGTAAAGAGAATGAATAGAAAAAGAAACTCAAGCTGTGTGGTACAGCTGCGTGAAAAATGGTCACAACAAAATGGAATGACTAAGATGGATTTTCTTTTCCTATCTGTCTCTATTCAAAATGAGTTTTTTCTTTTGTGTGTCAGGAAAAACAAGTTTACATTATACGGCCCTGAGCTGGTGTTGAGCCAAGAATGCATCATTTTGTATTCTGATAAAAAATAGGAAGGCATGAATGAGACGACTGATACTTGGCAGATGAAAATCGAGACTGTTATACATCGTGGAAATACTATTTAAACGAAAGACGTGGAGAAGCAAATTTATAACATGTCTGTGTTGTGGAATTCAAAAGTATTGCCCCATGCGAGATGGTGTTAAAAGAAACATGATGCCTAAAAACTTACTTATATTAATATTTTTTATTTAATAAACTAAATACTCATATATATATAATAGCAATTGATCGAGTAACGCCCCTGACGTCAGCAACAATGAAACTCGCGCCACGGCACGATAAGTTGTCAATATTTTTTGATAATGCTTAAATGGCAGGAAAATGCTTTATTTTGATGAAAAGGAACTGGATTCGGTATCTTAAATGTTTTACTGGTAAGACTGCCATTTTAGAAGAATGAAGAATTGAAAAAGTGGTCAACGATGAACTCTATCATTTGGAGTTTAGTGTGAGTCCACTAAAACTAGTGTTAAAATTTAAACTGTCAAAGTATCACCATACAAGCAATTGCTTTGTTCAAATGGAGAAGCAGTTTTCACCCGCCATACCTTAACATGCGATTTTCTAGTTACTAAATAAAAAGTGGAATGCGGGAAGGCGACATGTCTAGTACGTTACATAACTTCAAATTTTGATTGCATTATGCCATCTTTATCCACTCCTCTCCCCCCTAAACATTACAATTTATTAATTTTGTCGCAACATTTCAATATCACGTTTCCTTTTTGCCTTCCTGAAGGAGAGGGAGGCACTTATATATTCTGAAGTTTTAGGAACCTGAGATTAAGATTTTTTTACTGATCAAGTAATTAAGATATCATTTTGAAATTATTTTAAGTTGAATGATAGAGTATTTAACTTTATAGGTAACTTTTTTCAAAAGGTTTAGAATGTAAATTTAAAAAGAATAAACAATCAATTTCACAAAATTTTCTCGTTTTTGCATTACACGGAAATTTTTTTTCCTAAAAATTATTAATATGAAAGCAGAAAATTAGAAACATAGAATTTGAAGCTCAAGAGAGCTTTTTTTTTCTAATCGCAATAAACATTTGTCAAGTAAAATAATTTAAAAGAGTTTTATAGAAGTTTATTTACTGAAGTACAAAGAAAAGGAGAGGGAAAACAACAGCTCAAGAATTTGAAAAAAAAAAAAGAAAATGACTAGCACTAAGACTTATTAACGTTGCAAATATACACTGCTGGCCTCCACCTATCTCATTGCAGGGGGGCCCAAAATTTAAAAATCCGGGCCTCAAGAAAACTTACAAGTTCTAATTTTAAAATATGAATATGTTAAATATGTACTTGAAGTACCAATAACTAACTTTATTAATTACATTAAGATGATTTTAGGGTTTTCTAACTGGATCTAGTCAGATACTATTCAAGTATCAAAATACTGGCAAGGAAATGTATGTTATCCTTATTACACGAGAAGTCTCCTATTTTGGGACCATACTATATATCCTAACCTAATAAATATTTTTTCAAAATTTCAGCTACATATGACTATTGACGTGTACGTATGAAAACCTAAGTATTTTCAATGTGGTTCATGTAACGGCGTTTAATGGAATGTCTTAAGCATGTGTGTTACTGTGCCGTTACTCTATTAGAAATAACTATAGATCATGTCAAAGTAGTTAACTAGTTCATTACTAAACACATATGCGGGTTGCTAAACAAAATAGCTCCTAAGATTTCTTATGATCAAAAACTAGCTTTTGAAGATGCGTGATTCTTGTTTAGTCGGCTTCGTGATGATTACTGGAAATATAAACTCATATTCATGATTTCATAGCCTTGCTGCTTGTTTCATAAAGAATAAAATACGTTTCTGGAAGTATATGGTATGATTATGCAAAAACGTATTAAGTGGAAAATACGGTTATTTTATTTTGATTTGGCACGAAATTTTGCTACATAATTTATTCATTTTTTATAGAATAGGAAGATTCTCAAAGACAAAATCAAAGTGGCCAGTGGTGACTTATACACTCTTAGTATAGTTTTAGGTACAGCTGGCTAGGTGGAGTGGTGGTAAGGCGTTGGTTTTCTGCGTCATGGTCCCGTGTTCTGACCATTGAGAAGCTATAAAATGGAGGGAGGGAAGTCTTTCATTTAATGAAGCAAAGATCCCAAGTCATGTGATAGATTTTAAAGCAAAGCATTAGAAGAAATCAGGTTTCTTTTGCTACTTTCACGCAAAATATGTCAACTATTCGTTGCTTTTGAGTCACATGACTTGACGTTTTTGCCTCGCTTTTGCTAACCAAATGATTGGACTTGATCCCTTAATTTACTAATTCCGACTCTAAAGTTCTGATTCCGGGTATTTAGTCGGTGAATTTTCGAGATGCAGAAAATCGTCAACACCAATGTCGGAAAATGAGTATTATGCGGAATGTAAACGATCCCTTGGTTATTCGTTCGGCTTTGAATGTCCTCGGCGAAATAAAATCCCTAGTGCAGTTTTGCATCGAAGAGAGCTCAGGCGACTCCATCTGGTGGGAAACTGGGCGCCAACATTATCTGTGGCATTGACATCCGCATCTTAATGGAGGAAATGAAAGACTAGATGCCTTATCGAGAAATAGCACTAGATCTGCAAAAGGCTAAATAGCCTACCACATCTCCATTAGAACAAAACGCTTACACAGTCATTAGGGCCTAATTCACCATACAATTGAACTTGCTGTCAGATTCTTCCCCCAGATTTGATTGTCCAGGCCCTTTTTGGTTGAAGGGGACTTTCCCCGCGCGGCAGTTTGACTGTCTAGCATGGGGTCAGGTTGACGGTGAGTATAGCGTTTGAGATTTTCTCCTAGTGCATAATGCATAACATAAAATGAATACTTATGCTTGCACAGTGTTTTGTAATTGGCTTAAATCCCATGATTAATATAGCCTTTAACATCAAATTCAAGATGCCTATAAAACGTATGATGTTGACGGAATGCCTTACTAATGTTTTTTTTTAAACACCAGATGCGTGTGCTTCTTTTCTTCAAGAATAGATTGATCAGATTGTTATGATTGAAAGAAAACTCATTTAAAATATTCGTACTTCCACAATAAGATTTTGATTTATTTAAAATATTTAAAATACATTTGTTTCAGATATTTTCATTTTATTATTACAACGTGTTATCAAGCATGGAAAAGGCATAATTTATTTTTTTATTTTTTTTTCCTGCGGAGGGGATGTGCGGAGCATTACGACCAGTATCAGATGAAACAGACGTGTTTGTAGATGAATCATTTAATTTTCGAATAATTATATCCTGAAATATTGTTCATCGCCTTAAGTAATGGGGTTATAATTTACTGTTTGACGTCCAAAATGCTGGAAAACAAAACACAACCTCTAAAACGTGCAATTTCAAGACTCTAAAAACTCATTATCGTTTATTTAAGCCAGAGATAAAATCTGAAACTAATTATGGCTGATGTTGTAAAAAAAAGCAAAGCAAATATTTATGATGAATCACAAAGGGGAAAAAACGACGCTCTGACATAATGTTTGGCTATTATAGTGTCACCACAAACGACCTAGGTTCGCCTCCATTAATTTGTGGTTCTGCACTTTCTTCAATATATTAAAGTTATTTCGCGAATGCATTTAAATAGCTCATAATTTTGTGAAAATACTAGTTAATATTTATTTAGAATTTCAATAAATTGCTTTCAAGTGGGTTTTGTGGTAATTAAAATAAAGTTTTTCAAAATTTTCTTGCTTATTTGGTATTAATGTTTATTTTATAATGTCCGTCAAGTATTTTTTATCTTGTGATTTATTTTAAAGGAAAATAAATCACTTCCCATTGCATCAGTAGATATAAAAAGAATATTCTTTGCAATCAGATGACCATGTATTTATGTATTGCTAAAATATATTTATTTGCATTTCTGTAAAAAAAAATATGTTCTTCAAAGTTTTAAACGGAAAGAGCACATTTTAACCTGTCATGCACTATATCTTAGTAAATTTGCTTTCAACTATTTTTATAGGCTCCTTATATTATCTAATAATTAAGAGTAAATATGTTACAAGACTAGCATTAAATATAACTTGAACTTCCATTTTAAAACCAGCCCAAACCTATAATGATTGTTTCTCGTTAAAAAATTAAACAGTCCTTTTTCTTTCTAACAGCTCATACATTATTATTTTCTTTACTAGAAAATCGCATGTCAAGGAATGACGGGTGAAAATTGTTTCTTCATTTGAACGAAGCTATTGCCTGTTTGATGATATTTTGGTAATTGAAATTTTAACCCTAACTCTAGTAACTTTTATACGGGCCCTAGGTCCTCTGACTTATGTTTAGGAAAATTTTTCTCCACTGAAAAATAATCCCAACACAAAAAAAATTAACATTAGTACGACCACAATTTACCGAGCTAAGAAACGCAGTGTTTTGTGACTTACACCACTTTACACTCGCCACCAATAACATCTTTTGGGGGAAAATATAGCGACTGAAAAGGGTTTAAAAATATATGTGTGCATATTGTGTAAACTTTAAAATTGTTCGAGTATTTGTAGTGTGTTTTTGCGCATCATGGCATAACATTTGCATTTATTTTGGAATAGCAATGAGAATTATCTATACTTAGGTTTTTTTAGTTCGAAAACTAGTTCCAATCTTATCTTATGTATGGTCCCTTAAAACTTTGAACTCGATTATCTCCTTTAGTTTTGGTTTCAAAAATATCGAGTTTTTTTTGTGTAAGTAATATTTTTCAATAGAGATAATTTTCCTAAATGTAAGCTAGGGGATTTAAGGCCTGTATATAAAGTTAAATTTTTTATTTTCTGACTCATTTTTATTTTTGCTTCAAACTTAATACATTAACTCTGCATCTGATTTTGAACGTTTTTGCAATTGAAAGTATTCATCTAGTTCTAACGATTGCGAAATTAGAAGTCTTGCAAGATCAAGCGGAACACCCCGTATCTGTATTTATATTATAAGTAAACATAAAAAAATCTTGCAAATGCGTCACGTATTTTAGAACTGAAACAAAGTATATGCTTCGTCACTTCTTTCCTCATATTACTTTTCCATGAGTCCACACTTGAGGATTTTTTGCCTTAAGCGTGGTGTGAACACTTTTGTTCTCCTTTTCCAAGAACATTATTGTTTCTACTTAGACTTTTAAAGTGCCTACTATTATTCTTTGGCAAAGACATTATGCTTTGACTGTTGTGTTTTCTGAGATAAGTATAACCTTCACATTAGAAAGTCTTATTGAATCCTTCACTTTATACTCCGAACATAGTCCATAAAAAAAAGTAAATAATTTTTTTTTTGTCTTGTTTCATGTTGTTTAGTCATTTTTCAAAATTTATTCAAAAGAGTTCCCTTCAAAAAGTTGTTCATGGGCAGGTAAGTTTTGTTAGATACTCCAGGGAAATTTGATTCAGCGGGGATTTTTTATTCTGTGTCGATAGGGAATTATTCCGTTCCAGAATATTTTACTCTTATAAGTGGGGTATTTGTTTATCCAGTACATAATTAAGCGTGGCAGCTGTTTACCCGTCACCCAATTGATCGGGGCTGACAGTAATAACAATAAAAAATATAATAATATTAATAATTAAAAAAATAATAAATACAAATAATAATAATAATACAACTAGATTTAACGGTAAATTGATTGTAAATTGAAACTGCACGAGGATTTATGACCTTATGTTTAATGATATGTGGTGGCAAAGTGTGCATAGAATGCATCTTTACATACCGTCGCCTCAGACAACAGTAGGATATTTTACTGTTATTCCTGGGATTAGATGTCTTACTATTGCTGTGAGACGACGATATACAAACCAACAAAAAAAAGCCCATACTTCCGGTTTTAAAAGGGGCTTTTTAAGCATATTTTTTCGCAATTACTTGTAATAGTTTTCATTTGTTTTATTGGCATTTAAAAGTAACCAAAATATTTTTCATCCAATGCAAAAGCACTTGTGACTAATATCAAACTAATTGCGATTAATTTATCTCACGTAATAACTTTTAATATTAGTTATAAACGTTTGATATGCATATGCAGTTATCGTGGTAAACATTCAGTAATAAAAATTTTCCCAGCCTTCATGAAACACACAAAGTCTTGTGGCATAATCGAAAGTCGATTGACAGCATTTTATATACTTTAGAAAATATTTCTTTTCACTCTTTCCTTTAAAAACGACCTAACTAAAAATCACTCGGTTTGATTTATGAAACATCACATATTGTTTTTAGAAAAATATTTAGCTACTGTACCTTTTAAATTTATTTTTCTGGAAATGCAATTTTTCTCTTTGTGTAGGTTCTAAAGGAGGAACAAATATAATTGAAATTTACCTTCTTTCACGCAGATCTATTTTTACTGCTACTTTATAACCTTGTTTAAAGCATTTGGATGCATTTTTCATGATCACTCGTATTTTACATCGTTAGTGTCGTCGAGAAAATATTATTCGAGATTTTATGCTTGGTAAAAATGCTTTTAATGGCAGTTAGTAGAGCCTTTAAAACCACCATAAAGTGGAAATATATGAAGCAGCAGGGCAATAACGCTGAACCTTGAAATATTTTCAGCTAAATTTTTCCTAACTTTACAATGCGATGGAACAGAGAAAGAGAACAAAGTAAATATTTGCATTAAAAACTGCTAAATGAGGTGCTATTACAAAAAAGTTAAACATAAAAATCGTAAATTACGTTCTATGCTCTGATTTAAGCATAGAAAAATGTAAAGAATTTTAAATAATGCTCAAAGATTTATTGGCATTTTTCATTTTTTTTCAATTTTTTTTGCATTTTTGAATTTTAGTATGCGTCAGACAAGTTAAACAGGTGATTATTTTCATTAAAACCTATATCTAAGAACGTTTCTTTAAATGATTGAATTTAACTCTTTCAATTAATAGGTACAAATTATGTTTTGTACGTCAGTAAAAAATGCTAGTAAAAATACAATTTTGACAATGTGTAGAAGATAAACAACTCAGTCGAGCTCCCTCGAGGGAACAACCAATTCCCCCCTCCCTCCCTCCAAAAATATTTTAATAGGCAAGATATTTCCTTATGTGGGACCAAAATAACAAATTGCATTGGCACGGTATACTAAAAATTAATTTCATTAAGCGGGATATTCTTTTAACCGATATTCTAATGAGCAGTCTCGACTGTACGTATAATAATGATATGAAAAAAAGTTTTGATCCTTATTTATTTTGTGAACTCATGACATGTATTATTCATCAATAAATGTAGAATATTTTAAGAAAAATAAATTAAGTTAAGATTATCTCGTATAGTCGAGATTGTCTATTCCGATTAATGGAATAGTCAATTTTCCCCCAAAAAGTATTCATATTAGGCGATATATTCATTTATCTGGCTTCAAAATAACAAATTACGTTGTTTTGGTACGCTGAAAGTTTATTAAATTAAACAGAATATTCTTTTAAGCGATATTCTAATAAGCGAGCTTGATTGTAATCTAAATTTCAGCAATTAATGAGAAGAAAGCACAGCAGACTCACGTGCAGCATCCAAAAGCGAACCTAAACATCGTCCATTGTTTGCCGTGCTGCTGACAGAAAAATGTCCAACTTGTCAATAATATCTTCATCCATCTGCGCCTTCCATGTTTCACTTTTTTTCGTCTGGTTGCGTCACATAAATTCATTAGTCACTCTGAATGACAAGTGTTCAGGAATCCAGTTTTGCTCTTTTGTGAGGAATAGCATTGCCATTTCTTGCAAATCAGATGCTTGATTTCTTTGAGTATCTGTAAACTACATTTCTTGGAAAGTTCTCAAATTTCTTGATGATTATTTCATGATTTTTATTGAACGTCAAGTGTTCATGAACGAAATTTGATCTTTTATAGGTGTGTTTGCGGCAAAAATCAAAATTCTGAAAAATGCGTGTTTTAATGCATAGTCTTCATCAATTTTCTTATCTGCTTTTTCGCAGAAAATTGCAAAATCTTTTATTGTTTGATAGTTGCGTCCTTTTCGGCCCTCACGAGTTCCAACTCACTCCTGTATCTTCTGAAATTTCGTCAATCGTAAAATGATGATTCTCGTTTATTTTTTGGCGGATTTTTTCAACGTTTTCATCATTTCGAGACATTGAAGGGCGCCAAAAACGAGCATTATCTTCAGCACTCATCTCACCACGTTTAAACCGCCCAAACAACACAAAAATTTGTGTAAGGCTCATAGCAGCGTTCTTGAAAGCTTGTTGAAGCATTGGGTAAGCTATTCCGTTGCCGATTTTTCAAGCAGGAAGCAAAATTTCAAGCGAACTCTTTGTTCTTTTAAATTTGCCATAATGAGTTCGCAGGCGGAAAGCAATAGCACTTGAGAAACCCAACACCATGACCAGACGTTATTAACTACACTGATGCTACTTGCGCAGCTGTTTTATGAATGTCTCTACCTGAGCCATCTAGCTTCATAACACTCCATTATATCTGGGATCAGCAGCGGGACATTAGTCCGGTTTCTTTTGAGGCCCCCTCGTAACCTCAGAGGAGTTTTCTTTTATCATAAAATAAATCACGGGAAAAAAAGGGCAAACGAGGTATTTTTCGAATTCTTAAGTATTTACACGCACAAACACAACGGGTCATTCTAATTTTAAGCAAATACTTCTTCCAAAAAAGAAAAAGACTTATCTCATATTTTTTTACAGTGAAAACAAGAGTAAAGTCGAAACAATTCAGCACAATAAAAATACTCATGATCTATTTTTCTTCATTAGAAGGTTAAAGGTTTTTAACAAGTAATTAGGTTTTTTATGCGAGCTAATTACTGTGAGAGCAATTTACTCTTTTCAAATGCGTTTAAGTGGAACGGGGATTGGGGACTTCTTTTGATACTTCTTGAAAGGTTTCAAAGCACAGCTCTTTTGATAGTTTGAGAAACCCTTATAATTTTTTGATGAGAAGATTTTTCTTTTGCATTTGATTCCAATGTTTTCTGATCTTCAGATTGTTTCTATTCACTCACATATATCATTTACTAAGTTTGCATTAAATATGATAAAATAAAGTAAAAGTTAATGAAAGAAATTCAATGATTGAATTGTTCCATAGAAGATGAAGTTCTTCTTTGGAATACATTTTATGTGTGAGATTTAACTAGGTTGCACATTTTGGTTACAGAGTATCAAAAGTACCATTTACAAAATCAAATAATATATCCTTAAGCTCCTTTGTAAAAGGAATTGAAGGGCTTGCTGCAAAAAGGAAGTAGCTCCGATTTCACTGATTTCAAGAGGTTCCAATTAAAGCTTAAAACATGAATCCGCTTTTTTCAAAATATTAAATATCTACCCTCGTAAGGTTCTCAGTACTATTGTACAAGACAAGCCTTTTTTTTCAATGCAATTTTCTGTTTTAACGTTGGAAACCAGTTTAAGAGGCAGAAATCTTAGTATTTTTCGTTAATTTTTTCAACATGAAAGCCATGATCAGAATTTGTTGTAACTTAAAAGATATTTTATTCATATTTTGAAGTACACGTTGAAATTTTGTCAAATCATTTCTACCATAAAAAGAGAATTTAAAAGCTGATGTCCATGGATTATCACCATCACAGCTTGTTGTTGGTCTGAATTCCTGAAATCGCAATATTTATCTGTAATCATTATTTTTTTTTTTATTTCCTCAGAATATTTACCTAATTATGGTTAAAAGATGAAAACATTTCATGCTTTTAAGGTGTTTGATAACAAAATTCACGTTTTTCTACTATTTTTGTTCTCCTTTTTCGCATAAAAAAATTAATAATAATATTATCCCAAAATTAGGTTTATATAGAGTGTAATTGAATAAAAACCAATTGAAAAAAAGTAGTTTCAAGAAAAACGCAATTGAAAAAAACTGCTCAGCCTTTTCGAATCTTTACAGTTTTTTGTAGCAAGCCCCTTAATTCCAAAGCTAATTATTTTTGAAAAGGATTTTTTATAGGGGATTACTTTCTGACATCAAATTTTGCATGAAGATAAATTACGCAAATTGTTATAATGTTCTTGTATGATACAACGTTACGGCAAATTTTCAACACTTTTTTAACTTTTGAAAGTAGAATAAAAACATAAAACTATCTACTTTTCTAATTCTACAGCAGCTAAATATTAATACCAGGGACATAGAATTGACACTAACTTTTTTTATTTTCTCAGCATTGCTTGGAACATTACTTTTTAGAGCTGAATTTTGTGAAACAAAATATTTACGAAATAACTTGTTCTTACCATCCTTTATATGATTTAGTATTGATAACAATATTGTTGTTCTTGTTGCTGTCGTGTACCAACTAGGTTACCAATTTGGGGTGCGCTGCTTCACTTTTCCATTTGTACCGTAATTTGGTGAAGCAGTACATACATACTACATCACCTGTTTACACAACAACACATTCACCCGAAGAAAGGACAACAACATAAATAGTACATCCATACTCGAGCGGGAATCGAACCCGGGACATCGTCATTGCAGTCAGACTTGTCTGGCCACTAGACAAGGCGGCTGGAACCATTACAAATTCTATACAGGATAGAAGTTATTGAAGTTTTTGTAAAATCCTACGAATCAGATATATAGCCGAACTCAGACCATTGCAATAAAGAAAAATGTGGAGCAAGCGAAAGCTTCTGTCCAGGAAGTAGCTAACTTAAAAACCAGCAGCTGCTCAATCATTTTCTGATAGGAGTGTTAGAAGAACCCTGCCTTAGGAACTTTAATGAGTGAATAGTTTTTCCAGCCGAACAGAATCATGTTGGCCAAATCACGCGATGAGGTTCACCGCCCTCATGTAATTACTCATTACAATTAGTGTTTGTATTACTCTTATTACTTGTACTGCATTTTCCATACTATTTTCACTGTTGTATCACTACCACAACATACAGCGCAGTCCGCTAATTGAGGTTGATGTGTTGCATCGTAATATATATATATATATATATATATATATATATATATATATATATATATATATATATATATATATATATATATATATATATATCATGGTGGTCCTTATTTATATGGGAAAAAAAAATTCGGAATTCAACAAGTGACGCCCCCTAGTTTTGTGACACTATAATAAAAAGTAACATGTGCAAAATTTGAACTCGATCGGTCAATAATAACTCGTGCCCCTAAGCCGTTGAACTTTAACACCTTTGATAATTTTTCTACAAATCTTCGAAATTTTACTTCAGACTCAGTACATCATTTCTCCTCGGTTTGCAAAATATTTTTACAGTGAGGTAGCACTAAAATTAATCTTTATAATTACTTTATATCATCTAAAGATTTTACGTTGAATAAGAGTGAAATAATGCTTTAGAAACTTTCCTTAATTGTACGCTTTTCTCAATGTATATCGATAGTGTGTATTTTTTTCCGATAGTCTTGGACGGTCTGTAAAATAAATTGTTTTTTTGACTCATATTCGGTAAATTAGTTGAGAAATTCTTCGATTAATATTGTGCTCCTCTTTCAGTTGTATCATTCACATTTTTTAGCATTTTAACGATCTTTCTTCCCTTTAAAGATTTTCCTTCATTTTGCCGTGAATCAGGATCAAAAAGAAAAAAATCTTTTAGTATTTTTAACTTATTAAACAGTTTTATTGACTCGTAATTGATTCTATGACGAGGAAGATCTTTACCAAGAAAGCATTCCAAATCATCTAATCTGAAATTTGTTAAACAGTCATCAGACACGTCTTCCTTATCACAAGCATTTTTTTGGACTAGTGTTTTCCTATCTTCAAAGTTAATGCCTTCATCCAATACGGACAAAGCTACTAGTTTATCCCCTAAATACCATAAGTGATTTATGAATTTTCCAATCACTGCTTCTGCTGTATGTTTGTCGTCATTTTGTACGATGCTAGTTTTTCAGACATATTATAATATTCAAAGGAGCCTCGATTGGGTTGCTGCGAAACCCCATATCTTCATACAGCATTTAATTGTAAAACAGCTTTGTAAAACAGCATTGAAGGGCTTTCTTTACATGTAAGGTCAATTTAAAGTGTTTCTTAAATATAACAATTTTCAAACAAAAATTCCTTTTGCCATCTATGTGGCTCAGGGATAAGCTCCAAGTTGCCGAAAGCATATATCTGTAGGAGGAAATTCACCAGGAAATATTATTACAAGTTATGAGAATTATCTGTAATATTTCCCTATTTTGCTTTTTACGAACAGTATGTCATCGACTTCGTTTTTTAGAATTCAAATGGTATGTGTACTTGATTGAAATGTTATAATTTCTGAATGATGGAGATCTTTCCACAAACTTTCGAAGCGCTTAAATAATTGAATATCTGATCCAGAACTAAGAGAGGCAAGAACTTCTTTAAGGACACACTCAAGGACAGTACAATTTCAAGTGCATTATGATGGCAATCCTAATGTAATATATTACCGTTCAGTTTTGCTCTAAAAAATTGCATGCACAATTCATTGGTATTGCAAGTCGTTGTATCAAACACTACAGCTAGAACAGTTAGTAATAAAGAGCTATCATATAAGATATCATAAGCAACTGAAGAAATATCTAAGGAATTCCAAGTAACTGTTCAATATTAAGACCTGAAGCTATCACGGTAATCCTGTCGGCGTTCTTTTTCCAGTTACATCTGGATGTAGCTTTGTGTCCCAGTGAATAACTATAAAATCTAAATTTAAATTCATGAAATTTAATTTTACCTCTCGAAGATTTTCTCTTGCTCTCTTAAGGAATGTACCATTGATCAATAGGTCATTTGGAGTCAAATTTACTGCATCTATATAGGCTGTAAAAAAATGAACAACATCTTTATCCCTAACATGGCATTTGTCTAACAGTGATGAAAGCCGAGCAGATATCAATAGTTGTCAAGCTTTTTTGCATTGAGGTAAACAAGCTGTAGAAAGCATAAGTTCAACGGTTTAGGACAGATATCCATTTCGGTTTCTAAATCTTGTGAATCGCAAGAATTTGATGATTATAAAGGACTATGTACTGAAGTAGAAGAAAATTAATTTAAAAATATAGATTTCTACATTGTTCTGATCTGGATATTTTTTTTAAATGTATATTTTAGCTATGGAAAATACAGTATATTTTTATGTTAGGAGTATTCGAGGATTTTCCGAAATTTGTATTTTAAAAATTAAAAATTGTTTATAACTAAAGAACAGCGAATTAAAATATAATTGCTATTCCGTTTTTTTTTAGCATTGAAACCTTGCGACTCTATTTGCCACACCTATTACGTGCACAGGGAATTTTGTAAATCAACACCCCGAAAGCCTGGAGGAGGCAATTTGTTGCTGTCAAAGATCATTCATTAATGGTCTAGGCCATTCATTAACGGTCTATAGAATCCCTTGTGTCCATCTTGTTGTGAAGAAACGTTCCCCTGCTGCTTGGTTCGAACAAGCGCAGAAGAGCGGCACGCTTGACCCAAAGCCATTGGTGTACCTGTACATGTACCCTCTGCAACATGTTAAATTTGACAGAATGAAGGTGAGAGAATGGTCAGTCTGGAAGTAGCAGCTCCTATTGAGGTTCAAAATTACTTTAAATATAAAACGTTAGAATTATTTGTACATAAAAATGAGACAATCTGCAATTTTTTCTTCGTAACTCAAAAAAGGGGGCCCTAGGGGCACATGTTAACATTCATGGATTGACTTGAAATTTTGCATGGATCATTTATTTGTATAATGGAACAAATTGAGGGGGCGTCGCGTAAAATATCTGCAACTTCAACTTCAAAAATAAGGAACACCCTAATACATATATATATATATATATATATATATATATATATATATATATATATATATATATATATATATATCGGCCGAGGCTGAACAAGCCGTCAAAGCGTCTCTGTGTATTAGAAAACACTAAACATGCAAGAATATATTGGAACATATGGTCGCAAACACAATGAAAATGCGCTACAGGCGCACAAAGCACCAGACATGTTTTTAAGTTATTACCATGCAGAACAACAATGACACGATAATACACCTAATACGCAACCTTTTTCTTTTTTCAAACCATTGCTTTAAAGTGTGGTACTGTAGTTTTAATATACATATCACAACGACAACGCTGCGACCATTGAAATATTTCTAGAACTGTTTCGCGTTGCAACATGCGGTGCGTTGTCATTGCGACGCATGCATTGCAGCTGCAAGCCGTAAATGTCAAGAACTGCTTTAGGCAGGTTAGACTGCAACTTGCCATATTTAATTACAAACATAGAAGTAAACAGGTGCAAAAAAAGCAGTAGAAGTTTTAACTATTTGTCACTTTAGCTAATTAGTTTACGTAACGAAAATATAACGACATATTATTTTCTTACGCATATGTGCAGTATATAATTACTTGCAGATTCTAACAAATGCAAATGGCATGCGAACAGAATAAAAATATTGTTTTCCATATGAGAGAATGCTTTTATTAAGTGAATGTTGTTTCATTATGTGAAGGAAAAAAATTTATATATAGTCGAATGGAATTTTTAGAGGGGAAATAATCAAGTGTAAAAAACGATGATTTTGGCCGGGGAACAACTGCGAAATTGGTTTGAAAGAATAACAGCTATTATTGAGTTTCCTATAGGTAATGAATAACTATTCGGCATTGGCAGAAAATATCGAAACACATTTTACGAAACAAAAAGAAATCCACTTTAAGGTCGAATGCTTTGTTTACTAGTTGATTAAGTTTAGCATTTAATTGAATCGCCAAATTGGATACTTTTCAATCGTAATGTAAATATTAGAAATGACAAGCAACAAATAAATTATTTATTACAGTTCTTTTTAAATAACATTTTTTCTGTAAGATTTTTCTATAAGGTTTTGGCGGATAAAATATGTTGAACAGAGTTATGAAATGACAGAAAATATAAATTATTTCTGTAAACAATCTTCTAGCGGACCTTAAATAAGAATTGACATTCCATGAAAATGACTTGAATTTTCATATGTGGCATTAAAAGTGTTTTTAAATAAGCAATAAGTAGCGTCGTTAATGCTTCAATTAACACACAATAGAAATAAGTGTTCCAGTTTTTAATTTGACGTATTTAAGACGCGTACTTTTTCTTAATTTAAAAAAAAAAAATTGTTTAAGCCCAAAGACCGAATAGATTATATTGCAGCCCTACTTTATTTAATGCATCGCGTGAAATGAGAAGTGCTCAAGATACATATGATCAAAAATAACAAAATATTTCTTGATTTTGCTGTGAAGTTTTATGCGATAAATTTTTATAAACTTGATCAAAAGAAATAACCCATTGGCACGTACGAAATGATCTTAGAGGACTGTGACTGTTCATACTGAATGCGATTCAAATTTACTCTTTTATTTTTCCTCTCAGGTTCGAATTCGATCCTATGTTCTACATTAATTACTGCTTGTCGATTTAGGTATGACTCCACCTCGTATTTTGTAAAAACATTTTAAAGTGACGCAATAATTTACTTTAAATGGACACGTTTTAGCTGGTACTGTCTACTGATCTTTGATTATTTGGAATCAAGTGACAAATGAAAATTTAATGTCAAACGTTATTTTTGAAAAACGTTGTTGAAATATCTTTAAAGCTTAAACTTGAGAACAGTGCAAAATTCAAAACGTCTATAGGGTTGGTTGGGGGAAGTGGATCCTTGAGGAAAGTGAGTCAGCCCCCTGAAACTGAAATATGGATAACATTTTTAAACCTTTTTTGCACTGTTCATGTTAAACTTCATCACAGGGATTGGTGTTGCATATCTTTGGGATTCGTGGAATTTTTTTCTGGGTCATAGCACTTAGTCAAAAAAAAAAAAAAAAAAAATCTGGAACAATTTTTTTTTGCGAGTTCATGCATCATTTTTCAAAGAAGTGTTTCCAGGTTAACTTTTATTATTTTTTATGATAATTATTTTTTCGCGTATAGTTTAACTTCAAGTTCATACAACAAGAATATTTTTTGTATAAAATGTCATTAATAATTGTTTAAGAGGAGGGGTATCATTTACTTGGTAAGTTTTTGCTATAGGGGGTAATTGGCTCCATTCACTATGGGGTAAGTGTATTATGTCAACTTACTTTTTGAACTTTTAAAAGCTAAAACTAATTTGAAAACAAAAATGAAACAAGAATACAAACTATAGAATGAATATTTAAAAGAACTATCTCAACAATTATTATTTCACAATAGAATTATTTGTGATAAATTTTAATTCATTCATTAATTGTATTTTGATTCAGTCAATCAATAAAACCTTTTTAACGCTGCGTTTAAGGGAAATACTCTCTCTCTGCTTCAATTTTTAATTTTCTTTTCTAATTCACTTAAAATAGCTAAATCTAGAAAATCTTGACGATAAGGTAGATGCGTGTAGTAAGATAGATAGTGCCCAGAGATATTTGAAATAAAATAAAAACTATGTATCCGAATTAACAAATTGTGTAACATTCATTAAACATAAAGGTGACTTAAAATAAGAAACTAACAAAAAATTGCCATTTTGCCGAAAACAAACATAAAATTAATCATTTTTAAAAACCTTGTCATTAGTCTGTATTATACTGTTGTAGGATAATAAGACCTAAGGATTTTAACGCTCATAAATATAAATATAAAAAACTTCTAACACTGGTGATTGAGAACAATCATAATATATATGTATTTTCATGCTTAAAATATTCAATATGACAAAAAATCTTTGTTTGACAGCCGTCAGGGCACTCAAAATTATCTTTGTCATAGACTGTCAAAACCGACGCATTCTTTATGATACGATTTTACTTAAATGATCTATCCAGAAAATCTCGTGTCATTCGTCTTTCCGATGAATGACATTGGATTTTAGACATCGTCTCATGTCATTCATCTTATCCTCCGTACAAGCGTGACAGTATCATCTTGCATCGTTCTCTTTACTATCTTTTCCATAGTTGAGGGTTTACGTCTTTTTTATTTGCTTCTCTTTTTTGTTTTGGTCAAAAAGGTCTTTGGTAAATGAGTTCACTGATAATTATTGTTTTTTTTTCTAACAATTGGTGTTTTTTTTTTCATAATTTATCTCTATCTGTAGGCACAAGCTCCTGAAATGATGTACTTTTAAGCTTAGCGTGTTGCACATTGTCTTCTTCATCGTGCAAACTTGAACCGTAAACCATGCGATCTTTGTAGCTTAACAATAGCTTTAATAACCGAGATAGTTATGGCCTCACTGTAATCTGAACACTGTTTCTCTCCGCATGCGAAGCACAAGTAACTCATACGTCACTGAAGGCCGTGGATTCAGCGAGCATGCCTGTGGCAGGTTCAACAGCATAGGCTTCAGTCTCCCTTCTTGAAGAATGTAACGAAAGGACTACAGTTGGGGCTAACCTAACCTGGAAGAGTCAAAATATTAATATTCGGATCTGCTTAGCCTTCACAATGCTACCAGGATAATTTTTCCCAACTATAGACTACAATACGCATTCTACAATCTACAAGCCTCTTTCTCTCCGCTTTTTGTGCAAATCTGAACGTTTTCGCCTCCTATGAATAGCTAAATATGAGCTGAGAAGCATGTGTTTTAACGTGTAGATGGTGTCGCGTTTGTAACTCTGATCTCTCTCCATACGTGTATGTTCGGGGTTGGAATCACCTTTTCGAGTACCATAAGGCTGTCAAAATGTGGTCCTTTCAGAGGATTGCTGTAGGTAAGCGTCAGGGAAAGTCCCAATTCTGAGCATTAGCTCTGTTCAGAACCATTGCAGCTCGGTCTTTTTCTCCTTACCAGAAGCGTCGTTCTAGCGCCTCCAAAAGATCTGATTTGGAAGCAGAATTTCTAATTATTTGTGACCACGACAGTTTTAACATTAGAGCAGAAAGTAGCAACTGCAGGGAGCAAGTTTAATCATTGGCTTGGGAAATGCTGAGGCACGGATTCCAAGTCACGTGGTTGCAGTACGACGAATAGAAGATTCGTTTTTCGTGAAAGAATCCCGATTTCTACCAATATTTTACTTTAAAATATATGACGTGACCTAAGATACTTGCCTTTCCCTCCACCTTTTATTCCTTCTCAATGGTTTTGCTGAGCAACAGTCACCACCAGCATACAAAAACGTTCTTTGATCCCACCGGCATCGAACAGGAGTTCAACGACCTACCGATTAGACCACCATGGCCCGAGGGATTAGATAAACTGAGACGCTAAAATCAAGGGGTACTTACTAACATCATGTTGAACCTCTATTTCCCCGCAAAGTGCAAAATCTCGATTTGGCATAAACTCAAAAAGTCGCAATAAGGCCACTGATGAAATATTGAGCCACGTTGCCACAGTAGAAAACTAATAAATTTTAGGACTTTGAAGTTTGTTGCAACGGGATTTCACTGCATAAATAGCTTTAAGAATTTGATTTCAACATATTTTCACAATTATGTTGATATATTTTTGATGCATTTACATCTCCAAAGACACGTACAATTTAAATAATTATTAAATACAATCAAACCTATTTATTAGAATATGTAAGAAAATAATAGTTCGCTTAATGTAATAAATTTTCAATGCACCCAACAGTTGTAATTTGTCATTTTGATCACGAATAATGGAATATCCATCTTATTAGGATACTAGTGTTTACCGCACGGCTTTGCTCGTAGTAGAAAATTAAAAGGTCATTTAATTCACCTGTATATTTACAAATAATGGATGATGAATTTCTTGCCAATTTCTTATGTTCAATTGCTTGTCCATGTTACGGTTCCACGTTATGATAATTTGGTAATTTACTCTTCCACGTTGTGATAATTTGTTCGGAAAATTTTTCTTAAAATTGAAGTAGAAAAATAACAAAATGGATTTTTCGAAAAATCGCTTCGAGGTGCATACCCTTATGCAATAAACTAATTCAGTGGCAATTTTTTTGAAAATAGGCCGAATTAAGGCCCCTATATATACGAGCCGACGCATCAGCTTAAGATTAGCCATTTTGGATCGGAGCGCTTGTTTGAGTGGTTGACTTTTCCGTCCAGTTATCGCGTTTGGTGATTGTTCACTACGAGCAATTATCAACTACACACACGTGAATTGTTTATTAAATAAAATATTATTTACAGGATATTTGGCTAAACATGTAACTTTGCTGTGGTAACCCTTGATCCGCAACAATGAAAAATCCGATCCAAAATGGCTAAACTTAAGCTGATGCGTCGGCATATCTATATAGCAGCTCTAGGCCGAATGGTTTAGGCGCTATGCGCGTCGCAGAGATCCTGACAGATAGACAGAGATCTGGACAGAGAGAGATCTAGACAGAGAGACTTTCAGCTTTATTATTAGTAAAGATTCTTTCGTTGCAAATTGGCTATTCCATTATGCGTGCTCAACTGTGGAATCCTCAAATGTATTTTTATGAAAGAACAACACTACAGCAATTTCTAATTAAATAAATACATCTGACTTTAACTACATCTTGTCGATAAAACAAATTATTTATCCAAAACTCTGAAACTTCTTTTATCAGTAAGATAGATGAGAAGAACAAAATTTATTGAATTCTTCAAAGACGACGAAAACTATTTGAAATCAATATGTGCATCTTGAGATCTCATGTTCGATCCATGTCCTGAGTGAAATATTATTGTTTGTTCTAAAAATCTCGAGTGAGGATTTATAAAATAATGTTGCTTTTGAAAATCGAGAACCTTGCATCTTCTTTTTCTTCCTCAATTACAAAAATACATTTTTTTTAAAGTGAAAAGCATATAAATTGCAAAGAAAAATTTTAACAAGTTACTATGTTTCGTCAAAGAAATCAGCATTTTAATAAAATTTCGCATGTGCAAAAATATTTTTTTTAAAGCTTGAAATCATATGTGTTTCAGATTTTTTTTTTCAAGTTACTATGCTAGCGATGTTTTAATAAAATTCTGTTATGAACCTCAAAATGAAAATGAGTTTTGGTTGCTACGTAGAGTTTAGGTATTCAATAAAGCAAAGCAACATTATACTTTTGATGTTTTATTTGGAGAACAACTAAGACTTAGGTAGCTTGCAATTATATTTTCTTAGATATGAAAAAAAAAATGTTTAGTTACAGATTCATATGCTAAATTTTTAAACTCTGCAGTTTTTGATATTAGGAAAACTATGGAAAAAAATATTTAAAAAATGTTTGCAATATATTTGACTTAAGGAGAAGAAACTCATAGGCACTAAAGCCCTAGACTGCTACTTAAGTACTGAATCGTCTGCCATCTTGCGGCAAAATGTCGCTTTCTTTCTGTGCCTGCTATAATGAAGTAGCGTGTTTTGCTTCTTTATCTGAATGCTCATTGGTTGTGGACTAACATAGAGTTGATAAGAGACCACAATCAATTAGCAAAACCCACTACTTCACCATAGCTGACATAGGAAGAAAGCATGGTTTAACACCAAAATGGCGGACGTGTTGCACATTATTTTACGATTCAGGGCTTTAATTTACTCTAGGTGCAATGATTTTTTTCACTTTCATGATGGTTGGTCATAACGGGCCTTACATTTATATACTTAAACATTTGAAAAATCAAAAACGAAGCTAACGGGTGGGGGGAGGGATGAGCAAAGGACCCTAAAATTCACCCTTCAATATCGCCCTTTTCACTGCTGCATATGTTAAATTAGCAATATAAAATATAAATTTATTATGAGTCTCATTGCGCTTTGGCAAAGTTGTTGTAAGTAAGAGCTTAACTAATGCAAACAAAAGGCTTATTCGTAAAAGATAAGACTTAAATAAATACAGAACGTGGATCATAGTTTATTTACTTTTGTTTTGAATGCTCAATAAAATTCGAGAGAGAGAGAAAGAGAGAGAAACTGGAGTAGGGAAAGCAATTTTTAAGACAAAAAATAAAAATACAGTATATTTTCGATTTAACAGATATTCGATTTTACAATTTCCTCAATTTAATGATACATTTCACTGGTCCGGATTGAACTCCATTTTTTTTTTCTCGCTTTAACGATATCCTTGATTTAAAGATAATTTTTTCCAGTCCCTTGACACTCGTTAAATCGTGGTCACACTGTAAGTTAAATGAATGAATAAAAGAGAGACAGTGTATCAATAAAATTAGTAAAATATTCCGTGAGTTACAGTTGTTATTGATTTGCTTCACTGTAAAAAAAACTGTAAAGTTACCAGTAATACAGTGCTGGCCAAATTATTAGACTAAAGAGTTTTTTTTCTTCTTTTTTGTACACTAATTGTACTAAAATACTATTTATTTTTCTGTTAAAGTACAGTACATACTGTACACTAATTATTACGTTATTTTAGCATAATTTAATGTTTGCAGGTGGCAGCACTGTCTCCTTTGTTTATGTTCTTTGTTTATCTACCTACCAGGAAAATAATCTCAATCAACTTAAACAGTTTACTAGTTCTTTTTATTAGTGTGTTCTGTTATATTTAAAGTTACTTTTAGGTAATTAGTGAGTATGTGTAATGTATGTGAGAATGTATGAGTATAAACAATTTTTTACCTCCTTTTTTAAAAAGTTAAGAACTGGTGTAAACCATGTGAAAAATATAAAAAAAAAAGACTTAAAATGTTCATCAAGAACAAGGGAATGCGTACTAAATATTAGATAATTATTTCACTGTTCGTTAATGTGTCTATAGTTATGTAATCAATAAAGCATTTGCTTTTAAAACAGTCTTAGTCTAATAATTTGGCCAGCACTGTAGGTGTAACGCTACACGGACTCTACAGTGTGTATTTTCACTGCTTTAAAAACTCAAATTGTTGGAGGAACCTTTCACTATGGTTTGTGTAAAGTCCCGTAGAATTCAAAGCGCATGCGTAAATATTAACATCGGCGCAGAGCTGGTACATTCGCATTATCAAAATACCCCCCCCCCTCCCCCATTAGCGTAAAAGCATTTCTACAGTTATAACGAAATTTCAAGTATTGTAACCTACCCTAAATGACCCAAACAACATATTTAAAAATCATAACTATACCGCACTTTGCGATTTTAATGTCTAATATGACTGGACTATAGCTCCATTGTAGCCTTCAAATTTCTTTTTGCAGTATTTTCTAAACAATATTTGTTTTAATCACGCTATTTTTTCAATTAACTCAAAATATCATTTACTTTCTAATGCTTTTTCCCATACTTTCTGAAATGTTTCAACCAGTATTATGTGCTAAATATAACAATTAAAACTTTTAATCAAAAAATATTTCTTAGCCCTAATTAGGTCCTCTAAGGCTCTTCCTTTAGTTTACGAAACTTTGCATCATAAACTAGTACACCCTTAAACCGTTGGTTTATCTTTATATATCGTCGATATACCGTTGGTACATCTTTCTGATTTATCACATAAAGGTAAGCAATTCATTTGTAGAAATTGAACAGTTGAGAGTGCAAAGATTTTTTTGAATAGTTAAAAAATGATATGGCAATTAAATCAAATCACAGCCATCTAATGTTACATCAATTTTTCCTCTCTGCATAATTTTGGCAAGTTTACAACTTGCTTTAGCTCTCCTATGACGGATCTTCACCACTTGAAGATCCTCCACTACGCCAAAATTTCAACACTCTCTTTTTGTTTCCCCTACACATTTTTACGTTAGTAGGAGAGCTAGCATAGTAGTGCAGTGTTTTGACGTTGTCTTCGTGCTCCCAAGGTGCAGGTTCAAACCTGAATCTTGTCAGAGCATTTTTAAATGAGCATAAAACCACTAGCATCCATGTGGTATGATTATGCAGCTTGTAAAATATCTCTCGGGTATTCATTGATTTTGAATGCTCTTGGTAAAATTAAACTCCAAGGGCAGTTTCACAGTGTTTGAACCTAGGTGCCTGAATCCAGTGTGGAAACTGTGTGTCAAATCTATCGTATCTACCGACTGAGGTTCTACAAATGAGACTGGTTGTTGATCTCTGAGGAATGCACTAGGTCTTCAAATGGTAACTAGCAACTTTGCAGCCCCATTAGAAAATAAAGCGACGAACAGAAGTAGGAGACAGTAAACTACATGTTTTTGGAAAGATCAATAAAAAATGTTACTTTTCTAGATAATATTTATTCACGATTGTTTTGAGCAACGAGAAGATGAATATGATTCAACTCGTGAATTGTATTTCCATTTTTTTGTTTCCCTTTGAAAAGAGGATGCATTTATAGTTCGTAATTCATGCACTAGCTTAATAATCCTTTACATTTTTACGGAAAAATCTTTAGATTTTTTTTTAAAGGATGAAATTGAAAATTAGTATTCATGAAATTCGGATAGTTAAAGAGAAGAAAGATTCTGTTGCCCTCAGGCTTTGACAGTTTTGTTTAACCTCACATAAAGTTACTGTCTTTCAATCAGCGCATAATGGTTGCAGGATATGAAATTTGTTTCTTCGCTTTTGATATTTTTTATCACATAGGCATGGTTCTAAATTTCAAAACAGAAACATCGACAAAAGATATTGTATCACAGTTAGACTTCTGTGAGTTTTGCTCAAATAATGTAAAAAAAAAAATATATTTAATTTTAAATTTAGGTACCAAAAATTGTCTGCAAAACATAGAGTGTGAAATCTGTTATTTTTTAAATATCTTAACAACCTTTTTATTGCATTAAACGAAGGGCTACGTAAAAATGTAACGTTTTTAAAGTCAAGAATAACAAATTCCGTACCTTGCAAATATGATTTTTTTCATAAAAACCCACAGGCTTAAATTTATGAAAGTAAATTTGAAGACGAGGTTTGTTCGAGATGTGTGAATATTAATCGCATTAACCTGATTGCATGCACATCACAGATACAATCCTTTATTTCAAAATGACATTCATTTAAAACTACCATGTTTTTTTATGGTGTAGCACAATGCTCTTCGGAGTAATTTTCCTAGACAGTGACTGATAAGGACAGGGACAAATTAAGATTTATAAACATTAAAAATCACTTAAGCGATTTTCAGTATAAGTAAAACAGTACGGCTAACATGCAATGTGAATAAGCAGAAAATGAAATTCACCTAAGAAGAAAGCGTTGGACTGAAGCAAAATTTAAAGTACAGAATAATACAGATGAGAGATAAACTTGATCCCAAAATCTAGACAATTAAACAAATACAGGCTAAGAAATGAGATAAATACAGTGCTACTTCAATAGCACGTTGGACTCCATTTTGCTGCAATACATGCTACAATACGGTTCGACATTGAGCTAATTAAACGTCAGATGTTATTCTGAGGCCGATGAACCTCCAAATTTTTAACAGCCAGTTCTAAATCTTGCACAGAGTAGCACGGCGACATCTGGCATTTCAGCTGATCCCATAAATGCTCTATAGGGGACAAGTCGGTAAAGCGGGCTGGCCATGGAAGAGTCTCAAACGGACGTAAGAAGTCTTGAGCAACTCTAGCTGAAGCCTCCCAGACCACTATGCCCGCTGTGCGGGCAGTTGTATCGTGCGATAGAATGGGTGGTGTGGTATCTTTCTTCAGGGCGCCTCCTCATCCCTGTGCGGATACCCTCTGACCCCAAAACGGATCGGGATTCATTACTGAGTACCACCTTTTGCCTATCAGTGGCATCCCACATTGCTCTGGCTTCGCACCATTGTAGACAGAGTTGCCATGGTTTGGTGTTAAAGGGAGTACATGAAAAGGGTGCTTGGACTGCATATTTATTTCCGCAAGACGTTAAGAAATGTTTCAGGGAACAACTACTACACCTACATCTGCTTGTATGGTGAAACGAGTCACTATGGGATCCACGAGCGCTTGCCGCACGATGCTTCCATCCTCTCTCCTCGTGGTCTTCCTGGTCACTCCAGACCCTGTTTTTTTGCACGTGGATAACATCTCGTGTCCACTGTCTTCAGCAGTTTCTAACAGAACACTCCGAACGATTCACTTGAGCAGCAACACGGCTCGTCGACCAGCCTGCAATTTTTATGCCGATGACCTAACCTCTTTCAAACTCGCTTAACTGTGAGAAATGCTTTCTAAATCGTCTGCCTGGCATCCTTCACTCATTAAGATTCTCCGACTATCCGGATGTAATCGTAACATTTATAAATCTTATATTACGCACTGGTTTATCTAGCACCCTTTTCCCGATTTCACCGATGCTGTAGAGTAAACCGGTGCTGTAGAGTAAACAATCATGCACATTGACACCAAACTTGGATCATTTGCATATCAGATGTCACTCTTCTTATATGTAAAATTTCGCGATTGTACCTTTCTTCTTTCTTGGGGCGTTATTTTCAATGTTCCTGAGTGTATTAACAATATGTTATGGAAATGAAAGTACTATGCACGAAATATGACATGAAACAAATGTCTACCATTGTGCTTGATACAAGAATAGGCTCTTTTTATCGTGTCTTTTTTGCACCACGTAATGTTTCTAGTTTCAGGGTCTGTTTTTGTCTCGAATATTCTGCTTCAGCTGAATAATAGTCTTTGGTTTATTGACATACAATTTGTCTGTTGAATCTCCCCATAAGAACAGTTCTGTAAAAATATCTTGAATTAAAATGGTGGCGATTTTTTCGCCACGTCATAAAGAGTGCTGACAAGAAGAGAAAAGTTGATAATTTTAATGCGATTTTGTGAACTGTACTATTCTACTATAAGTTTCCGAGAATACAATTGTTTCCTGCAATAACAAAAAAAAAAAAAAAAAACAATTAAAAGAATAAAATGAAATTTGAGTTTCCATTCGTAGGTTTTATTTAATTCATCCTGTATCATCAAACAAAAACAGAATACATTATATTTTTAAACAAGGCTTATTTTGTTAGTGCAAATTTAAGTGGGAAAGCATTTTTTTGGTATCAATAAACTATTTAATTCTGTCGTTTCTAACTAGCTGAAGAATAATTAACTTTATTTAATTTTTTGACTGCTCGTGATTAAACATTTTTATCATCTCAGATATACATATGGTGCGTTCCATAAGTAATGCGACCAAATTCTTAAAAACAATCATTTATTGAATATATTCGTACAAAGAGTAAAAAATTTTCAAAATAGCCCCCTCTTTCGTCGATAAACTTCTGAAAGTGGTGTTCCCATACCTGGAGGGGTATCTTTGAAGGCATTTTCTGGGATGTCCCTTAGAGCATATGTAACAAGCCCCTGGATGCTTTCAACTGTGTCCCAATGCTTTCCTTACATGGTTCTTTTTAACCGAGAAAACAAAAAAAAGTGTGGGAGCCACGTCAAGACTGTAGGGAGGCTGGGGGAACACATCCGGTCTGGTTTCTGTCC
This sequence comes from Uloborus diversus, assembly GCF_026930045.1. Lineage (NCBI taxonomy): Eukaryota > Metazoa > Arthropoda > Arachnida > Araneae > Uloboridae > Uloborus > Uloborus diversus. Next base: position 89,029,450 of record NC_072735.1, read on the forward strand.
AGGAAAAAGGTTAGAATGAAGGCGCTTTGACTCGGAGCGCGGTCGTGATATAGTTTCTAAGCGTACTTTATTTCGCTTCGGCAGCGCGTGAAGCTCCTTTTCAATCTTTTGAGCAATTCGTACTGTTGTTCCACATAACAATCCATTCTGCCGTGTTACATAAACTCAAAACGGGGTTCACAGGAACGCACGTACTAACTCTCCGGCATCTCTCAGCCGAATGAGACTGAGCGCGTTTTGAAGCTGGTAACACCCTCTTGCACTTAGCCCAGGAAGTTAGAACACGCTGCACTGTACCGTTGCATCAGAAAAGAATGGTCGCATTTCTTTTGGAACACACCTTGTATGATGAGTGATCAAAGAAAAATTCATACGTGTAAAACAGCAAAAGAATGGTTGACAAGAAAATTCACAACAAACTACATCAGCCAAGTCGGTCGGGTGGCGTGGTGATAAAGCGTTGTACTTCTGGAACTTGTTCCCGAGTTCTGACCCACGGTGACCAAGCGATGGACTCTCGAGCTTTAGAATTCGTCATCGCTTTTGTCGTATGATTATCCAGTATGTAAACTATCCCTTGGGTATTCGTTTGGGTTTGAATTCCTTAGAGGCAAAATAAATACTTAGTACAGGTTTGCATTGAAGAGAGCTCCGGTGCCTCCATCTGGTAGGAACTGGACGTCAACATTTACAGCGCCATTGACATATACCGCGCTTTAATGGTGGCACATGAGACTGGATGCAGTGTTGGGGAACCACAAAAGTCTAAATCTGCTTACGCAGCCCCATAAGAAAGGGGAGGGGGGATGTATCAGCCAATGAGATACGACTCACTCTATTGACTACAACTTACCACAGACTATGTTAGCCCTCATCGTTTTTGAACTAATTTTAACTTTGGTCAATAACGATATTCTTTATTATTAGCTAAATCTGGCACTATCAATAAAAAACTATGAATAACACCAAACAAATTAAACAAAAGAATATGGAAAATAATGAATTCATCTATCATCAAGTGAAACTTCTAGCATCATGTTCAGCACTAGGAAAACAGTTCACTGATGTAATTTAACAGTTGTTATTAAACATTTTTCTATTCGTGTTGCGTTGTTGGCATGTCTTGTGATTGAATCGATTTTTTTGCTAAAACAAATGGCTGCCGAAATGTTTCTATAGAAATCTTTTGATATTCAAAGCATTAGTTAAAACTATAAAAGTGAAAAAAAGAATCTTAGAAATAAAATGATAGGTTAGATACAGGAAGACAGAACAAAAGAAAGAAATGGCTTGGCATTATATCTTCCTTGATGAAAAACTTTAGAACGAGTCTGGAATTTTCAGCAAGACATAATCTTCTTAAAAGAAAGAAGTGATCTGATGAAGAATGAAGCTAATAATTTGAAGCATTAATCATACATTTTTAAAACAGTAGTTTAGAGCTAAAACAAATGAGGAGTTAACTTCAAGTCTAGTATTTTGTACTTTTTACTTGCCAGTTATGTCAAAATCAGTAAGAGATAACTCAAAACAAAGTGTTGAAATTCTTTTATGGTCATCTACTTTCTACTAGCAACAACTTAAGTAAAATATTTTCACCAATGACTACTTATTTCTTGAAATTTAGGAAATTTTGGTCACATAAAAATGGCAAAAGAAGGATATTTTTAAAGTTGAATAGACAGAGAGTTAAAATTTATGAGAACGATATAAAAATGGATAAAATAGGTTAAATTTAATAAAAATATTTTACTAAAAAGTAGAATAGAATGGAGCAAAAAGGGTTGGGTTAACTCTCATTTGTTTCGAGCAGGATTGAAGACCTTTTATACCTAACGATATTTATTACAGCGTACATACCTTTTCTCGTAAGAACATAATTGCAGAAAATTAATCGGCTTAGGGTAAAAGGTCCAGTAGTTGGCTATTTAAGAAATTAGTTGTTGAGTTTTGTTAGCCTATAAATTTCAGCTATCAATACAACAACATAAACAATGTATGCTACAGCCTTTAGGCTGTACCTTTCTGATAATGATTCACTAACTTGTTTCTGGAATAAAAATATTTTTATTCTAAAAACCAAGCTATTGTTAATACGAGAAAATGCTCCAGTAGTCGGCCTTAGAAACCCAGTGCTCGGCCATGCATGAGCAGTTTCATTTTCGTTACTCTTATGAGGTGAAAGTGAACAACATTTAAACAAAATTGAATGCGAAACTTACAGCACAGCAATGTGCTTAAAAAATTAATTATTACAGTAATTACGAAAGAATTTTGTATTCTGGATGTTTTCATAACGTTTATCTTTATATTATCTTCTAAACTGCAATCAGTCTACATCAGCGGTTCTCAACCTACGAAGGGGGGGGGGGGTGCAAAAGAATATAAAGGCGACGGGGGGAGGAAGGAGGGGCGTTAGGGTACATGAGATAAAATAAAAATCAACCCTCTCCTTAATGTTGTGAAAGTGACTAATGTGTACGCCAACCTCACTTGGATCATAAATTACCTCAAAAAATGTATTTACTTCTTTTCATCTTGGATTTAATATGTTCTAGTAATAAGCTGTTCAAAATAAAGCTTTGAACAGTCGAGGTAAATTTTGTGTGTGAAACTATCTAGATTTTTCCTTATTTATTTGTTTTCAGCTATCCATATCAGCTCCAGTTTCCAATTAGATTGCTTGTATTAAGCTCGTACGGAGGGAGAGGGTAGGATGGGGGTGACCTCATGTGAGTCTTCAAAGGGGCTGAGAGCTTGAAAGTTTAAGAACCCCTGTTCTACGTCATTGACTAAATTTATATCATATGCTGTAAAAGAAGAAATTTGATGAATGGAAAAGACCCGTTAAGCCGGATTTTTTTTGGGGGGGGGGTGGGGGAGGCATTTTAAAAACTTCTAAAACATAAAAATTTGGTCTCCCTCCTCCCCCCACCCTAGCACAAAAAGGTTTCATTGTTAACTGTTTATGTTAATATTAGGACTGAACGAAAGAGTTGATAGAGTTCATAAGCGATAAAGAGAGAATTATTGACCGATTTGATTGACATTTGACAAGCCTATTTTCATTAGAACGAAACTTCAACATACGGAGCACAAAATTAAAATTGTAGTTTTGGAAATGATTTCACCTAAAAACAATAAAAGTTAAAATCCTTTTACTTAAAAGATTAGTAATCAAGGTCACGTCTATAGCAAAATTTATTGTAAAAAACAATGGTACTTCGTTGTGAATGAACTGCAGAAAGATGAATTATTGACTCGTCCGTATTTTCGAAGTTTTTCGGCGTTGGGGGGGGGGGGGGGGGGCAACGAGCATGAATTCATTTTATTTGAAATTTAAAAAAAAAGCATCAAAATAGAAGCACAAATGCATTATTGCATTATGTTGTGAAAATCCAGAGAGGTCAATTGCCCCCCCCCCCCTCGCTCATTGATTGTCCAAATGGGCGGGTATGTATGTAGGCAAATTGAAATTCAAACATTAGGTGTGTTATGAAGATAATTATACATCCTTCAACACGAATATTAGTAAACGATGAATAAATTAAAATGGAATTAGTATCCATGTAATGCAATTTTGAAGTTAAGTCTGCATTATTTTATATAAGAAATAAACTTTGATTTCCTAGAGAAGAATAGCTAAGGAAATAAATATTTGGTTATAGAAGTAGTAATATAAAGTGTTATCAACATTTGAAATAATTAGTCTTAGTAAAATTAAACCAAAAAGGTAAGATGGTTTGATAAGAAAGACGATAAATCACCATTTGATAATGACATATTAAGCAATAGAAAATTTATTCTCAACGCAACGATGGACTAAATTTAGAACACCAGTTTTCAAGAATTCTAAGTTAAAATCAACATTGGAGGCAATAAAATGACGAAATAAAACGCCTTTTGTCAAAAAAAGTTTCTCCAGAAAGTTTAAACAATTTCTTTAGAAGAAATAACGTTAGAAAGGGAATTTTTTCTTAAAACAGCTAAATTGCCGCCATGTCAATACTTTATTTTAATTAGTATTTAATGAATACCAGAAAATCTATATTAGGTACGCAGTTGACTACTGGGTAGATCAACAAAACAGTATAGAACCAGTGGGTCAATCTGCCATGGCCGACTATTGGAAATGCGTAGGAATTCGGTACCCAGTGGTCGGCCACCCCTCTAAAAAATTGAGTATAAGAAGGAGTTTAGTTTTTAATTGAAACGTAATGTTATACTATCCATTAAAACATAAGTAAAAAGCAAATTTAAAAACAAGAATTAAAAAAAAAGTGTACTTAACATTTAAAGATGATGTGTCTTCTTAAGAAAAATATAAGCAGAATCGCAAACTAGGATGATGGTTACACCATTCAAAATGAAATGACTTATTACTATTTTATAAAGCGCACTTATTACTTCACTGTTGTTGGACGATAATTGGGAACAGGTAAAGGAATGTGGGAATGCATCATATCCGATTTTGAATTATACATATGAGTAGTTTTATGTCCTTGTGGCCGATTACTGGAAACTGGCCGACCACTGGAACACTTACCGTATATAAAACTATAAACGTGTTCAAGGTAAAATTAAAACACAAAATTTTGTACCATCAGTAAGCAAAATCTTGATAAAAATCAGTAAACGCGTTGTATTAGTAATATTTTAAAATCAAAAATTGATTTAGTTTAACAAGGTGTACTAAATCTGAAATGTTTGAGCAAATTGTTTAAAAAAGAACCCATGTACCAGCTCTAGGAATTTAATTTTAGAAAAATAAAAAATTGAGCAATTTCTTAGTTTTAGTGCTTTTTGCTCTTAATCTAGCTTTTTAGTGCTTTCTTGCTTATTGTTTGATTAAATATTACTAACCACAAAAAGGAACACAAAATGGTGTTTTGTGTCGCAATATTCAGCCAGAAAAATGCTAAACACTGCACGTACAACTAGAAATTTGAAAAACGTCTTTTAGCTTGTGGGAAACAATTAGGCATATTACTAGTCATGATGGATTGACCAACTTGTTTTTAGGTCCGAATGTTTTGCAAAGTAAATAACCAATCAGAATACAGTATTTAAACCAGCAATTTTAAGTTAATTTGCTGGAAATAACTTTTACATTATGTAGATGTAATTTCTTTTTTCATAAAAATTATATTCTTAGAGTTTGGGCGAGGAAGGGGGGGGGGGGGGAGGGTATGATGTAAGGTATTACTTAAAAAATTCTAAAATTGTTTATTGTCTCTTTTTTCAGAGGTTCTCTGGTAGTTTTTCTTCTTTCTTTTCAATTTCAAGTTAATTTGCACAAAATAACTTTTACATTATGTTGATATAATTTCTTTTTTCAAAAAAATTATATTCTCAAAGTTTGGGTGAGGAGGGGGGGGGATAACGTAAAGTTCTACTTAAAAATTACTAAAATTGTTACTGTCTCTTTTTTTCAGAGGATCTCTGGGCGTTTTTCTTCCCCCTTATTATGAATCAGTTCTGCTTTAGGAACAAACTAAGTCAGTTTTTTTGAGTTTTATGAATATTACATGACCTATTAAACCCATGCTTTTTCAAAAGAATGATTTAGTCTCCATCTTCAGACTCTTTAAACTTTACGTAAAGACATTTAAATGATGAGTGAAGTAATCCTTGTTACTTGGAAGCACTTTTCTTCTCAAACCATATAGTTAAAGCAATTTTCAGTGCTCTTGCATTATTCATGACGATTATGTGTAAAAGCACATTACCTTTACGCTATTATCTTACTTTTTACGTTCTGAACTCAATAAACTTTAAGATTATAATGACGCATTCTATCTGAAACGACGTAAATTGAGAATTCGGTTTCGTTGAACCTAATTTCCTGAGGCTAAAGAAGAAAAAAAAATCAAAATTCAGTAAGAGTAAATTCTGCGCAACTTGCACACGCGTATAAATAAATTAATAGGAAAATTTATATTTAGATATATATCTGTCCATATTGATGAAGGTTTCGCTAAACTCTAACTCTAGACTAAGGACAACTGTTCCTGAAATTGTTATTAGGAAAATGTCAACGACTTCTAAATAGCCTCAAATGACTCGAATTAAATATTAGAATAAAGTCAGCAGTTTCAGTCTGTCACTTTGCCGTTACAGATCGACGACAAGAACTAATAAAAGCTGAACAATAATAAAATAAAATAACAATATTAACATGAAAAAAATTCTTTCAAATGAAAACAAATATGAAAGTGTATTCTTAGTAGAGAGTAAGGAGTTTTCCTTTTATGTAATTAACATTTCTGAACATGATGTAATACTTAATATTTATTTCCATTCTAAAAAAAGGGTCCGTTTTTGCAGTTAATATCCCTTTAAATAAAAAAATTTCGACAGCCAAACTGCAGAAAAAGTTTTCTCATTCGTTAAAAATATTCTGATATGATCATTTTTATCTAATGTCAAATTAACTACAATCTGTTACCAAAATACATATTTATTTTTAGTTAGTAAACCAGCCGTTGCCGGTCAGTGGGAGTCAACAACCTTGCTCGCTTGAAAGTTCCGTCACCATGGATCAGGTTCAAAATCCGGCAAGGACTGAAACAAAAATGTACTGTATATAGTTTATATTACGTTAATGTAAAATGTTTAGGACCCTATTTCAAGTTGTAACTGTTCTAGCGAGCTATAAAGACATTTCATATGGCCTGATTGGCTAAAAGCGAGGAAGAAGGTGGTATGTGTCCTAAATCGCAGCCAAAGTACTACTAACAGGAATAAAACTGTATTACTTACGACTATTGATATTTATGTGAACAATATAAATGAGAACATACAATAATTTAGTTATGTTTAGTTCAACACTAATTACTGTACATTAAATTTTAATATTATTGTCTGTTTCCGTTTATTTATTTTTTTCCTCTTATTTCAATGTCAAAAAAAAAAATATGTAGTTTATTATTTACTATAATATTTGATTGAATTGAGACAAAGCTATTATTTTGCGTAATTTCCAAGCTGATTGACAACTAGTTCCAGGCAGGTCCCCCTTAGCTGTTGTATCTGTCTTAATGCAATCTGGGATGTCAACTTTGATTGCGTAAAACTGTTCTAGATTAGAAATTATGAGCATTAAACAATTATACAGATTTTATCTATGAGTTAGAGGAAGTTACGTTTTGCATTCATTCATTTCAGTACGCTAAAAGGAATATAACTCCTAGAAAATTAGCAAAAATAATCGTACTTAACAGCCAAGTATCTATAGTTTAAAAAAAAAAATACTTTCATGATTTGTATTTGAAAATCGAGTTTCTCCGGGCGTTTGAAGAAATGCATTAGAACTGAACCATTTCCTCCTCAAAGAAAAGGCAAATGTAAAGGGGAAAAGAAAAAACTCAAAAATAGGATCAGCTCCTACTCTGAAATAGTATTAGACCTAAAAGAACTAGCCACATTCTTATGAGGTATTTTTTGCCTGATAGTTTTGATACATTCACTGTTCGAGACTGCAGCATAGATCTCTTACTGGTGGTTAGGAGAAGTTGTCTAAAGTTTAATTTTTCAATATCAATTACAGGAAATATTTTTTACTCTTATAGGGTAAGTGCTCCAGTAGTCGGTCACAAGGATACGAAACCGCTTATAAATATAATATGTTCTAGCAGTATCCGCACGGCCTTGCCCGCGCCCTCTTGTTTTTATGCCATGTTCGTCGCCTGCGGCTGCTGTTCAAAAAAGTTTGGCAGCGGTATTAATTAATCTATAGCTATCTTTTCCGTATTTTCTATACCTATTTCCCGTTGCGTTTTGTGTCATTCACCTTTTTACGCCAAAATTGCAAACAAAGATCTTTAAAAAAAAAAAAAAAAACTGCGCTTTATTCGTTTGATTTAATAGTGCAAAAAACCTATCTCCTTGATCCCCGTAGTTTGTAAAAAGTAGCGTTTGCAAACCAAGAAAGAATGAAACACCTCAATATTTTAATTAAAGTAAGTTCGCAAATGTGTGACGTAAAATAGATACATCGAAACGTCCGGCGGAAGCGACCGCGCTACAGTAACTCACTCAATTAGAGGGCGAAACGACCTCTGGTCGATAAGCAATTGCGATTAAAAAGCACGGTACATCTAGGACAAAAAGGAAATCCCGTGTACCGTATGAAAAAGAATTCAACTCCTCAGTAGAAAAACAACACAATTAAAAAAGATGGTACATCTAGGACAAAAGGAAATCCCGTACCTCCCGTATGAAAAAATTTAACTATTGAAAAGCTATCGTTTAAGAAAAGAAAAAAAAAAAAACCTCTGGAATACCCCATAACTATTAATCATACTTTTTAACTAAAATGCGTGAACACCCTTTACCTAAATGCAATCTTTTTGCAATCTAAAATATTTTGCGAAAAATAAATAATAATCTGGAACTCCATTGTAAATCGCCAAATACGCCGATGCAAAGGAAAAAAAAAAGACACAGAGAAACGTTCAATCCAGGCATGACGTTACTGATGACGTCACAGAATGAAGAAACATTTTTCTCCCTACTCGGAACGGAAGTAGAAAATAAAATGTGTCATTTTGAATTTTTAGAAATTGTAAAAAAAAAAAAGCAATCGCATATTTTTGAAAAATTGTTTTTCTGAAGAAGGTGAAATTTCTTGTCTACTGCATATTAAATTTTCAGAAAGAAATCTCTAATACATTTTGTAGTATGGGCTTAGAAAGAATTAAACCCAGGAAAAACCGAAAAATCAAGGTTTTTTTCTCAAAATTTGATAAAAGTTTTTTTTTTTTTTTTTAACAAAATCTATCGCGTATTTTTAAAAACTTTTTTTTCTGAAACGCGAGACATGTTTTGATTACTACATACTAAGTTTTCAGAAATATCTAATACATTTTGGAGGATGGGTTTAGGAAAAAGTTGAACCCAAGAAAAAAACCCAAAATAAAGGTTTTCTCAAAAATTCATAAAAAAATTTAAAAATTGGTCAATCTTCAACATTTTTTCGGTCGTCATATTTAAAATCAAAGTCCCAAAACTATGGTACAAAAAGTATTTTCCTGGCGCGATTGGATAAGGGTCTGTGACGATTAGAACACAAAAAAGGGCTAAAAATCACATAAAACATTTAATAAAGAAAAAAAACAATTAGAAATTAAGAATTTGGACTTCGAGGGGCAGACCCCCGAGGTACGTTCGATTTTTGCGGCAAGTTTTAGGAGTATTGGTGCTATGGGGTCCTCAGGCCATCGGTTACAAACAAAGAAACAAAGAAACACCGTCACCTTTATATATATATACACTGGCTCCCAAAAGTGTTCGTACTCTTTGAAACTTTTTAGTAAAACCAAAATAACGCGAAACTGAACAAAGAAACAAAGAAACACCGTCACCTTTATATATATATACACTGGCTCCCAAAAGTGTTCGTACTCTTTGAAACTTTTTAGTAAAACCAAAATAACGCGAAACTGAATTCGAATATGAAGCCCAATATTTATTCACACCATTCCTATGTCATTCTAAAAAAAACCCCGTTGTCTTTTCAAAATATTAAGGGATCTTCTTTTTGAAATGGATCAAAAAACGAAGACACAGAGAAATAATACGCCACAAAAGACCTCGTAAACTCAAATATTTTTGAATTAATTCATGATTCAAATTATCATATGTCGTTTTTTTTTCATTATTTTTTACATTGTGTTGACTCTTTAAATTCATTTGGCTTTAATTTTTTTGTTTATTTATTCCTTAATATTGAACTTATTACTTTAAAATGGCTGGTGTTCTTAAAAAGCCACAAACGCCATTTGAAATTTGAATTTTTTCCCGACAGTAGCGGTAAATTGGTTTGAAATATCTATAAATTAGTTAATTTATTTTATTCTATAGTAAAGTGCTTGATAAAATACTTTAAAGAAAAGAATCGGACCGAAAACGAGGTAAGAAAAGGTCAACCGGCAAAGTTGACAAAGCGTGGTCGGATATTTACTGTTAGAAAATTATGAAAAATACACATTTAAATGCTGTAAAAGTTTCTGCAGAGATAAATGAAAATTTTTGCATTTAATTTTCACCTAAAATTGTTCGCCAAGTTCTCTGATTAGCTGATTAAATGGGACCTCTCACCGCAGAAATTTTCTTGCCCGTGCGATCAAGACTTGGTAGTTTGGAATTTTTGATGAAATGATGAATCATGCTGTTCAGTTATATATTTTAAAAACCAATTTTATACTCTAAGCCAAAAATTTGGCTATCGAAAACAACTTTGTTTTTTATCAAGCTCACTATAAGAAGCACACGGTTTTCAACGTTTGCGTCTAGTGCCTCAAAAATTGTCCTAAAGTTTAGAAAATACACCTTCAATCACCAGATTTGAACTTAATGTAGCATATTTAGAGATATCTAGAGGCTAGATTACGAAAATACGGCTTTGAAACGAAAACAGAGCTAGAAACAGTAAAACTCGAAGTGTGATTCAACACTTACTCAGAAATTAAACAAAAAAAGAAAGAAAAAAAGAATGAAATTCTATTCTCAGACGTTTAAAAGGTATTGTTCACACTTTATGATATTCTAAAAAATAATGACTTATTAAAAAGTTAAATTATTCAATAATATATAGACATTTTTTTAAAGTGTACAAAGACTTTTGTGAGATATAATTTCCGGTACTTTTGGTTTTTGCTTTTTAAAAAAATAATTTTTAATATATTTTTTAAAAAATTCATTTTTTTTGTTGATAATTGATCACAGATCTTATGATTAAATACCTATTCCTAAATATTAATTCTAACCAATGGATAGGGTCCTATTTCATTGAAAGTTGTAGGTGTACGAACACTTTTGGGAGTCACTGTACATAACTCAAAATCGGATATGATGCATTCCAACGTTCCCTTACTTATATTCAATTATCATCCAATAACAGTGACATTCTTGAATCTTTTTATTAAGTAGTAATGAGTCATTTTATTTTAAGTGGTGTGCCCATCATCCTAGTTTGTGATTCTGCTTATTTTTTTGTTAAGAAGACACCATTCCTTTTTCAGTTCTACTGTAAATTTGCTTTAAGTTATGTTTTAATGGATTGTATAACATAAAGTTTCAATTAAAAATAAATTTCTTCTCATACTCGATTATTTTTAGAGGGGTGGTCGACAACTGGGTACTAAATTCTTATGCATTTCCAAAAGTCGGCCATGGCAGATTGACCACTGGTTCTATACTGTTTGGTTGATGTATCCAGTAGTCGAGTACGTACTTAATATGGATTTTCTAAAGTTCATCAAATATTAATTAAAATAAAGTGCTGTAAGTTTCGCATTAAAATTTGTTTAAAAATTTATTCACTCATACCCCATAAGAGAAATACAAATGGGCTCATACGCGGCCGAGCATTGGATTTCTATGGTCGACTACTGGAGCAGTTTCACGTATTAAGAAAAGGTTAGTTTTCATTGTTTTAATTAAAAATGTTTTAATTTCTGAAACAGGGTAGTAAATCATTATCAGAAAGTTATAGCCGAAAGTGTTACAATGCTTTTGTTGTTGTATTGATTGCTAAAATTTATAGGTTAACAAAAAGCAGCAATCACTCTCTTAAATGGCCGACTATTGGATCTCTTACCATAAATTTGTTGCTTTTTAGTCCGATGACCTTTGGTATTTTTTCCTCCAACTCTCTAGCCGTTGTATCTCTATTTCGCTCACTATAAGGAAATAATCGAACATTTTACTTTTTCTTCTCCTGCTTAGACGAACCCAGTGGAGCTATCTAGCAACCTAGTTGAAAGTCTCTGAAAAATATCTTTGTCCCAATTAATTCGTAAACACACCAGCAGTGGCCAGTGCTTCAGTAGTGGCCCCTTCAATGTTTTATATATACTTTGAAGAAAGAAATGAACAATAATAATGTAATTAACATATTGGTACTTAATGTAACTATCATATTGAATCGATTTTATTCATCACTTTGAATTTAAATTAAGTAATGTGAATTCTTCGGATGATAGAATGTCCGATTGCCAATACTGAAATTTTTAGATTTTGGAGTGGCCACAACTGGATCAAATTTGAGGTTTGAGAAAAATTGGATAAAAAATTTAACAAATTGATATTCTTAGATATTTTAGAAAATGGAGCATTTAAGGAAGCGTTGGGCTATAATGTGCTTATTGATTTTTAAGAGGAGTAATTAATATTGTAGAACCACAATTTAAAAATATAATTCACTGTGGCCACTATCAGTGCGTTTTAAACCTTGAAGTAGCCTTTACTGAAGTACGGGCCACTACTGGTGTGGTTACCATAACTGATTTTCTTTCCTGTCATTTGATACTTAATAATGAACATGGATATTAAATGTAATTTCTCTCATTAAAATATGTAACAATAATTTTCTCTCAAAAAAGCATTTGTTTAAAGGTCTAAAAATATAATTTCACTAAATTCTTTTGGGAACGATACAATTAAACTATTATCTAGAGCATTTCACTGAAACGGAACAATTAAGTACAATTTTGGTATCTCTTTTCAAAGCAAAATATTAAAATTGCTTAAGATTAAAATGAATATAAACATAAATTAAAAACCAACACCATGGTTTTAATTGTAGTTTCCTAGATGTACATGCATAACTTCATTTTGAATAAATGTGTTTCATTCTTTTTGTTTCTTTTACATTCGCTGTCATAAAAAAAAATCTCATATTTACGGTTTTCAAAGAATGTTCAACTTTATTTAAGAAAATAAAAACAACACACAATTCAATATTAAGTAAATGAATAAAATGCTTTTCTTTACCTGGGGAAAATGAAATAGCAACTGTAAATTTACCTACCCTAAACATAATGTTTTGAAAATATTTAGGCATATACACAATAACCTATAACCCAAGAATAATGTTTTCATTGATAAACAAGTTCATAGGATTTAACTGATTTTAAAAGTATTAAGCCTCGTGAAGAACTTGCGCAATTTACATCAAACTTACAGAGAATGATGGTGTGTGCTTTTGCTAAGTAGCACCTCATCACAGGTTGAGTTAAATGCATAAATACAGAATCATTAAGAATGAAAAAATAACTGTTAGTTTAAAGGGTAATGTTCGGAAGGTGTGAAAAAGAAAAAAGGTGTAGAAATTTCGGAAAGTATGGAACAGTGATGCAAGTGTGGAAACAGGAATGACTAACACTAGAAAAATCGCCAATTCTGAAGCAGACCATATAATATTGCAGCAACACTAGATGATGTACATTTTTTACAGCTATTTGTGGCGGACTGTATAGGATTTTCTCGGTACAGCATTTCAGTACTACTGAAGGAGTGTCGTTGTCTAGTACAACTCTTCTTCGCTGACCGTTGCCCAATGAAGTGTTTGCAGAGACACTTTTGCACAGGTTACTCTTGATAAAGATTAATGAATGCAACTTGGAATATGAAGATTATCATAGATGCCGAATGACAGGTGTTTCGTGATAAGCCAAGACTCAACTTCAACTACAATGATCGTGGATAGATTCATGCTAGACTAAAAAAAGTTATGCTCACATCTGAGTTAGAATAGAATTAATCTGGATTTCAATGAGTCAAATCTGCATTCAAGAGCTACTTTTTTATGACAGGATATCTTGATGAGAAAATAAAAATTGCGCAACAAGATAGTTGCATTCTTTTCAAAATTTTCTATACAATAATAAAGGGTAAAAATAATTTGAAATAAACTGATCACTATTCAAAAACTAAATTAAGAGACCTCTATGTAAAACAAGTTTCCACAGCTTGGAAACATGAATAGTAGGGATGCACCGATTAATCGGAGGTACCACTTGATCGGTCATAATTGGCCACTTTACCGATTATTCATAATCTGCAAAATTTTGCAAATTATTCGGATAAAAAATATCTTTCAAAATATTTTTTAGCATACTTTAACAAGAAACTGTGATGAATACTTATAGAAAGTGTGCAAAACAAAAACAAAACAAATAGTTTACAAAGTGCGTAAAACAGAATGAAATAAAAAAGATGAATCCTCACAGATGATACTCATATGGCACTTTAGTGAATAATTAAATTCCAGGTCCTTCAAATTGCCTTGTGAAAAACATGAGTTAGAAAATCCCCAATCCCCTACTGTTTTCGCAAAACCAGCATTGCACCTAATTTTTGTAGTAATTTCTCTCTTGAAGGACAGAAATGTGACTGAAATACCTATGTATGTATATGATCTCACTGCAAACTTCCCTTAACTGTCTCCAACGTAAAAGAAACGGCTTCCTATTGCAATAAAAAAAAATCAGTATCGTTTATTAAGTTTATAGTATGATACCCTCACCCGAATTTTGATGACTCGACATTTCGCTGTTCCGCACTGCAAAAAATAATTGTTGTTCTTAAAGTAATATACTGTTTTTTCCTACAGTTTAATACTGCTCTGCTAAATAACAGAGAAAAACTGTAAAAATGTTTTAGATTGCGCAAAACGATGCGCAAAAGGTGTTTCCTTTCATACGGGAGGATCAACTAATGAATTCAAGGTATCGACAGCCATTTTTGTTGATATTTCGACTGTGCTGAGGCAGGACTGCTCATTTGTAATCCAAGTTAAAGGTAAGTGCTAGTTATATTATTCATTCCCTTTTCCTCAAATGTAGTTTTCTTTATCATCGAGAATGTATGTAAAATAACAGTGTTTATTTTGAAATCGTAATTCGTATCCCAAAATTCGTTGATGTTGACTTTGCAATTTCTTTTAGTTGTTAAGATGTAACGATTGCTTTATAGCAAAAATCTGAGTAGTTGTTGTGACTCTGAATATTTTACTGCACGAATGACAGTTTTTAAACATTTTCTGAAACTCAAATTTGATTTAAAAATAAATCAATTCCTTCCTTGATCGTATTTAAAGTTATTAGAACATTAGACTTTGTTTACGATTATATTTTGTGTTATATATAGGATGTGATTACTTAAAATTTAAATTCTTATGTTTTCTAGTAATTTTTTATCGTATCGCGATTGACTTCTTTCTCCTGTTTTTTTTTTTTTTTTTTCTTTCTTATATTCTGTTTTAAATACTTTAACAGTTTGCATTTAACTATTTTATTGATAAACTTTACGTTATAGCGTCAGTAACTTTTATAACCTGTACATAATTCGATGAATAAAATGCAAATAAATAAAATAACAACGTGACCGAGAGACATGCAAACAGTATCAAGTTTACTGATTTTTTTTTTTTTTTTTTTTTTGAAGAATTTGCCACTCCGGAAAAACAATACTCTGATGTCTGAACGACTCAAAATTCTCTGAAATCTGGAACCAGCTTTCATACTTATCGATGAAAACTAAAATAATAATAATTAAAAAAAATCATCAATGAAGCACTCCAAAAAAAAAAAAAAACTAATAAAAATTAAGCATCTTTAGATACAAACACGAAACCCTTGTGTTTTAAAAGTTTTATAATTTCGTCGGCAGGAAATTAAAATTTTACTTCAGGAAAAATGCACTAGTACCATTGAAACTTATGAACATAAAAATAACTTTAGAAACTATATCAAAAAACACTCGATGGGAGGTCACGGGAAGACTCTATAACCTCCCCAAAATTGCCATATTGGAAAATTTTAGTCTCACGATTCGGCAAATTTGCGGACATAATTGTAATGTTGCAATTTTTGAATGCTCGAATGTCCAAATTTCATTAGATATCGTACTTAATTGTGCGTACTTAACGTGTGCCTGCACCAGTATTTTATAATTTGGCAAATATGTAAGTTCCATTCGACAAATTGAGATTATACACCTTCCCAACATATTTAATTAAGTTTAGGCCGTGCCTGGCTATGTTCTTAAAATTTTCAGCTTTTCATTTCTGATCTGACAGTGTTGTGTTCTCGTCTAAATTACTCGTGTAAAATGAAAAAAAATCGGAGAAATTTGTTTAAAGCCGTAACGGAGATTCAAGCCAAAGCCGGGTAAGGTCTTTTGCATTTAAATGCAATGGGTTCCTTAGCAGTTGAGTTCTTTAGGGGGGGAGGGGATTATTTTCACAATAATAGACGATTTTTCAAGAAAGTCTTAGGTTTATTTCTTAAAGAAGTAAAGTGAGGTTTTCGAATACTTTGTCAGGTTTTAAAAGAAAACAGAGATATTTGCGGGAAAGGTCCGATAACGAAAAGGAATTTCTGAACCCCCGGGTTTGAAATTTACCTTAGCGACCAAAGCATAAGAATCGAAAAAACTAACAAATCCTCCAGTTAACAAAGTAGCGTCATAGAACACTATAACTCAACATTAATGAATGGAATTAGGACACTTTTAAATGAAACGGGTTTGCCTCAGCAGTTTTGAGCCGAAGCAGCTATGTGCTTCCACTACTTACGAATTAGAGCGGTTTTAAAAGGAAAAATCAAAACCTTTTTTGAGCTATTTCGGGGAAGAAAGCCATCTATTAAAAACTCACTTGTTTTTTTTGGCTGTATTTCTCATATTGGACTTCCAAAACAGAAAATAAACAAATTGGATATGAGAGCTAAACAGGGAGTCATGGTAGGATATGCGTTTCATATGAAAGGTTATAGAATTTTGGATTCCGAAAATTACGAAGTGGCAGAAACGCTGAATGTTACATTCTATGAAAATAAATTCTAGGCGGGGGGGGGGACAAGAACGGGAAACAAAGGAATACAGTTTTATTTCACTACTGAGTAAATCTGAAGCAGAAGAAGAATATCCTGAAAATCATAAAATAGCATGTTGAGAATTAAATTGGTTAAAGAAATACCAAGGCAAAGTAGAGAATGCAGGGGTATGTATTATTCTATTGACACGACGGTTCTAAAGTCCGAATCGCGAAGCCGAGGTTTATTGTTCTGAAAATAACATTGAATGTGACCCAAAATAGTTCGATTTCACTTGTGATGATAATTCACGAAAAGTATCAGATTCTGATGAAGATAGGGGGGTGGGGATAGTTCAAGTAAGCTAGAAGCTAATATTTCCGAAGATGTAATTCCTTCGAATTTGAAACAAAGTTTGAGAACGACAGAAAGTGAAGATTGGCAAAACACAGCAGAACAGATAAGCAGAACGAAAATGCGCTTCAAGGCCACACTGGTTATTTTAGGTAACCACCAAGTATGGGGGGGGGGGAGATACTTTTCGAAAGTGTTCTCTCCAGCAATTTCCTTTTTTTATTGATGCTTTCTTTTCAATTTTTCGTATAAGCTACATTTTGTCCATTTCCAAACTAATGTTTGCAATGCGTATCTATATGCGGGTACAAAAGAGGAGATTTGTGAGACAAGCTGAAGGGTTTGTCGATCCCTGAAATCTAAATTTTGTCTGTAAATTGAATAAATTATTGTAATTCTGATACAGATTAAATCGAATCACGACGACCGGATTTCAATGGCGGGAGACGGGGGGGGGGGGGGTCTAGTGATTTAGTATAGGTTCAAATAATAAGGTGTACATTCAAACAAAAATGCGTAGCACTGTCAACGATGGAAGCTGAGTATATTTCAATTAGTGAACAATCTAAGGAAGTTATATGGATAAAAATAATTTTAAATGAACTGGCCACGAAAAGAGTTCAGAATTTTAGATTGATTAATAGTACTCTGTACTGTGACATTCTAGTCGCGATCGATTTTTCTGGATTTGCAATAGAAAATTGCAGAACTAAGCAGATTGATGTGGGGTACCATTTCCTAAGGAATTTGATTGATGAAAATGAATTTGGAATAAAATCTGTTGAAACTAAAAATAATTTAGCTGATTGTTTCACAAAACCTTTTTTTAGGGAAAATTTACGTAAAGCTTGAATTGCAATGACTTCAGAATTGCAATAACATATTTTTTAGAGTTTTTTTTTTTTTTTTTTTTTTTTTTAATGTTTCAATTATTCCATTATGTTTAAGTTATAATTTGCGCACACAAACGGATAACCTGTAATATATTTTTTATTCATGTATTAAAGTATTTCTTTTTCCCGTGTGCTGTCGTGCCAAGAAGGGGGGAATTTGCTAACGAATATTTTGTTCTTTTCCCTCCAGCGCACGGAGAAAATAAAATTGTAGTTGATTTCATTTTGAATTTGTGCCCGGTGATATGGTTGCGGTTAGGTATTTCAAGAAAAAATAAATAAATAAATAAATAAAATAAATAAATAAACTGCAAATTTCATTCTAGCCGCCTGAATTTTTCATTTTAATTTATTCACTAATGCAATATTATTTTTTTGAGTTTAGTGGTATGCAAATGGAAAGAACTTCCTTAACTTGTGACCAGAACTGAATGGAATAATGGTTTATCTCTTTTTATCAAGATGGCAAATCGCGGTTGTGTTCCACTTGGAATTTCAAAGAAGACCCTAGTCTGAACGATGTTGCGATGATTCACTTAGTGACATGAATGCCGGCAACGGAAGTTTATGAGTATTTCTTTTCATTTATATTTTTGTGTTTACGGATGTAATTCGTAATCACAAATGCTTTTGAGTTTTAGAGCGTTCTTAGCCACTGAAACCTATTCTACGGACTGCGTGCCATATTGGGTCCCTTGAAACTGATTTTTGTGAACCTTCGTCAGGTTCTATGTTACAATCAAGAACTATGGATTGGAACAAGATAAACTGAATTTTATTTTGTTTTGATTGAAATGTGATCGGGCATACTATTCATTTAAGTCTGAGATTTTTAAACTTGTTGTTCAATATTAGTTTTTACGGGTAGTTGAATATTATCACTTCAAGAATCACCGGAATATAGAAATTTCTGTTGCTAGAGCGAAATTAGACGTACATTTCTTTATTTATTTATTATTTTTTTTTTTTTAATTTTTCAGTAAATTTTGGAACACTGATTTTTTGTTTTTACATGTTATTAAAATCGAAAGAACCAAAACAGAATGTTAAGTACTTTAATATTTATTGTATGTATTTTTGTAAAAATTACAGGAATAAAATTTAAAGCCAACTTCATAATGAGAGCAACAATAAAGATTAAAGTACGATATATTACAGCGTATGAAACTTTCTTCGCATATTCAGACTTGTGTGACACTTATCAAACAAAATTATTGATTATTTTTACTGCAATGTGAATAAAAAGCAGTTATTTTGCAAATAGAGTATGTTTAAATCTGCAGTTAAAAAGAGGTGCGGTCTTCTGGCAAAGCATTTTCATCAGGTAGCATTGTTTACAACAAGGACGGCGGGCCAAATGTGGACTTAAAATTTCTTAATGATTGGAACTGGCACTACCAGATTTACTCAATTTTTTGAGATGTTTGACGAATTATTCTTTTGTTAAAAACTTTCAACTTTTCAGACCGATTTTCCTTTTTTACTGAATTGACTTAACCTAAGCCATCTTGATTTTGGGAATATAGAATTGTTTCTTCCAGATTTCAGGTAAATTCTGAAAAACTTAAAGATAAATTGTGTAAGTCCTCTCAAAGGAAGTGCCACTTAAAAAAAAAAAAGGTCGCTGATGGTTTGAATGGGGACATCGATAGCTGTTCAAATTGGGGGGGGGGGGAGAGGGTGTCCCCATTTTGAAAGACACAGAATATAAATGAAACATCTTATATTTGCTTAAATATTAAGACATGAGATAAAATAATACCGTAAGAACATTCTATCTTAACTCAAATGGACTCTTTTAGGTGATTCCTTAGTACTTAAGAAAAAAGCTCCAAAAAATTAAATTTTAACAATATAATAACCAATTTGTGGAATAAAATATATGAAAAAAAATATTTTGAAAAATTATAAGTATGTAAAATATTTCATATTAAGTACAGACAGAGTTTTAAGTAATTACTTTACGTCACACTTTGTTTTATAGTCACATTTCTAACGATGGGAAGCTGTCAAAGAAAAAGATGAAGCTGGTATCAGTTGAACATAGTTTGAGCTGTTTAACAAGTGTTGGAAAGGAATATGGGTTACCAAAAAAAAAAAAGAAAGAAAAACCATCTGTATACGACCTTCAGTGTTACTATAGCAACTCGGGGGAGGGGGGGTACTAAAAGAGGCTAGATAGAGTATTCATTGTTTTAAATGAATACCCCAATATTTCCCAATTGGTTTTTCTAAACATCGACCTTGCTCCATTTCCTAAAAAATATTTCTCTACCTCATCCTTATTATTGTTTTGAAGTAAACATATTGTAATCCGATAATCTGAAGCTTATTGTAAGAAGAAACTAGGTACAAGTTTTATCATTTTTGAAACATTTTTACTTTTTTCTTTAGGCTAAGTTGTTAGCTTTCCCATTTTGGACAACTTGGAATTCCTGACTTATAGAAGGAGTTATTCTCCCGATCACTTCAGTCATCCGATCGAAAAAAATAAACATTTTTCGTAATCAACAGTCTCATATGTATTACGAAATCCTTCAAAAATACCGAAAATTACAGGGATTTTTTTTAAAATTGTATTTCAGAAACCAGTATAAGTGCATTTCTTTACATGGAAGATAAAATGTCTGATATTATTTTCTTTATTTTTTTCTTTTTTGAGTTCTTATGTAAAGTATCCAGATTAGGTCTACTTTAATTAGACATTAATAACTACCGTTACAAATGCGTAATTTGCAAATTGCTGCCAAACAGTTTTTTTTTCTCCTTAAAACAACATATTTATCGCTTAACTGGTTCCTGAAATAAACGATTCAATTACAATTTTGGTATATGTTAAGCAGTTTCAAAATAAAAACAACTTCCAAAGCAACCTTAATTTCAGATCATTCAGAGTCATAATTTTAATCATTTTAGGGCGTATTTTTATACCTACGTAATTTTATTTTTTATGTATGTTTTTTGGTGTCTACAAGTTTTATAAGATTCTAACAATTTTTATTTTGACAGATGCTTTCATAATATAAGGCCTAATGATGGCTCCAAAGTCGGCAAAGATGTCACAAAGAAGAATCAAGTTTGTGATGTAATAATGTTGACATTGAAAACATTTGCATTCGATTTTAAATGAATTTCTGCAATTTCACTGTAATAATCTGTATTTATAGGTAATGTATACGAAATAAAATAATTTGGCGATTTTTAATGGTGTGAATGTTTCGTTTTTTCTCATGAAAACAGTATAACAGAATATAAAGTTAAACTTGATATAAACCTGACAGATTTTACTATACCGAGTGAAAAATTATTTCTTTTTAATAGCTCTGGAATTCTGAACTGTCGCATATTTATTGTTTTCATCTATGTAAACTTTAAAAGGTTGATAATATCAAGTATTATCTAATCTATAATACTATTCAGTTTACAATAAAAACCATTCTGCGCAGTCTAAATGCTGAATACTGCACATATGGTGTGAAATAACGTTAGTTTGTTAGTAGTTTTTCTCAAATAAAGTAGGTACGAGTGAAACTTATAACATTAAAAAAGAAGAAAACCATGAAAAATAATCTGTTTTTTCAGAAAAGGAAAATAAATGCAAATAATTGTATGTATAAAGTTAAAAATAAACTTAAATATATAATGGATTGCATACTGTAAAACATTTCCCACGTTACGCTGCTCATTTCAGCATTACAACAATGCTGAAAGTGAAAAAAGTATTTTCATTGCAGATACGATGTAGTGTTTTCAGTTATATATATAAAAAAAAACTTCTCATTTTTACTACCTTCATGGATCAAAAAGTTTTGTTTTATGAAAAGGCTATAATTGTTTTTAAAATAAAGCTTCAGACCATATCTTGCAATTTCCTTCTATTTGTAAATTTTTAAGTTGGCAATAAAAGCTACAAGTTTTTTGTAGAAATGAAAATGCACCATTTTTCCTCCTTTAACAGGTGTTTATAAAATATAAAGACTGTCATTGATTTATTTTGTGTACAATGAAATTAATATCTATAAAACATATATTTAGCAGCAGTTAATTATTTTTATGTAAAATGCTTTTATATTTCTTTACTTGTTGCTTTTCATAGCCTAAAACATTATTTTTGTTGTTGGAAAACTTTAGAAAAGGAACAGATTTCGTACGTAGGCTGATTTCTACAACGTACATACAGAATCAACTGCTTTACTTTTCTATATTGTTCTTCAGCTGTAAAAGCAATGATTTCGGCTATGAAAAGAGACAACAATAGGGGAGAAAACTCTTTTTGCATAAAAATTTCTAACTATTTAATTTATGGTTTACTGCTGTTAATTTTACTGTACAAATCATTTATAAAACCGTATACTACTGCTTGTACGGAGCAGTGCAGCTGATTTCGCAGCATATTACTGCTAACTTTACAGTTTGTTACTGTTAATTTTGCAGGACAATTTCATTAAAACGCAATATATTACTGTTGATTTTACATATCTCTGTTCAATTTACAGGCCAATTCATTCCTAAAACAGTATATTACTTCTGATTTTACAGTTTGATACTGTAAATTTTACAGGGCATTTCCATTAAAAGACAGTATATTACTGCTAATTTTACAGTAAGTTATTGTTAATTTTACAGGGCATTTCCATTAAAAGACAGTATATTACTGCTACTTTTACAGTTTATCGCTGTAAATTTCACAGTAAAAGTCTGTTATAAGACAGTATATTACTGCAAATTTTACAGTTTAGAACTGTAAATTTTACAGTTTTTCTTTGGAATGTGAGCTGCCAGTATTATACTGTAAAAACAACAGTTTATTTTTTGCAGTGCGGTGAAACATTCACGTAGCTGCAAAATTAATTGAAAATGAGTTATATTCGTCACTGGGTCCAAACGAGGTCACCACACACGAGGAACACTGACGGATTTGTTTTTCAACTTTTATCCACCACGGCAGTAACTCAACTATGATTTATTGGATGAGGTTGCATGAGAAGGTTGTTTCATGTTTATTCAGTTCTACTGTAAAATTACACTTTTTGCACTTGCGTCAGTGTTCCGTCGGAAGAGCGATTTGCTTTTCGGTTATTTCGATCCTTTTGCGTTTTTATATAATTGCATCATAAATTTTATAACTTAAGTCTTCAAATTACTAACTTTGAATTCAAGAAAAAAAATTAAATATTTTTTGATTTTTAAAACATTTTTGTTAAAACTTTACTATTATTATTTTTACAAACAGATGGTTTTAGTAATGTTTTTTTTTTTAATTTTTTTTCTATTTTGAATAAATATACCCATATATATAATTTTGTAATATTTTTCACGGGTTGATTCTTTTCTTCTTTCGCATAGTGCTTTTAGGTAACCTTATAAATTTTTTTTATAAAGATTCAAAACCTTAGACTAAATCGGTACTAATAATTAAAAAATAAATTTAAAGTAAAAGTGCTTCTAAATTAGCCTGCTGACCACAGGTTAACCCTTATTTTTAATTTTTCATGTCTGTTAAATGTTTTTGCTTATAATGGAATTTTATTAATAATAACATGAAAATTGACTGAACGAAAATGAATGTAACTTTGAAATTATTTTGGGAAACTTTGAAAAGTGTCGAAGAATAAATCTATTCTCAGAAATAAACTATTAACTATCTTTAAAGTTGAAATAGGGTCTCCTTCAGTCAAAAGTACTACTTTTAGTCACTGAAATAGATAGAATGAGCAAAAAAAAAAAAAAAAGAAAAAATACATGGACCCAGAAAATAATTTCATTTTCTCAACAGTTTTTTTTTTAAATTAAATTTTTAAAAAGTCCGATTTTTCAAACAAGGCGTGGTCTTTATGAGGTCACAAATGATGCAATTTGGCGTATCTTTCTACTACGTTTCCACGTTATGATAATCAAGCAGCGAATAAAAATTGCACTCCACGCTTGCTACCAACCATATCGCTGCCAATACAATGAGTGAAGATGCAAATTAAATATTTTGTTTTGTGAATGGCAATATTGAATGGCATTTCATCATTTGTGATGTCACACGACAGAAGTGTAAACAATGAAAGCGCACCGATTTAAGTATTTTTTTTTTAAATATTACACTTAAATAAATTATTTCAAAAAAATGGTCAGATCCTATGTTTTTAAGTTTGCTCTTTCAGAAAAAAAAATACTTTTAAACTTTTGGAAACAACCCCGTTACAAAAGAAAAAAAAATTATCTAAATACTGGTAACATTAAAAATAATCGTTATGATCAATAATTGGCTTTGATGATTAATCGGCCGATTATCAACCGCCGTTTAATAAGTAATCGGTAATTGACCAATTTGCTTATCGGTGCATCCCTAATGACTAGTTATAAAATTATTGAGAAAAGAATGAGAAAAGTTCCAAAATCTGGGCCAAAGTCGCCAGCGTTTATGGTACTTGGAATAAGTACAAGTCCCATAATATGTCCTTTCTCTTGTGAGCAGGGGACAGCGGGTTCTGTACAGCAGGTCCGAAGTTCAAAAGTGAGTTCGAATAGACGTTTCAAGATCTTAATACAAAGATTGTGCTATGTTTCTGTGATTAATTAGCATGTTTAATTAAGACTGATTTATTACAAGAAATCAAGTTCAACAAATGCATAGTGTCATCAATGAAAATACATTATTTAAAAATGTATTAGAAAATACCAAAGGTTATGTGCTATCAGAATATAAGAAACGAACTTAATCATGTGTTTGCTTTTCTGCTCAAATAAGCACATTGTTCGAGAAAATGTTGAATTCGAACAAGAAAGTAGCGTCACTACGGAATAAATTAAATGTGCAATGAACATACTCTCTCCTTTTGATCTATTTTGCTAAATCTAAACAACCAAATCAAAGAACTTGATTTGCGTAAATATATCGCTTTGATGAAACGTTATCAAAGCTCTGCTGTTGCTGTTTACTTTGTTAGAAGATAAACTTCGCTATTGTAGAGTACAAATGGGTTTTGCTATTTATAAGTGAATCGATTAATAAATTAAACGTTTTACAAGATGAATTTTTAAAATACTGTTATTCTCAAATCTAACTCCTGAAGACTGTCTTAATATTAGTTTAGCGTATCGGAAAACTTAAACTTAGCTCCATTTATCATAGAAGAATAACACATTCAATTAATTTTGTTGCTAAGAAACCTAAAAGCTATATAACATGAAAACCGCAGTTTAATAAGCTACGGTATACGTACCTAATATTAATTATAATTTTTGTAATTAAATTATTGTCAAAAAACACAGTCAAACCTCATGTAAAGAGTTCATACTTACATAGCTTTCATTTTTGTTTATTTTTTTTTTAATATATAGTATATCCTTATTTAAAATCCTTTCGTTATAAATATTTACTTTATGAGAGATTTTACACGGGTTTCGAGCTTATGAAATTATGTTTTCATAAGAATTTTCAACGAGATTTATCTTCACAAATTGGTAATAACTGTTAAAATCGTAATATTTCAAATCATATCAATGATGCACAAAATCAATAAGATGAGTGTTTTTACACATTTGAATATACGTAATACCCCGGGTACGAGAGTTATAGATTTAAGAACTTGCTAAAACGGAAACCAAATTAAACACGAAACTGTTAAATGATATTATTTGTGCTAATCGATGCCAACATTAAAACAAAATATATGCATATAATTTTTCGTTTTTTTTTTTTTTTTTTTTTTTGTAATGATAGGTACGGAGAATTCTGAAGAGTAGTGTAGTTTATACTTGAAACATGGCTACATTTTAAAATTATTTAGTAATGTGTATAGATGATTTTGTACTAACTGTTTTCCAAAAATGTAAATGCAAAAATCAAAAAGGACGAAAAGTCGCTACCATAAATGTCTAAAGTTTATTTGTATGTAAATTTTAGAAACTATGTTGAAAATAATTATAAAAATCTTATGACGTTCAACGATCACTTTCGTCGCACAGAGTTTAATTGCCAGATATGCAAATCGTTATTCATTTATTTATTTTTATTATATTTTTAACGATTAAATAGATTGAATTTGTTTTTCAATAAAATTATTATTTGCTCTTACTGATAACAAATATGAAACAGCAAGACAGAAAACTGAAATACTACAAAAAGACACATGATATTTTTAAACTATTTATTGAATTTTGCAGGGAAATGAATCACACGAGATATTTCAGTCAGCAAAATTTTACAACACATTTTTCCCCTAGTAAATCTTTACAGAGTCTCAACTTATTCTTGGTTATGAGGTTTCAGCAAGAGAAGCAGTGAAATAAAATTCGCTTTTTCAATATGCTATGTTATCAGTTTTTCAAAACTGAAAACATATCACTCTGAAACTAAGTTAGAAAGTGAATTACTGGAGTCACTGGCATTAACAGCGCTATTTCCACGCCACGTGTTTGTGCGTGTTTTGTGTGTGTGTCACGATCATACTATTCTAAATACTAAAAATATATGCAATAAATGTTTTATTATAAAAATTATTGCACAAAGAGATAATTATAGTTCTTAGTTTTGTTATTCTAGCTCTTTTTTTAACATTTTATAGCTATTGTTTTGACTGATAACTATGTTCAATCACCCTTCGTTATGTATTTATATATGTTGGTACACAACTCTGAAATCGGAAAAGGCCCGAAATAAATGCTCACATCGTGAGCGAATCAACGACTAAGTGCCAAGTACAAAATTGTGAATTACTTTGGAGTTTACGCTCTTGAATTTGAACAATTTGCAATGCGGCATATCGTTAGTGATCTAAGTCCAAGTCTTACATTTGACGTATCGACGAAAAACGTGTTCATTGATAAATAAGTCAGGTAAAAGTCAGAAAATAATCTTTTTTAATTCTAAAAAATTGGTAAAATAACATGTATATAGGTAAAACATAATAAAACAAAAAAAGTAAGGGACAAATTATGTATGAATGTGATTATTTATTTTTGCAAGGTAAACTGCGATGACAATTACAGTTACATTTGATGATGAAACTCCGCACTTGCATCTTTTACTTTCGCATTGTTTTCTGCAATCACAGTGAACAAAAACTTCCTTGTTCCAGGGCAATGGTGGTTCATATTGAGTGCACGAAATTCGAAACGGTTTTTTTCTGATATTAAAATGTCTTTAGTTGATTGTTGTTTCTAAAGTACAAGTACTTTAATATTTCGTACTTCGCGTTGTGTTTGGACTGGCCATCAATGTGTCTCAGCAATCACGTTTCTGGCCTCGGCTCTTCCTTTGTCAAGTTCTAGAATTTATGTAACAGATTGTTTTAACCGACAGTCATGGAAGGAAATTTAGCATCACTCACTTTTATCTGGCTTATTTATTCTTTTTGAAGGTCTTTCGAGCATACAACAAATGACTAGAAAATAATAAAATGATGTTAATCAGAGCATCAAAGTATTTCAAAACATTAAAACCACTTGTGGAACTATTGCATAAATTTCTACAATTAATATGTATATATTTTTATCTGTCATCACAAGAATTTCCATAACCTTATTTTACACTATGGCGAAGCTATTAACATTTCTTTGTAATTTGTGTTCATTTTATAATTCTGTAGATTTTTAACGCATGCATCTTTTGTTCATGAAACTTTCCAATTAGCTTAAACCTTATTAATGTGTGTGTGTGAACCTTAATAACATATCAAGTGCTAGTTCTATGCTCTTTCGATCACGAAAGGCACCATAGGCTCATTTACAATTTTAGTGCACAATGTATGTACTTAAAATACTTTTAATTGCCAATTATAGGTTGCTGATTACAAGTTCTCTTCGGGGAAAAAAAGGATAAATACTTGAAACTGTCAAACACTAGTACCTTTCCATAAGATCTCGTTAAAACATTTGAAACTTTTATATTAAGATTTTTTTTGTGCTTCACATTTATTAAAATTATTAAAACACATTTTCCTGAATGCAATTATTTGAAAAAACTGTCAAAATTAAATTATTGATGCTGCCGTCAAAATTGGCATGCAGCATGTAACATTGATGATAAATTGTAGCAATATTTGACAAAAATGTTTAAAAAGGACAACTTTTATTTTATTTACTTTTACTGTTTTCTTACATTTTAAGAATTTTTGTCTTTTTGAGAAATGACAGCTGATCTAAAAATGATATTTTATTGCAGATTGTATATATGATTGCCAAATTATGCTTGTTTATAGCAACAAATCGCAATATTTCTATATTTTATATTTATTACATTTAAGGGAATACTATACGTAATGCTTATAAATGTACACCACTTCTATATATATATATACATATATATATATATATATATATATATATATATATATATATATATATAAATATATATATATATATATATATATATATATATATATATATAATATATATATATATATATATATATATATATATATATATATATATATATATATATATATATATATATATATATATATATAGAGAGAGAGAGAGAGAGAGAGAGAGAGAGAGAGATAAGAGATAGATAGATAGATTTCCTGTATTATTACATCAAGCAGATAATCAATAAAGAATAAAACAATTCTAAAGATAAAAGAAGTTATCAGCGTAAACTCGATAAGAGGCTAAAAGATTATGGAACACCACGGATTTATAGAACTGCAATTATTGCTCTGGCTATCACACCTGCGACCCAAGAAGCAATTTTTCTTTTCATTCAACAATCATTGTTTACTCTTTGATTTCTCGTTACAAAAATAAAGAAGCCATTACTTTGCGGATTGAAGAAGAATTTTGAAAATCACCAAAAGAATTTCAACAAAATGAACTACATTATAAAATTTTAACACAAATGTTCGTAAGTTTCAGTTGTAAGTTGTAGAATACCACCTGCTATATTTAACCAGTGGCTATATTTAACATACCTAGTAGAGAAAAACAGCAGTTTCAATTACATTAAGAATCTAAGGCAAATCTATTTAGTCTTTTTAATATTGTATTTTAATGTATCACTATATCATAAGCCTATAAATAGTCACAGTATTTCTTCGCTATCAAAAAAAGAAAAAAAAAAAAACTCACGTGATCTCTGTGTAAAACATAGGCAGTGGATGTTATTTAATATGTAGATCCATGAAATTTGATTCCATTAGATAGTTTAACTTTTACGTTTTTGAGTAGAAAAAACTTTTTCCTCATAACGTATAAATGCAAGTATATTTTACATGCGTTTCCTTTTCCTTACACTGTTATCAACGAAAGAAGGCCATATTTGGGATTCATTCCTAAAACTCGGTTTGTTGACTCATGACTTTTGATGATACATTTATTTCATGTCTTTCTTTTCATTTTTAGAAATATTTAGAACAGTAAATATAAAAATATAAATGAAATGTTTATTTTAAGTTACGATATTCATACACAATTTCTGGATGTTATTAAAAAATGCATGTCATCTAGCAGAACTGAACCGAGAAGTGGCTCATTTCTGGAGTATTTGAATTAATTTTAAAGTACTCCGAATGCTGTATTTCTACTTGGAGACGAAAATTAGTGAAATAAGTTATGTAAACAGAATTTTGTGAATTTTTACTGTTAAAGAAGGTTGAGACAACCAGTTGTAGTTCTTTAAGCATTGAATTCCACTTTATCACTGATCTTTTCTCCGAGTGGTTACTTTGATTAGGAAATAACTTGCGGTAAAAAAAATTATATTGAATTCCTTATTTTACTAAAAGTAATGAAACAATTATAAATGTATGGAAACAATATGTGCTGGAGGAGCGTAACTTCTATCGAAAGTATTGGTGTACATTCGCTTAAAATGAAAAAAGTGAAATTTGAAAATAATTAAATAAAAACATAAACAAACTTAATAATGTATAGTAGTTAAAAAATACCTTATTTGGTAGTATTTTACGTAAAGCTTATGAAAACATATTTTAGGATCAAATCTTTTTCTATCAAGAACTGATCGCTAATTGTTATTAGTAGTTGGATGTTAAAAGTAAGTAGCATCAAATTAAGTAATTATAGGTACCGTTATTTAAATATATTTAAAAACTGTGACAGAAAATGTGTATAAACGAAAAGTCTTAAAATTTCGGTAATTGCAAATATTTTACCTAGAAGCCCATAAGAATATTAATTGATCTATAAATGTTTTTTTTCTACGAAAAGCGTTTTATCACATTTCCATTTATTTAAATAGCACATTCGGAAGAATATTCTAATTTCTTCCAAATCGTTAAAGCAAAATTAAATTGGCATTCTCTGTATATGGAATGTGACTACTGTGCACGCATTTAAATTGTTGAAACGTCGTTAGGATCCAATTTGGAAACGCTAGCAAGATTTGAAGAGGCAAGACTTCGGAAGTTTAATTATTTTTGGAGTTTCATCTCTTATTCAAATTAAACGACTTCATTATCTGGAGCATTGCAACATAATGATTTGGATGTTCATCTCAGTTTGGTAATTGCATGACTCTGGGAATATGTAATCACATCTTAAGGATTGCTGTGTGAGGAAGAATACAGAGAGCAAGGGATTATAGATATTTGAAATTTTGTGTTTGAAAGTATCAAGTTACATTTAAAAGAATACGCATATTATAGCGTTCCATAAAACCGCACTACAACGTTAATCAACCTTAGTGCAGGCTGTAAAAAAATGCTTAAGGTTTCCAGTATTAATGGGTGTAAAGTTACACAAATTTTGAAGTGCGTAGCATTTTTTTTTTTAACTGCTGGAGGAAACTTGCATTATGGTTTCAGTAAATTCAAAGCGCATGCTTAAATATCAGAATCGGTGCAAAGCACGTAAGCTCTTATTAACGAAATGAAAACCGTCCTTGATGGCCGAATGTTAAAAATGGCTTTTTCTTTGAGACTCGCATCACGTGTTTGGACCCCACTCAAGTCATTCCCTCCCTTAGGGCAATAAAAATGTCTTGTTATCACTGTATGTTAAGAGAAACTTTGAGAGACTTCACTGCGAGTCACGTTGGTCACAATCATAAAATGACGTAATTGTCACGCCACACATGTGTTTCATACTTCTGACATGTTTCATGCAACTTCCCAGTGACATGACTGAATTTAAAAAAATAAAAATAAAACTTGTCAATAGTTTAGCCATGATGTAGATGCTACCTTTATGACAACTTAACGGACTGACATTATTTTGTTGCTGATTTTACAGTACTTTCTGTTACAGTTCTTTTGCGTCCGTCACGTCACCTTTATTTGACAATCGCTCAACTTTTACATAACGGTCCCATTTAAATCACATTGCTATTAAAGTTGTTAAAGTAGGAAATTTTTCTAAACAAAACGTAATTGGTTACGATAATGTGAGACTCTTATAGCAAGAGCGTTAAACATGATTTTTTTCCTATTCGATTTAAGCAGACCGACGAGCAGACGATCTGAGCAGATGAATCCGGTACTGCGTGTACATACCTAAATGCACATGCTAAAAATATATCGTTCTAAAAATGGATGTTTCAATTTTCACAAGTATCTTTTACATCGAGAAATATATATGCTTCATATTGAGATGTAGTACCAAGTTTAGTGCTACATCATGCTTTGTATATAGATGAAAACAAACTAAATGTTTTCCGAATGTTTGTCATCTGCTACAGTTTAATATTCATTTCAAACTGCGATATGATATAGTTTAAGAAGTATGAGTAAGCATACCTTTAAATTCAAAAAAAAAAAAAAAAATCTCTGAAATCGTAAGCTCTTTGAAGCTACAGTTTAATTAAGTGTAGGAAATCATATGTCTTTATTTTAGAAAAACATACGCCTCACTCCAAGACAGCAATATAGCTCATTCTAAGACATGGTATGATTTATTCTGGAAAAACGTGCTGTATTTTTTAACAGAATTGAGTCTAAATAAATATCAGCCTACTCTATACACCTCTGTATTTTGTTTCCGAATAAGTGCGCAATTCATGCGTGATTTATTCAGCAAATATGTGCTTCATTTCGGGAAAAAATGTGCTTCATTTCATTTAAATGATTCCTTCAAGCGCTGGTAAGAGTTTTTCCTTAAGCAAAATAAATGGTTTACACAAAATAGCACGTTTCATTGGTAAATGTTTGCACTGCTTAAATAGTTTTTTTCTTTTTGAAAGAAAAACATGATTTGGTTCTGATTTCATAAAATGGTGGTAATTATTTACACGAATTGCTGCTTTTCAGAATAAACAAAGTTGTGTAGTTAGGGACGCTCCAATGGAAGGGCATTGGAGGTCAGTGACCTCCCAATTTTTTTTCGTACAGCAAAATTTACTGACGATTCCGTAAACTTAGAAATTTTATTGAGATTATTTGTTTTAATTTAAAATAATAACGATGTGTAATGTTTTTTCTGTTATATGTTATGTATATGTGAATGTTCGTATTTTATCAATCGGTAAATTTTAAATTTCTTTCGATAGAGCAAGAATTTCACTCATCTAATTATTTCATTTTAGAGCGCAACTGTGTGTAGTAACAAATTGAAGTAAAGAAAGGGTTTCGTTACCACTTAAGAATTTTCATTGTCGTCATTCAGAGATTTTTCAGCCACAATATTTTTGTTTTGAATTGCTTTAATAATATTTACTGTTTTGTTGCGTTTTTTGGTACAAACTGGAAGAAATACTTTCAAATGTTTTTATAACTATCGAAAATTAAAAAAAAAAAGTTATTATAAAATCCGTTTATAAATAATTATTAGCCGGTTTCAAAATTGTCCTCCCGTGCAGGATAAATTTGAGTAACGCAAGAAATGGAGTGCAAAAAAAAAAAAAAAAACAGTAATGAAGTATAATTTTAAAGTAGAGGAACAAAACTTTGAATGCTAAAAAAATTCCCTTTTATACTTCACAACATATCCAGATTTCCATTATGTACAACATTGCATGTTATGTTACAATGTAAAAAGAGCAAGAATTCAACTGAAAACTCAAACAAATGGTAAAAAATAATTTCCATGCAGTAACTTCATGATTATTGAATAAGGAATTAAGCTACGTGAAATATTAGCTACTTTTCTTGTAAGTGAATAGTAGAAAATTTGTTTTATAACCATTATGCCAGGGGAAAGCAGCTTATTGCCTTCTATTTTTTTTTTAAAGTAAAATACGCCAAAATACACTTAGTGGTGCAAAATGGCCTGGCATTAGTCGAAGTAACCCTAAATGTGTGATCTAATCTCAAAAAAAAAAAATAAATAAATAAATAAATAAATAAATAAAAAAATAAATAAATGAATAAAAATAAATAAATAAATAAAAAATAAATAATTTAAAAAAAGTATAGTTTATTAACTATTATTTCTGTTATTTTTTGTATTATTATTGGTACTATTTGAGGGTCAGGGGCATCCTATTCAGCAAAATAATTGAAAATCTTAATTCTATTCGAAAAAATGCATCACTATGGAAGAGAAAATCTGAAGATGACTGATAAAGATCTCTGTGTTTTTCATTTCATCATTTAGAAAGGCATGAAACTACAAAAAGTATGCATTAACTTCAACCAAAACGATATTTTGTTAAAGAAAATGTGTTTTACCTTAGCTATTAACAAATACATTCCTTTCCACTTGCTATCATAGCTTTTTGAGATAGGTTATGTAAAAATGCTTTTCTTCGAAGTGACGTCTCTTTAAAATAAACAATATAATATAAGACGTGAAATAACATTCAAAAGCTATCGGCAGGCATGCAATATACATAAAAAAGAGTTACAAAATAATTATAACTATGCATAGTTTTATCAATTAGTTACGTTCACCATAGTAAATGTTTCATGTAAAAACTTTGGAAATACTTTTTTTTTTTTTAAATCCTACTGAGCAATACAACGTATGAAAAATATCTACGTGTAGACAAACGGTATGTCATTCGATGATCATTGGTTATAACAAGCACACTGTGCGACCATGGTTTATTACATTAATCTGGTACATGGGAGTAACAAAAAATAAAGGGGAACGTTGATAAATGGAAAATACTTCAGTAACTCGTATTGCATTGTTATAAATAGGTAATATCGTTTTAGCTGAGAAAATACTCTGTTTTCTAAGTTATGTCCAACTTTCTTTTGCTGACGAAGAAAAGACAAAGAAAAGAATTCAACTGGGTCAGCTCAATTTTGTTTTAAAATTCTGATCAGAATTTCGGATTCCGGTCAGCAGTTGTCAAAGTGAAGTAATGTTTGCTTTGGGAAAAAAGGGCACAGAAAGAAATCTTTTGATTATTTATTATTGGGACGATTCTCGAAACAATGTCCCGTGCATAACGATAATTTATTCATTTTTTCAAGCTAACCAAAGACTTCAAAAAATAATGCTGTTGGGGAATAATACATGCTTTAATATACTATCAAAGCATAACAGTTAATCCTATATTTAGTTAATAGTTAGTTGAATTAAATAAAAAAACAGCGTTATGCACGGAACATTTTTTCGAGAATCACCCATTGGAGAATTTGTATTCAAGCGCATTTCTTTTCGTGACTGGGTTTTATCATACACAAAAAAACAAAAAAAAAAAAATCTTACGTTTTCTTGGTTTTACATGTTCATATTTTGTTGCATATAAAAGATCCTCCCCCCCCCCCCCCCGCTTTTTTTTTCTTGCGAATTGTGTTTAAAAAGCGGAACTATGCAAAAAAAAAAAAAAAACTTCGAATGTCAATGTCCAGTTTAAAACTGCCGTCAATATTCAACTGTAATGCTTTCAAATGTGAAAAGAAAAAAAAACATCAGCTTAGAAATTTTTTCCAGCGCATTGTGTTTATGGCAGATCAGTGCGAAAGTAAGAGCTGATAATGACTTTTAGAAGGCACATTGCATGGATGAGAAATTGTAAAAAGAGCACTTACAGAAAAGCATTAAACGAGTCGATTTCAGTTCATACTGTAAAACTTCATACCACAACTGAAAGTTACTTATTTGAATGCCAATGAAAAATGTGCATTTAAAAAATTTTACTAACGAATCTATCTTATGAAATTCATCCGTTACTTAGCCAAAACATTATGCTAATATTATTTCTAGAAATCTGCAGAATTCAATTACATTATATCGACGTAGATACCAAAGTACTAGTAAAATTTATATAAGAAAGCAAGGATCTGGCACGTTTGGAGTATTTGTAATGTTTTTGGAGTTGCGATTGACTCTTCTCTTACTATTCAATCGTTTGAAGGAAAAACAATAGTGTGAAATGAATGAATATTAGATTAAGTAGTAATTAAGGAAATTCGGTGATTCTCCAAAAACCTGACATTTTCCAATCACATTTTTAAAAAAAAATTAAAATGCTGAAAAAAAAATATTTACTATTCGTTAGGAAATTATTAAGAGAAAAATAGAGGTAACTCGCTTTAACAATGTTACTCCCTCAAAAGAGGGGGTCTAATTTTCATACAGTAAGAGATTGACAAGCAGCACAGGGAGAGTTACAAAATGAATTTCTTCATATGTTATCTAAAATGTAACTATAGTAATAAAGAAATAACTGAAGCCTAAATCAAAAAATATGGTTATTAAATGAACAATGAAATTTATGTAAAATCTCCCTTAACGAACTCCCCCAATTTCTTCGAGTACAAGTCCCACATAGGTTTTTCTATATTATTCAATCTAAATAGCTTACACCCAGAATAACGGATATTCATTTCAACGAAAAAAAATCGATTGCTACATTGAAACTTTCTTTGAGTTAGCCATACACAGTATAATAAAATTTACAAAAAGAAAAGTCACCTTCTCATTACTTGTGAATTGTTTAATGGTTCAGGAAATACAAATATAAAAAAAAACAAAAAGGGAATCAGCAATATTAATAACATGTATTTTACTTTTAATTCAAAGCAACTGCGATATTTATATCTACTTCAGTAACATATTCGAGCATCATTTAGATAAACAAATGTCAAACCAATAAATTTCTTTCGAAACAATTCATCTGAACAAAAAGATTTATAATAAATAAGTATGTGTAGAGTTACGCCACTGATACATTTTTTACTTATCGTTTGCCAAATTTAACTTTCTTTTTTAATTCAATCTTATTTTCCAAATAATGTATTGGAAGTAAATCCTTCTATTCTACGGGATGCATTACCAGTGCTTGAGAAATAATGCTAGGATTGTGCTTTTTTAGGACAGGAGTATGACATTTTTATAGAACAGGAGTATGACATTTTTCATTCAATTTGCTTATTATATTTAAAGTAAATAATGTTATTTTTCTGTTCTAACTTTTTAATTCAACCACTTGTAAAGAGTAGAGGAAAATCTTTCGTTTATTTAAAACAGAATCATCGTCCAAGGGAATAACAGCGAAAATGTTACATACCATATTTTTGAACTTCAAAATGTTAATAAGAAAAGCATACAAATTAAATTAACAAAATACACAAAGAATCCAACAAAATGGTGATAGTAAAAAGTTTTATGGTACAGCAGATTAAAAATTCCTTTTTTTATCTATATAATAATTGAACTCATTCCTAGGACAGGAGATTGATATGAAAACTTGGGGACAAAGTTTAAAACGATGTAACTTGATGATTTAAAGAGTTAAATTTATTTAAAGAATGCTATTTTTAAAAAAAAGTAAACACTTTCTGAGTTAATTAAATTTTGTGTTAGGTTACTGGGACGTAATATTGTTAGTATTTTGGAGAATCACCCAATTGTTTAACATTACCACCAAAGAAAAAGCATTAATATATCTAACCAGTAACGTAACAAGTCATGCCAAAAGACAATCGCCATATACTAAAGTGAGTTGAGGAAAATTTGCAGAAAACTGCGTAAGAAAAATTAGGGAAAATGATAAACATACGAAATTATTCGTAAGTGAAAAAAAAAGCAAACTATGCAGTCAATAAATATCCTACTAGTTTGTTTCAGCAGTTATCATCATTATTATTGCTATCATTATTATTTTTTCATCATCATCATCATCATCATTATTATAACTTTCAACAAAAACATTTTTTTGAATCGTTTAAAAATTGATGCATTGTTTGCCTAAAATAAATAATTTTTTTATTCATTTTCATCAAATGCCAAATAAAAAAGGCTGTGCGCTAAAAAGTTTCAATGATTTCTGTCCTTGATAATAAAGTATCGAGTTCCATTGGAAATAACACATAAATCGTTGGAACGCATGCTGTTTGAATGTCAAGAATGTGTGTAATCGGAGTGCGATATTGGAGCTGTCACTTTAAAAATTGGAATTTTCTCCGCAATTCAATTTCCTGATTCTTGCTGGCGATAGCACATAAAAGGATTGAAATCAAATTCGTGTCATGAATGATAAAATGTCTCGGCTGTACGAATTATCTTATCAAGTGTCGCTTTCTTTAAACCGGCTGGGTTTGGGAGCAGAACAGATAATTTTCTCTTCCTAGATTGTATTTAGCCATTTGGAGAGGCTCTACCGTTGTTATTATATTTAAGCGCATATGTGAACGTTAAAAGTTGAGAAAATATTAAGGGAGTAAAGTGTTGCTTGCTATTTCAAAAAAAAAAAAAAAAAGACTATTCTTTTCGAACTACATAATATGTCTTTAAAATTGAACTTATTCGTATTTGTACTTATTTCCATTAATGCACATTAATTAAATCAACAAAACATTGTAACTTTATGAAGGAAATTTCTCATATGCAGAAATGCGTCTACTTATTTAAAAGTAGCCGAAAGGGATTACGTTTATTAAACTCGTTTCCCTATGTTCCACTCTTGTTTTTAAATTATATTTTATTTTACTCAAAATTATTGAACCACTACTGTGTTATCTTTAATCCTAGTTAAAACATATTTTGAAAATTTATAATGTATCTGACTTGTACAAATGCTACACTGTGTGAGAGATATTTTTCTTATAAATAAGAATCTTTGATGATCGAAAATTAATCCTCTATAAGTCAGAACTTTTCTTACTTTAAAGGTAATTGATCCAAACAAAAAAAAAAAAAACCATAGTTAAATTTAATTTAAATACATTATGTATAATGTATATCATAAACAAGTTATGTAAAGAACTTTTCTGAAAATGAGTTGGACGACTAATTATATGTAAGGGAGACCGGGACAGGTCTTCCAACTTTTTTTGTTTTATTTTTTTTAAATTTTTTATTTAAACATTTTGTTAAGTTTTGATTACGCCTTGAATTCTTGTACTTTAGGCAAAGTATTAACATTAATAAAACATAAAAAATTTTGAAAACTTCAAAGAAATAAATGTATATTTCTTACCAAGTCACGTTGGTAAACCAACCCTGTAGCCGGGGCACGTTTTCTAACATATAAAATTGAGTCGGGACAAGTTTTCCAATTAGTTTAAATGGCCTATAATAAAGGTAAAATAAACATAGAGTGTAACGTAAAATTTATATTCTAACTCATTGGTAAGTACAATAGGTACATTCTTAATAATTTATTACATTAAAATGTATTATAACAATACTTAAAGTTAGACAGAGTCATCTTCCATATCACTGTGACAGTTAATGCAAACATAAAACAAAGAGTCTTCTTTTTTTGACGCACGCTACCATTTCTTGCAACGAATACACTGGATCCGCTTTTCTTTTGGCTTTGAGTTCGAAAAGGTGTCAAAGTAATATAGGCAAACACAGTCTTCATCTTCTTCCTCACTTGATACATTGGCATATTTAGTTTTATTTTTCTTAAGATGGCGAAATGTCTTCTTCTCCCTTTTATCATCAACAAATAGCTGAGATTTCAATTTGCTTTCCTTTTTCATTTTTCAAAATGACCGTGTTGGACATTTTCTTTTCTTTTTTTTTTTTGCTTCTTGCTCTGTTTAAAGAGCGTTTTTGATAGGAGTGTCCGTTAGAATGGCGGATTTTCGTTTTTTCCTCCCCTTGCCGTGCTCGGGGCAGCCTTTTTAAATGGCCTGATTCCTTCGGGGATGAAAAATACTGTTGAGGCAAAGAACCAGCTATCGGCGTGCGAGATGGTGGTGGGTTAGGCTCACCTTCGATGGTCCTTAGATGTAGAAGGAACACCTTCTGGTAGCCCTAATTGTGGTTGACATGGTTCATTGAGAATAATTGAAAAGGAACTGATGCTGGACGATTGTCAGAAGTGTTAGTAGTTGGGCATACATTGTTTACTTGGTCTGGAGCCGATCTGTCTGTGAACGGATGGGGACAAGCCTTCAGATGAGACCATTTCAGCTGCAGGAACTCGTGCTGACGGTACTTCGGCTTGATGTACTTCGGCCTGTGGCATTCCGACTTGAGGGCCATCTGCTTGAGACACTTCGACTTCAGGTACTTCAGTTGGAACCAACTGAACATTAATGAACTTGTGGCGGTAGTTATTTAATGTTCTCTTATTTATATTAAAGTCTATAGAAGCTTTCCTAACACTAAATTTATTTCTTATTGCTGCAAGCGCTGCATTTATTTGCGCTTGTGTGTAGTTAGTTCCCTCGGTTTGACTTCTTACGGTAATTGCGCACCATTTCCAGTCTATCTGATATATCACATTGGAGAATGAAATTCAGTTTCAGATATGAATTGATACTATTAAAAAAAAAAATCAGATCGTTTAAGTAGTTATCCAAAATTTAATTTTAAATAGTTATAATTGTGGTTTTATGCACTAATTTTAAACTGTATTGGCTAAAAATATAAAGATAAACGTTAAAAAAAAAAAAAAAAAAAAAAAAAAAAACATGGAGACCGGGGCACATTTTCCAATTAGAAAATGTGCCCCGTATTGAATTGGAATACGTGCCCCAACGCCATATTTGATTTTTTTTTTTGTAATATTTAACTATGAAGATGAAAACTATTTGCCAAAGCAATCACGCCATCAGAACCGTAATGAAATATAGTTTAACTCTCTGGCGGTTTGACATACGAGCGGAATTTCACCTGGAAAAGGTCACCTTGGGAACATGGCTATCTGCTCGAAATGGTCAATACTTTTTATCTTGAAATTCCCTCCCCCTTTCGGAAGGAGATAAACAGCACTTAATCCCTTTTGTCCAGGACGTGCTGTCAAAGCTCAACCCCTTTCTTTTCAACGCGTGTCGCAGGGAAGAGTGGAACTCCTCCAGACTGCCAAGGTCCGTCCCGCCCATTTCTGCCCTCAACACGTGTAGCAAACGAGTTGAATTCCTTTCAGCCAGTCGTGTTTTACTAATCACAACTTTCTGTAATATTTATGAAGTAATAATCTAGATTTTAAATCTCTGGAATTGCTATCTCCTACTACTGCTCTAAATTACTATTCACATATTTTATTATTGAATTTAACTACTCATATTCAACATTTATAAAACAATATTTGGAACAAGTTATTTCAATATGAAATAGCTAAATGCATTTAGTTATGATTGTAATGTTTTGCATAACCTGAAATCATACGTAATAATAAAGAGCAATAAAGGAATTCCCTCCCCCCTTCCGCGCAACAGCAATTCGTTGTTTTTCTTTTAACGCTGGGGGAAAAAAGCACTGCAAATTTATACATCTATGCATACTTTTTACATACTATGTTTGTATATGTATATTTTTTTCTTTATTTGTGCATTTTTATGTTTCGAATCTCGCCATATTTGAGACTAAGTGATCGTAATAGCGGTATACCTAGACTTGCCTTATTTCCGAAATGTTCAACCAAGACCCCCCCCCCCCCCCCACCGTGGGTATTTCAAAAGGTACACACCCCGGCTGGTTTTCAGAGTGTTTTAGAAGGTAGTTTATTCTCAATGCTATGGATAAATGATTACTAATTATCAGCCTAAACCAGGAATAATAAATGATACATGACGCAAGCAGATACATTTAAACAATTTATTTTGTAAACGTTAATCTTTTGATGTTACTTCAGCAAGAAATGAGGAATTGAATTTTGAACAATATTTACTTGTTTATTGCATTGGCTAGGACTTTTTTAGAAAGTCTTTTTTGTTTTAAATCTTTTTGTAAAATTCCTTACAAGCAAATCGGATAGCAATTTTATAGCTCATAAATTACAAATCTGTACCTCAGAGCTAAACTACAGTCTGAGTAAAAACTTTAAGTCCAGTGCACTTTTTTGAGAAATTGGACACACCTTAATCTTAGGATCAAAAAGTCATAAGAGTGATAATTATTAGCCTTAAATACAGGTAAAAAAGACAAAAGAAATTAGTTATAAGTGTTTCATTATCAGAAAATATTACAAATCAATATTTGAACCTGAGTAAAATCTTTAAGGCCGACATAGAAAAAAGCATATGAGGACAAAAATTCAAACATTTATAAGCTTGTGTGGAAGCCATTCCTTCAAATTACTTCAAATATTATTGTTTTCATGAATGAAACTAGTTTTTGACAAAGTTCGGGATGTATTTTTTACCATTCATCTTCGATGGTAGATTTCGCTCTATTGATTCAGTAAAATGTCTCTAATTTGCATAAACTCTTCTTGCTAAATCACCCAATATGTTCTCTATTGGGTTAAGATCTGGAGACTTAGTTGCTCATTTCAAAGTTTCAACATTGTTTAATTGGAACCTATTTTTTTTGCGCTGTTACTCGGATGGATAGATGCATTGTTTTGCTGATATTTTCAATTTTCTCCAGCAATAAATTCAGCATTTGGTAAAAGATTACTTGGGAGGACATTTTGATATGCGTATGAGTTCATTTTACCTGAAACAAACGCAACTGAGCACACACCATTGTAAGTAAAGCACTCTCTGACAGAGCCTCCATGTAATTGACGCTTGTAGAATACTTCTTTTTCTTTTCGTAAATCATGCCAATAGTACTTCCGTCCGTTTGGTTCGTCCAAACTCCACTTCTTTTCGTCAGAAAAAACTATTTGTATTCATTGGTTATCCCAGGTCATGATTTCCTAGCTAAAGTTGAAACGCTTTATATTGTGCAGTTTCAATAAATGAGGTTTCAGCAAT
Organism: Uloborus diversus; assembly: GCF_026930045.1. Lineage (NCBI taxonomy): Eukaryota > Metazoa > Arthropoda > Arachnida > Araneae > Uloboridae > Uloborus > Uloborus diversus. The sequence continues at coordinate 89,071,240 of NC_072735.1, forward strand.
TTTGTAGCATTAATAAAATTTCCACACCTTCTAACTGCGTTAGATATCGTTTTTGACAAACATTTAAACCCATCGTCTGAATAAGAGTCCTGGTTGAGTACTTTTCAGGTAATGTAATAATTTCCAAACTCTTCTTCCACGACGCGAGGACAAAGTTTTAAGTTTTCCCGGGTTTTCTTTTTACCCTAAATGTGCTTAAATCAAACAAAAATGTTAACTTCAGTCTTCGATCTTCTTATTTTTTCGCAATAGTACGCCTACTTATCCTTGTTGAAGAAAAAACTTCAATCTGCTCTCTTTCTTGAACAGTTAACTTTTTATCTTACGATATCGTCACAAGTAGGACAAAAACTTTGAAGAAATTAATCACAAAACTGCAAGTTGAAGGGCTTCCACAATCTTGTTAACTGAGGTGACATTTATTACAGTATAAGTACTTGCAGTTTTTTAAAAATACTAGTGGCCTTAAAGTTTTTACTCAAGCTGAAATGCTAACTTTGAATAAACCACTGCTTTTCTGGTTATTGCATGCTTTACAAATCCTGTCTGTTGCTTTATTTCTTACCAATGAACATTAATAATTAATAATACAATAGCATTAAAATCCCTTTAATTTCATTTTCCTTTTTTCAAAGAAAATTATACTGGCCTTAAAGTTTTTACTCAGGCTGTAACGTGATTCACATACGCTACTTTACAGGAGAGAAAAAAATATGTCATGTGAGTGCAATTTTCGAAAATATGTAAAATATCCGATATTTTCAATCAACGCAAACTAATGTCTTCAAAATAGTAAATGCATCCTCAAATCACTCTTTATTTATTATTATAATGTGCAGACTTAAAATTAAGGTTTCTTTAATTATTCATCTCTAATATTCCATTTTACATTTTAGTCAATTTTAATAGAGTTAATATAGCGTTAGCTGTTCTACTCATTTGTCTTCTGTTAGCTACTTTTACACAGTTATATGATTCAGAAAAAAACAATATGCAACAGTCAGGGGCACAGTCATAAGACATTTTCTTTTGTTCCAACCAATGGTTAACATTTAATTAGGTACTTTTAATATGCATTAAAATTGTTACATTACTAATAATTTTATGAATAAAAAAATACATTATTTTGTTATATTAATGTGTAATAATACATCATAAAACTATAGTGCATAACTTTTTAGGTATTTTTAATAATAAATGAGCTATATTACTATGATTAATATAATTTTTATACTGAAAATACCGTAGTTGGAAAAATAAATATCGAAAATATCAAAATATCATGATATTTTCAGAACAAATATCGGATATATATCGGCGAACCCTAGCAGTAATAAACAGAAAATTCAAATTTTTGGACTTACGTCAGTCTGGCTACGAGGTACAGAAATGAAAAATTTATTATTTTAAATAATCCTTCACGGTTAATTATTTTTATATTTTTTTGGTCATCTGTAATGAAACTTATATTTTACCGAGACGTGAAGTAAACTGGCCGGGACACTGGATTTTTGAATGAAAATCGGGACTGTCTAGGATCTCGTTTGAAAATCGGAAAACAAATACTAAATCCAACATTCACTGAATTATGGCGTATTTAACAAAGCTATTATTAAAAAAACACTGACAATCACATGGGATCTAGTATGGGGGGACTCGATGAGAGGCTCAGAAGGACAGTGTAACCTCCCCAAAAAATTCTCATTTGAAAAATGTGGAAACACTATTGCAACATTGAGATTCTTCTTTCAAATTTTAAAAATTGTTTTTAATGATGCATAATGTTGCTTCTCATTAGATGTTATGTAAGTATGATATAATGTGCATGCTCATGTTTATCATTTGGAAAAAGTAGAACTTCATTCGAAAATTTGAGAATCCACCTCTCCCGCCCCCCTCTCATTTTATTTCGGAGTGCCCCTGCTAGTAGTTAAGACCTAAGTGACCGAACTAGGTATCAAATCAAAGTTATGAAAACACAATTAAAGCAAAAAATAGTAAACAACGAAATACTTTTAAATTATAGTGGTAAAAAAAAAGTCGCAGCAAAAAAGTTGTTAAAAAAATTTTACGAATTTTCATCCCCGTAAAAGGTTTATTAATTAGTATGAAGCATGAATTATGATGATTTTTCTATAAAAATCAAGGTTTTATAATTATTTTTGCTTAAGTTGTTCCAAGGAATTTAAAGATCATATGACTTGTATCAAGCAATCGCACAGATTAAATAGTGATTTGAGATAAATATCAGGCTTTGGGCAAATTGAGATCAATGAAAATTCTGGATTTGTTGCTTAATAAAGTACAAATAGTTAAGCTCTGCTGAAGTTTTATTTTAATTATAAAACGGTTTAAACCTTTATTTATTTTTCTCTATTTATTATTATTCCTTTTTTTACATAAAAGAATAGTTATAAATTCTCACTTAACCATTTCCCCATTTCCATCTTCCTACAAAATACTGTAGATCTTAAGCAACTCCATAGAAATTTCCTTTACTAAAAGTCAGGTCCCATTCTTCTGAATTTCTTCCCCCTCTCAATGAAAAAAATTCCGAGGCTCTTTATTTTTTATTGAAAAGAAAAAGCTACAAACGATTCAATTTTTGATTTTTTTTTTTTTTTTTTTGAAAATTATTCATTTTCATATACTTTTCCATTTTTAATAACAATAAAAAAAATATTATTAATGTTCTTTGCTAACAACTGAAGTTTTTTTTTTTTTTTTTTTTTTTTTGTATAAATGTTAACACAATAGCTGCCTGGTGTTGTGCAAAATTTTTGCTCTTACTATATATTATTTATTTAGTTTTTTTTTACTTATACAGAATTGAAATTGTATGCTAAGAGATAAATGTTTGTTTTTCTTTGTGATTAAAATAATTATAAGCTGAAGTATTAGACAGAATCGGTGAATTTAAAATGTTTCTGATATTAATGATTGAAATTTGCGACCAAAACCCAAGGCCAATCAGTTAGAGTAAATAAATTTGAAAAAATATCCCTTTTTCTTATATTTTTTATAATGTGTTTTGAGTACAACATCTGCCTAAATGTGCGTAAAACGCGACGTAAGTGCACATAAAAGTTCAAAATTGATCTTTTACGTGTACTCTTTGGTTTTTTTTATGGCATTGTGATTTTATAACAGTTAAAGTTCCTAAATTATATGTTAGTAGCGAATAAAGCCGTAGCTATAAATTTATTTCCAAAAGGATACTTAGTTTGTTTTCGTTCAATTTGAAATCTCACGGCTTTTATTTATTAATTTATTTGAAATGTAATTGAATGTCATTGTCGTCGATTAAATTATGTTGCATCCATTTACAGCACAATCATTAATTAAATGTAAATTTTAAGCTTAGAAGAAAGAGAAGTGGATATTTCATTCTTGGAATCAAGTTTTGCTTACAATAAATAGCAAGGAGGTTTGCTTAGAAATCTTTGCGTTGATAAGAAGGATGCACTGAACCTTGAAACCCCAACCTGATGAAAGGGTATTGTTTGCATGTGTGAATACAGAAGGTGGGCCCCTGCGCTCCGGGGTGCCACTCTCAGGAGAGGGGAAAGGAAATGCAGGATTCTACGCCTTGGACCGTTTGACAACGAAAATTTAGTGTCAGAAAAATACGTGTAAAACGCTAGCGACGTGATCTTGCTACGGCGTGATAAGACGTGCAAAACCGCCGGTAAGTTAAAGTTAGGTCCTGACAATGAAACAAAAACAGTATCATACATGTTTTTTTTTTTTTTTTTTTTTTTTTTAAGAAAAGTAAATGCTTGCAAAGTTACCCACCAGAAGAAAAACAGCAAAAGTTGACGTCTCATCAAGACAAAGCTAGCTGATGAACTGAGGATCACGTGGAAGGCGTAGGCAGTGCTGCAGTTTCACACTGTCCGGTAAACGTCGCTCCTTAGCGAGAAACACTTAAACTATGGCGCATTGGAATACGTGCCCCTATAGAATATCTGCCCCGGTCTCCCCTATACTCTTATTAAGAAAAAGTAAACTTCTACGTTGAAGTACGTCTAAAATTTTCAATCAATTATAATTTTCTTCATTGTACTGAAAATTGCTATTTCTGTCTTTGTGTAATTAGATATAAAAACCTCTACTTTTTTTCTTCAGCAATTAAAATTTGAAAAACTTAGTGCTTTAAAATACCTATTTTTTAAAAACCTTTTTCTGATTAAAAAAAAAAGCGTCCATTTATCCTGATTTAGGTACCTTGCGCAAAATGATCTTATTTAATCTATACTAATACGTTAAAGGGTGTCTGAGACACATTTAATTTTTTTTTTAAACAGTTTAGAGTTTTAAAATTTTTTGCACTGATTCGCCATCTATTTAAATAAGCAAATAAGCAAAATATAAAGTAAAAACATTTTTTAGTTTAAATTTAATTATTTATAAAAATGGGTTGCTTTAAATCACTTAAACACAAAATATTCTTAGTCAGTTCTCAAGTTTTTTCACAAAAAATATGCAGAAATGTCTAATATTTAATTTTTATTCTGCGATTTAAAAAACATTTATTCAATAGAAAATAGAAAATATTTAAAGAAACATTTCGAGTAACTTAAAGTAGTTCGAGTAAATTAAAGTAAATTGTTTGAAAAAGATATGCTCCGTATTTCTTTATTTAAACTTTATCAGTTTTTGAATTATAAGAGTTTGAATGCAGAAAATCGTGAAAAAAAAATGCATCATGAAAAAAATAAGTGTTTAATGTTTTAAAGTTAAGTATAATATTAGATGCATGCAACAAAAATAATTATGTTTTTCGTTCTATTAAGACAGAAACAAGATTCAAACGTTCTTGTAAGAAGAAAAAAACGGAGCAATTTTTTTAAATAATAAGAAAAAAAAATGCAAAATTGGACGATTTTTGTGTCCCGGACCCCCTTAAATGTAGTAGTTTTATAAAGTAGGAACTAAAAGGAGTTGATTATGATTGATTTTGTTCTTCCGGTAGTTTTAACTTCTGAAGTACTTAAGACTCCAAAAACAATTCCGAAAACAGATTGGTGATTAAAAATAACTAACGTTTCGCTTTATCTGTGACATAAAGTAGTAAAAGCAAAAATTATTTCAAGAAATATAGTTACTTTCCAAAAAGGCTTATAATGCAAAAATTATGACCAACAATTTGCTTTAGGATTTTAAGATTAAAATGTTTTTTTTTAAAGGGGGGCCGAACGATCACAAATGAGAAATAACATAAAACATCATACGAGACTATAGCAATAGGAAAAGTACTTTACTACGCCAGTATTCATAACACTAAAACACACAAAAATCAACATCAAAAAGTAAACTCGTCTGCGAAATTTTGTTTTTCCAATGAAGTTTTTAAATGATGTGAGATTTGATTTAAAAAAAGGGAAAATGGGGACAGAGAGCAGTTGCATGGAAATGGTCACAATGGGAGTTTTGGTTCTTAACATTGGTATTCAACAAAGAGAAATGGGTACAACAATTGCAATGAAGAATTCATGAGTTATTTAGCAGTAAGTTACTGCCACTAAGCCAGTGCTAAGGCAGATATACGTGCAATGTACCGAAAAGCCCGTTATAACATCCAGAGACTGCAGCTTCGTTCTTATTAGAACCCCTCAGCCTGCAATAGTGAATAACCGAGCTGGAGGCAGATGTCATCTCATTGAAGATGAGAGAGCCAACAAACTGGTAGGTAAAGTAAATTTATCTTACCGGTAAGTGTCCGTAGCATTGTGCAGTTTGACTCATGAATTGAAGGCAAAGCTTGTGTATTTAGCATTTTCATTCAATACACGAGTCAAATCATACCATGCCGCGGACACTCGCGGGTGAGATAAATTTACATTATCTACCAGTTTGTTGGCTATCTCAGCTTCAATGATATGCATCTGCCTCAGTTCGGTTGATCTCTTTGCCAGACTGAGGAGTTCTAATAAGAACGAACTGCAGTCTCTGGTTGTGATAATTGGGCTGTCGGGTGTATTGCATACCCATATTCTGCCTTATCTCAGGTTAAAAAGCGGTAACTTGCTGATCAAGCTTTGACTTCAATTCACGAATCGAACCGCACCATGTTGCGGACACTCCCTGTTGAGATAAATTCACTTTATCTACCAGCCTGTTGGCACTCTCAGGTTCAATGAGATGACATCTGCCTCCAGTTTGGTGATTCACTATTCCAGACTAAAGGGTTCAAATAAGAATGAAGTTGCCGTCTCTGGATGGGATAACCGGGCTGTCTGGAATATTGCATGTAATTCACGAGGTAGTTTTTGGTGTATAACATTTAAAAGACGGGGATTCTGGTTTTTAGTAGTTGAACATGAGAAAATAGTACATCAATTTCAATAAACAGTTCCAGTTGAGTGTTTGGCCTTTTAGTTTAAAAAAGGTGTCTCAATGCCTCAGCATTAAAGTATTATTAACTAGGAACATGCATTAAATAGTATGGGATTCAAAGATGGTCTAGTATAAGAACAAAAAAAGCTGTAGAGCATTCTTAAGGCGATAAAGGGGCTTTCGGATAAGTAAAACTTGGTAAAAAAAGCGGTTATTCTTTTATTATATTTCCAGAAACTAGAGCTTTAGCTGAACCTTATTTTTTTTAAAGTTATGACACTTTTTTTTTGAAGTCACGTTCTTTCGTTTACTAAAAAATTCATATAAAAATGCGTATAAAAATGCAAATAAAAATGCATATAATGTTTAAATTTTTAATCTTTACACCCTTTGAAAGAAATTATAAAACCTAGCTTGTGAAGTATTTGTATTAAAAATTAAATTGTTTATTTAACAATGAAATTTATAGCAGTAAAATAGTAAATGTTGATTTTCTTAAAACATAATTTTTGTCATGTTAACATACTTTTCCAGCCTAATGACTTATTATTAAATTTGCTGAAAATTTTATGGAAACTACTCAAAAGGTTTGTTAACACTTTGTTGGGAAATATTTTTCTGTTTGGTTAGCTGTGTTGAATATATTTGCTATATTTTATTAAAATATGGACATATTTTTACCGAAATCCCTAGTTTTTGCGTTTTCCCAAAATTTATCTTAACCAAAACATTTTGAAAAAGTACACTCCCAACATTTTATTTTGGACTGTCCTTTGTATCATATTTAGCTAGATTTTTTAAAAATCTTGATGAAGTTTCGTACTTTAGGAGAAATAAATGATGAAAAAAGCGTTGTACTCTTAAAATTTATATTAAAAAAAGGATTCAATTAAATTTTATATACGAGTTATTGTTAAAAACACATAACTATGCTGAAAACTTCAAAGAAATTCATTGAAAATTATTGAAAAAAAAAATGATAGCACCTTATCGCCTTAAACACGAACTAATTGCAAAAGCCAAGCTTAAATTAAGCTAACTCGTATTATGTGCATTACTAAATGCTTGTAATTTGTTTCTTACTAGTTCAGAAATAAAATTATGCAGTTAGATAAACGTGAAAATCACCGAAGCATAGTTAAAAGTACTCTTTATCGTACTTCTAGTTTACTAAAAAGCATTAAAAAAAAAGAGAAACTTACAAGTTCAATCAGCTGTAACGCTTTAAATAAACAAACTGTTACCTTTGCTCTAAAAAGATCTATATCCAAAAAATTAAGTAAAATTACTAATCTACTGACTATATAAACAGGAAATACATAGCATTGTGTATTTTAATCTCTGTTTCAAAGCGACTTTAGTTACCTTCAAAATCAATAAGTAGCCTTATCTACTTTTCCCCTTTTATGCAACATCAAATGCAGAAACAGTTTGACATTGAAAAGCTAGAGTTACCTTATTGTCATGTTAAGCCTTTTGCATAAGAATTCCTTTGTTAATAATTTTTCCTTTCAAATATTCTGCCAAAGGAACATTTCCTTCGCTTGTTTAATATTATGCTCTAACATATCTTATTGTCTAAATACATTTGGAAAATAGTATTTACTCAATATATTTGAGAATGCATTTAAAGTGAAGTTTTGAATAATGGAAGAAAATATAGGTATAGTATTGATAGATATATGCTATTGTTTTCAGAAAACTTTAAATAGATTTATTATCAATTTCAAGTAAATAATATGCCGTTCGTTAATCTCAAGAGGATATTACAATAATATGCTTATAAAAATGTATATTAATGAAATGATTTTTGTTTTTTTAATTAAAATAAGACTTTCAAATTATATATGAAGTTATGTAAGAAAATATTTGTTTCAAAGTTGATAAGGATGTTAATAAATATGATTAATATTTTATCGAATTCTGTTTTTGTAATTATAATATGTAATTTAATTGAAAACCAAAATATTACTTCTATTTTATGTATGATATTTCAATAGCTATTAACTTAGTAAAAAATAAATAAAAGTGATAAAAATATACTGCTATTACTTTCGTTTTTTTTTTTTTTTTTTTTTTTTTTTTGTAAGAAAGAATTTAAAATATTTTTTTACATATTTTGTGTAAGAAAACTTTTAATTTATGTAAACACACAAAAGGAAAAAAACATGTAAAATACGACTTTTACAAAAACAATAATATAAAATGAATAAATAATTACTGTTATTGAGGATCTTCAAAAATTAGCTGCATCAAATTAAAGTTAAGTCTACGTTCTTCGTAGTTCATAATGAATGAAGGAAAAATAGAAAAAAGAAATTGAATTGAAAAAAAAAATGTTTTGCTTTAATCTAGTAGTCTTTATTTAGTGTTTCACATTTTAATAATAAATTCTTCTTGATGTTTTTTTTCTCACTATTATGTGTTGTTTTCACATATTTACCTTCTGCTTAACTTTACTAACAGTCAGTCAAATGCTTTGTAGCATTTACTAATTTAAATACATATTTTTATTTATTTATTTAGTTATTTATTTATTTATTTAGTATCTTTTTTAATCTTCGTTGTACATATCATCTCAAAAAAAGTCACAACAATAAAGAAGAAAATACAGTTTTTAACTCAAAGATAATTCTATTATTTGTGTGATGAATTTTCACATTTGTCATTAATTCAAAATATTCTCTCTCCCTTGGATATATCATAACAAATGTTGTGTTTAAGATAGACACCTTTCACTAGAGTCATGCAACGTAACGTTAAATGATAAGCTAAATCACAATTTTGACACTAGACTACTCAGAATTCGAGGCAGAACTCATTTGAATATTCATTAATGTGCTGAAAAGAGTTGTACGAAAATGAAAGATCCTCAATTACAAAAGTGAATTATTGTCTGTCACATGTTTCTTAAATCATGATATTAGTTTTTTGCTGGAAAATATCATTGCAGAGTCGGCAATTATGTGAAACATGAACTGAAGTTCTACTTGAATAATGAGAAAAATTTCTCAAAATAGCCTTGGTAATAACTTATTCAACTAAAATCATAAAACACTACTGCAACTTATTGAAACTTAAAAACATGCCATCCCGGCATTTCCTTAGAAATTCCACTTGCGTGCACCTACCCCTGAGTAGCATGAAAAGATCGAAAGGGAGAATAATCACTTCATCGATGTTTTATAACATGAATCGCTACTGCAATTGCTCCGAAATATGCAAAACAAAATGTCTTTATTCTTGGATTTAGAAGTGAACAAAACAGTTTTAGCATATTAACGTAGATGCCAAACCAAATTAGTTTAGAAAAATATTTACATGGAGGACAAGAGACACATGACCAGGAATGTTTCCCTTATTTCCCACAGTTTTCGTAAAAAAAAAGAAAGTGTAATGCTATCAATAAGTTTAAAACATATATATTAGATGTTATTTTGATCAATCGCTTCCATTTTGTAATTTAGTGGGGTTTTTTTTTCAGTGTTAAACTATCGTGATTTTATCCAGTAAAATAAACTTTTTTTTTACGCAATAATGAAGTGAAACATATTGCATTGCATGTCTTCAGTTTTAAAATATCTGAATGGAAATGGAAGAGTAAATGGATGTGTATATATTATTTGAGGCAAAAATTACAGGCTGCTTACGTATTTACACAAAATTAATGCACGAAGTTGCAAAAAGCAAAATGTGTACGTAAAAGTTCTTGAATTTTCATTAAAAGCACCAACAGTACCTTCATCAACCTTCATCAATAAAAGCTTAAATAGAGTAACTGAGTATAGTTACATATTATAAACTTGCATTAACGTTTGCAAAAGATAAGGTAGTAAGGATTAACTTATGTAGTTCAATCTATTCCAAGTTTTAGAAACGACATGCAAAATTTATCTTGTTTTACAGACGTATGAAAAACCGAGTTGTTTTGAAAAACCAGAGTAACCTATACTAATTGCAGAAAAAACTGAAAACTACTACAAAACGATGGAATGTTATACTGCCTTGAGAATGTACAGGACAATATCTGCAAATTTTTTTTCATTTTGCATTTTTGCCATCTATTGTACGTTAGCTTTTTCGTACAAGTTTGCTTATTTAGTTTACGTTGAAAAAAACAACGTAAAAAACGTTGAATTCCAATATTTCCCTATTGTTAGTAGTGAATCCAAAGCGCGTTTCTAAAAATAACTTTAAACCTCATCTCTGCCGTATAATTCAAAGGCATAGTTTTAGTAAAGGTCGTGTGCAAAATTGAACTGGTAGAAGTAGAAGAGGCAAATTTTTGAGAATTATCTCAAGTAATAATTTCTGGGGAAACTATCTTATTTTAATTTTAGATTAACGTCTGTCATCAAAAAATTTGTGCACAATTTTGGACTTTTTTATGCTTTTAAATATGCATTAATTCACGAAGTCAGTCATTACGCTGATGAATATTTGATGTCATAAACTAGATGACAGTCTGCGGTTTAACTTGTGTTTGCCACCCTTCAGACGGTGAGCAAGGGCTTTGTTTTTCTGTTTTATACGTTATTGTTTCTATTCAGAAATCCAAAGATAATTCTTGTTAAAACTGTACACTTCGAACTACCAATGTTCCGCGGTGCATTGGTTAAGATAGTATTTTGAAATATGTAAGATAGGTCTGTTCTTACTCCTTAGTATTTTGAAATACATAAGATAGGTCTAATCTTACTCATTAGTATTTTGAAATATAAGACAGGTCTATTATTACGCATTAGTATTTTAAAATACATAAGATAGGTCTAACCTTACTCATTAGTATTTTGATGTGTAAGACAGGTCTATTCTTACTCATTAGTATTTTGAAATTTAAGACAGGTCTATTCTTACTCATTAGTATTTTGAAATGTAAGACACGTGTATTCTTACTCATTAGTATTTTGAAATGTAAGACTGCTCTGTTCTTACTCATTAGTATTTTGAAATATAAGATTGGTCTATTCTTACTCATTAGTATTTTGAAATACAAGATTGGTCTATTCTTACTCAATAGTATTTTAAATACAAGATATGTATATTCTTACTCATTAGTAAATTTAAATATGAGATTAAGTCATTCTTACTCTTTTTACTCATTCGTACCTTGAAATATAATATAGGTCTATTTTTACTCATTAGTGCTAAGAAATATAAAATTGGTATAGTGCTAAGAAATATAAAATAGGTATATCTTTACTATCTTTACTCATTAGTAGTTTGAAATAAAAGATAAGCCAATTCAAAAGGAAGAATCTGATTTCAGACACTTTTCTCTGGGAAATTACGCAAGTTAGAGCCATTATTCCAAGGTTCATGAACGTATCCACTATAATATTAAAATCTGTTCGCGTCGGTCTGTCTGTCTGTCTGAAGATCGATCTTCTCAAGAACCGCTGCGAATCCAGAGTCAAACGAAATACCGATCAATTCAAAATTTTCCAAAGAAAACAATAGTATCAATCTCGTAATTGTGCGACTTTAATTAGCGGAGATATTAATTAAAACGTTAATTAACGTAACGTTATTCAGGAATTTTTATTTCTTTTCTGTTGCCATTTTGCATATGGGTGAGCAAGTAAAATTGTAATAATTGTTTTAAAAGAGATTTTTTTTGGCTGCTGTCCAAATCTTAAAACGACGTTTCCATCTAGAATTTCGTTTTAAATTAGTTTAAAATTGGTTGCTCTATTCGGACATAGCTTTTATTTTATCGTCTGTACTTTTTTATTTTTTACATTCAACGTTCTTAATTCTTTTCCGCACATGAAAGTTGTTTCTTTAGCTATGTTTATTGATTGTAGTGTAAGTTTATCATTCACCGGTCTCTTATTTTGGTACATTTAAGATGTGCGACTAATTATGTTTTATTTTGTAGGACTTTTTGCCGTCTCATGGGTGAGATTTCGAATGTAATAACTCTCTTTTTCTTTCCTGTTTCTATTTTTGAAATACAGTTTGTATCGATAAAAGAAAATGTTAAATTAAGATTGTTTGGATTTCTTTAAGTGAAACAGAGTTGAACAAAAAAGAGGATTTTTTAAGGATTTTAACTAAAGCTAAATTGGAATCTGATGTCTTGGTATTAAATTAATGCTTATTGGTATTTATTTAGTCTTGGTGCGTTAGTTTCACATAATCAACCAAAAATTTTGTGTCATTCTATGTAAAACGCTGATTGTTATTGTACATAAATAGTTCAGATATAGTCTATCAGATGTAATTCATTTTAACGTGAGCACAGATTATAGTTGATAATGTATATATTTTCATCTTTTGCGCTAATTAAAAATACTCATAACTTTTATTATTGATAACTATGATTAACGTTAAAGAGATTTTTGACAAAAATATGCTCTACTGGTGTTTTGCAAACCTTGCATTACGCGTATTTATTTATTCCTTAGCGCTTTAGAAACTGATGTCAGAGTGATACAAAAACATCAATTGGACATCACTTTCATTTTTTAAGTAGCCCGTGCAACGCCGGGCACGCAGCTAGTAAGAGATTAAAATTTGATCAGTACAGGTAGAAAATCCAATAATGGTCGTTTAGATACCATTGATTCGTATCTTAAAAGTCTGTAGTTCTCAAAATGGTGACAGAATATGAAAAAAGCATTTTGTACGCTGCAACTGAAAGTAGTCCATTAAAGAGATTTAACATGATTTTCGCCGCCACAAACAACCGCCTAAACACAAACATATTCAACAAAGACATCGAAGACACGTAGAAAATGGTTGCAACTGTAAACACAAAAGTCCACGCACATCGCATAAAAATGTCAAGCGTATTTGCAGATTCCAAATGGATCCCAAAATAAATACAAAATGCAAGCATAAAATTGAAAAGTTCTATTTCTAGTAACGTTGAAATTGCGTTTCTATTTTTGTATTTTGGAAGAAATAAATTTATAAAGTCTGATCTTTCGTTTAGAAAAGTCATCAACATTCATATTTTTCAATGTAATGAAACAAAAGATTAAAGTAAACTAGATTTCAGCTTTCTTTTATTTTTTTTAATTCTGTTACAAACTAAGGTAGGTGCGGGTATTAAGGCCTGTCGGGTAATAAGGCCTAAACAGCGAAAATATAATTTAAAATGGTTGTGGCCGCTCAAAAACGCTATCGTAAATAGTTTACACTCCCAGATGGCACCTCAAACTGGTCGCAACGCCATGCTCAGTTGTTTTGACCAGCGAGCCCAGATTCATTTTCACGGAACGCTTGTAAGACACGAATAATAAAAAATCGTCAGATTGAAATGTAAGTAATTTTTGTAATATCATACTTTTATGCATAGTTTTGCGCTACAGTTATCTGTCGTGAATGCTTCTATCGATATTTCATGTCTGAGGGAAATAATATGATCGAATTATTGTACTTTTTTGTATTTTTTTAAATTCGACGTCAGCGGCTAATAAGGCCTACGAAAGTTGACCGTAGGCCTTATTATACTCCTTTTTTTTGTAACGTAGTTTTTCAGCTGTGCATCTTATTTTGAACCTTTCTCAACATGGTATGAGTGTTTATTAGTAATTGCGGCTGTTTACGACTTGGTTCATTCTTATTTTAGTGCCTACATCACGATGCCCCCCAAACGAGCACTGTGGTCTGATAATGACTTAGTGTCGGCTGTCCAAGCAGTAAGAAGAGGTATGCTGAGCTCATATAAAGCAGCTGTGAGGTATAACGTTCCCAGGAGAACCATTAGAAACCATCTTCAGACCGGAAGTTTGAAAAAAACACTTGGTAGAAAATCTATTCTCAGTGATGACCAGGAAGCTGATCTTGTCATCAGAATTTTGAGGTTTGCTGAAGTAGGGTTGCCTGTGACACCACGTATTCTCCGACGCTTGGTTTATAAATTTTGTGAGCTTAATAACATAAAGCATAATTTTAATAAACTTGCTAAAGTTGCTGGTAAAGATTGGTTTAAAGCATTTATGAAAAGACACCCGGAAATATCTAGACGAAAAGCTCAATTTATGAACCCGGCCAGAGCTCAAAAGCTTAACAAATTTATCGTTAATGATCACTTTAACAGACTGAATGAAATTTATGATAATCTGGACTTGAGAAATCATCCTGAAAGAATATACAACATGGATGAGAAAGGCTGCCGTCTCACAGTTCACCACCAGCAGACTGTTTTGTCAAAGAAGGGGACTAAAAGAGTGCATTTACAGTCTTCGGAACACGCCGAAAGTGTCACAATAGCTGGATGTGTAAATGCAGTTGGTACTGCTATACCACCAATGATAATATTTAAAGGCAAACGGTTGAAGGCAGAATTATATGATAATTTGCCACCGGGTTCTTTGGTAGAAAAATCTACAAAGGGTTACATGACTAATGAACTTTTTACAGAATTTCTAAAACACCTATCTAAATTTAAAAGTACAGGAAAGTCCCTTTTAATATTTGATGGAGCGGCTTGTCACCTAGACTTAACAATCGTTGAAGTCGCCGATTCTCTCGATATATCATTATACTGTTTACCTTCGAACACCACTCATGAACTCCAACCCCTTGATAAAGCCGTCTATCGATCATTTGAACACCACTGGGATGCAGAAGTTTTATCATTTATGGAGCAAAACCCAGACAAAAAGCTCAACAAGGCACGGTTTAATGTTATTCTTTCAAATGTCTGGTCTAAATGCATGACACATAGTAACATTACAAGCGGCTTTAAAGCCACTGGTTTGTATCCATTGAATCCACAGGCTATTTCAGAAACAGCTTTTGCTCCGTCTGTATTAACAGAAATTCCAGCTCCCGAAGCTGACAAATTTCAAGAAAAAAATTCGCAACCTCGCACCTCCCTCACGCCAATAACCCCAAGGCCTTCCACATCGACAGCACAAGATGAAATAATTAACAGTACCCCAAACAAACCTCCTGGAGCGACGTACGGCATGGTTTACGGTTCTAGTTCGGACGATGAAGAGGACAATGTACCACTAGCTCCACTAAAAAAAAAGGCATTTCAGGAGCTTATGCGTACTGCAGTGAAAAATACTGAAAAAACATCAATTTTAAGAAGAAAATCTATTAATTATCGAGGAATTAAAGTCACCAAAGAACTGTTTGAAAAATATAGAAAAGAGAAAAAAGCAAAAAATGACGTCAACCTTCAACGAAAGACGATAAAAAAAAAAAAAAAAAAAAAAAAAAAAAGATGCTAGTTGGTACTGTCACGCTTGTGAGGAGGATAAAATGATTGACATGAGGCCCTGTTCAAAATGCAACAGGTGGTATCATGAGCAATGCGTCGGTTTGACAGCCGATGACGAAGATATTTTTGAGTGCCCTAACGGCTGTTAATTTTTTTTTTTTTGTTATTTTGAAGATTTTCAGCATGAGTAATGCTTAAGGATATTACAAATGCTCTCAATTACCAATGTTAATAGCTTATTTTGATTATTTACGAGTGTTAAAATATTAGGCCTTATTACCCTACCGTAGTATAATAAGGCCTAATTGCAAGGTTTTTTTAAATAATTAATTTTATGTTTGTTTTCGGCAAGAAAGGCCGTTTTTTGTTATTTTCGTGTAGTAATTGAATGGTACTTTAATTAAATTTGCAATTTGCTGATTCGGATCCTTTTCTTCCCATTTTATTCCAAATCTCCCTTAGGTAGGCCTTATTACCCGCACCTACCTTATTTGGCATATTTTTGCGACCACTTTTAAGTTAATCGGTAGGATTTCATTAAACATTAATGTGACAAGAAATAGTTTACAATAACAATTTAGGTCAACTTTCCTTTTAAACATTTTCTGTTCAGAAATGGGAGTGTTAAAATACAGTAAAATCCTGTTACAACGAATATCAATAAAACGACATACCATTTAACAACGAAATTGATGTGCATTCCCAACTTAATTTACATTAAATTGCTTCAATACCATTACAACGATATTTCCGTTACAACGAAGAAAAATTGCGGTCTTTTGAAGTTCGTTGTAACAGTATTTTACAGTATTTGATAAATTGCGATTTTGCTTACTTTCTGAGGAGAGCAGAATATTTTGATGTGAGTCACGGACATATGTTACAAAATAGGATTTAAAAAATCGAGTGTGCAAGTGAAAAGTTCGAACAAAGAGAATAGCGATGAAACTTTCTAAAAAATCAGAGAATACTATTAACTCGATCAATTTGTGAGCATTTAATTTTGTTCGAACGTATGGGAGTAACTATATCAACTAAAGTAATAAAGTCTGTGTTTTATTAATTTATGGCATTTAACAGGTAAAGACTGAAATGGTCAACACAAATATATTATTGATAAATGTCTCTCCAACCTTGTAGGAAACAATTACGCTCTTCCAAACATTGAGAAGACGTAAAATGGAGGGACAGAAGACTCTCATTCATGAGTTCAAGACTCCAAGTCACGTGATAGATATAAAAGCAAAGCATTGGAAGAAATCCTGTGTCTTTCGCTTGTTTCACCTAAAACTTGCCAACCATTCGTCGTTGTTGAGTCACGTGACTTGAGGTATATGGGTCTGCTTTTGCTAGGCTAATATGATTGGACTTGCTCCCTCCATTTTAATTCCTGCTTTAAGCTTGCAGAGAGCATCATCTGAAGTAACTTACATTTTCAGAGTCGGTTGAACAATGTGCAGTAGAGTCTCGAAAATAGGACGTAATACGGGATTAAAAGTGACTGAGTTTGAAATTGCCGGAATAATGCAAGATCAACTGACATTTGTGAGGGTCCTTTTTGTCCTTCATGAATTACCTACGTTATCGAATGTCGAGTTTACAAAATTCTACTGCGCCAACTTTCTGCAGCAAAAGTAATTTCAGTTCACATGGCTTGTTAAATTGAACAATGGGAGATATATTTTATTGTGAGTTTCTTAGAGAAAAGTTAGCATGACCTTAGGGTAGTTTTACAAAATCATAGAAAGATTGCGCCGCAGATTTTTGTTTTTAGATTTTTAGAGAAATATCTTACAAATTGTTCTGTACTTTTTGTCATTTATGGTGTTCCAGTTAAATGTACCAGAAGTTCTGACGAGGGTTGGGTACATCCTGATTTGAAACTACTTTGAATTTGAATGTCGGAAATAGCTCTTGCATGACGTAGATGAAGTTCTACTGGAGCTTGTTGATACAAAATATTATCTGTAAATGCTGAACACAAATAATGGTTTTCATCTATTTAATGCATTTGTAATGTTTTTGTTGTGTATTGCATGTGCAAAAGAAAGAAAAACTCATTTCAATAAAATAAATATGTTATTTTGCCGACCGCTGCTCATGGCCGTAACCTCAAAGCGTTTTATTCATTAAAAAAACAGTTCCCCAATTGAAGAAAAAAATGCTAATATAGCAATTTTTGCAACTTCTGTGTGTCTTCAAACTCTCACATAACGTCTTCTACTACATAAAGAAATTATATCCGATTATACATAGCTCCATAGCCGAAGTAGTGATTTGCACTATACCCATTTCGGAAGTTCTAAAACGTTTGATTAAAATACCCTTTATTAAGGGTCTGTTTTGGTCCACATTTTTCAGTAAGACATTGGTGGAACAAGGTGCATAGAAGAATTTTAGAAATGTTCGGAAAAGTTTTTGACTTGCTACAGTTGCGTTTAAATTTAACCCAAAATGCTATTTTTGATGTATTTAGCAAACTTAGATTATTTTTCTTGTTTTCAATGATGGGTAGCGCAATTTTTGAAAGGAAGTTTAATCATTGAACTACGATTTGATGCAAATGTAATTTGGCTAACAAAAAATCAAATTTTGCACTAACATCATGCAAAATACACAAAAATTGTAATTTGCATACAATTTTTTATCTTACAAAAAATTACCCTAAGTGTGATGATAGATTTTTTTTTACTTACCCAATTAACCATAAATCATTTTTACACTGAAAAGACAAAGTTGCTTTCTACTAACTTAGGAGCAAGGGATTAAATACTTTTTACTTCCTTGTCAGAAGTAAAACAAGGAATGTATTCCAAAAAATATTTTTACTCAAATGTCGATCTAAATTTTACGCACTACCGACTAAATGTTGAAGAGCCCGTACTTTTTACCTATGAAAAAATAGTTATCTGATATATTCATTTTGACACGTGTCAGATTAATTAGTACGATTTTTTCCCTTAAATCTGTATGTGATTATGTATGTTCTCACCTATCTCACACAGCTATGGCGTGTATCGAAGAAGCATTAAAATTCGCATGCAGAGCCAGAGCGTGGCTGTACACTTACCCTTTTGGTGCCATTCCGATGTTTCAAAAAGGGTGTTTAAACTTTTTTGTGGAAACTCGGTGTCAATTTCAAAGCCGAGTAAACTAATGCCATAAATGGACGACTACCATAGTGGGGAAAATCTTACCTGGCAGCATTGTGAAGAGAACGCAGGTCCTAACCACAGCATTAAGACACTGCCAGTTTAGGCATGCCCCAACTGTAGTCGATAAATCGCTAAGCTTTTAGTATCTATGCTTTGGTCACCAGCTTTACGGTCCAATTAATGTTCTGCTTTTCAAAACTTTCTGTTTATACATTCAGTTTCAATGTCTTGCTACAATATCTGTTCTTAGACGCAAACAAAAGCATCAATTGCTCTTGCAAAGGAAAATGCCATTTCGTATGTTTAACTTAAGTTCATAATTGAAGGGTTTGCAGCAACAAAGAGTTAATTCCATTTTTTGATTGTTGGGAAATCTCCTGGAGTTAACTCCATGTTGCCTCAAGCGAATGAAGCAGATAACTCATTCTACCTAATAACTTGAGAACTATCAATCGGAGATAACTCCTTGTTGAACCAAACAACCAAAAAACGAAGTTACTTCTTTGCTGCGGCAAACCCTTCAATTATTGGTAAGGGTCTAAAACATATTTGAGAAGTGTTACTACTTCTAATTCGTATACCGTTCGAGACGTACAGTTTTTAGTTATTAAAAGACATTAGTTACATAAAAGTCGTACGAAGAAGTGATGCAGTACAGGTGTTCTTTTTTTTCTTTTTTCATTCCATAATGCGCATGAACAAACACTTATAAAAAATAGATGCAAATATTTATATTTTAGTTATTAATCACAAAATAAATTTATGACATAACTCCTAACAAGTAATGAACAATTTCGCTCAATTGATTTATGTACATTAATACTTGAACATACTGTAGGTATCCTTCATTAAATATGTGTTGCAAATGTATGTCACATAAGAAATAATTTGGAAAACAAGGTTATATCCACTTGAGTGTAAACTGAAGAGAATCACGTTTTAATTAAAATGGTCTGGTTCAATTCAACACAATGTTTGTCATCCATCGAACACAAACCTATCTGTGAGCTATTTATTTAACGCGAGTTTAATATAACTCACTCTGGGATACATTCTGCTAATTTACATAGCTTCAATTTCATCAACCGCAGTTATATGCCAAGTTACAATTCGAGCTTGCATTTTAAAACTATTTGCAGCATGATTAAGGAGAGTTTGAATTATTATTACTTTTTAAACTAATTTTTCAGACACTGTATAACATATAAAGTTTTTAGCATTGCGTTTGTCGTGTAACTCTGAAAGCAGCTTTTAATATTTTCTTCGGTGTAAAGATAAAAGAAGCCATAAAAAGGGGAAGCTATAAATGAGAAAAATAGCTTGAGAAGTTAATTTCACTGAAGAAAGAAAGGCAATAACTTAGAAACCTGTATATAGAACTTTTATTTAGCTTTCGTACAAGTTAAGTATCGTACAAAGTTGGATTTGTTTAGCATTGTAGTAAAATATACAAATATTTAACCGACTTCATTTTTAAGCACGTATGTGTTTGAGCAAATAATCAAAGCCGCCAAAAACTATATTTGCAGCATAAATATAATAAAATATTTTGCAGCAAAATGGTATAAGCAGAAGAAAAGAGATAAACAACATTTTATGTTCCTTTTGATATACGAAGAGCAAAAAGGCTATGTATGATTTGTATGTTAAGTTGTTGTGAATCATGATGATTTACTATATAAAGTTTTATATAATATATTTTATTATTTGCGATATTAATCATTTAATTTTTTAATGGTTGAATTTTTAATGGCAGACTATATAAAGGGAATTGTTTTAATCAGTTTAATTAAGAAATATTTTTTTTTTCAAAACATTATATTTTTCATCGGTTTTTTTTTTGGTCTCCAAAGATAAACCCTTCTCCTTTGGGGATCAATTTAAGTAAAGTAGGAATACCCTCATGCCTTTTTTGAAATGTTACGTTTAATCGACGCACAAAGTGAAAAGACTCACAACTGTTCATCTTTTATGTTGTTAAGAACATTCTTTTATGTTTTTTTTTTTTTTTGCCCTTTAAGAAGTAAACTGTGTGTGTACAAAAGGAAAAAACTATTTTAAGCTTTCAAATCTTAATGAATAAATTGTGTTGTAATGAAAATATTGATTTTGTTAATCTTGCGGTGTTTGAAAACGTAAAGTTAATCTTATGTCTAAATGCGCAGTCACGTATGAATAAGTGATAGTATTAACCAAGACTAAAAAGAGTGAAAAAAAAAAGCTTAAAACCAGAAGAGTTTGCCCATCTTAAAATTTTTTTTTTTTCAAGAAAATCGTTTGAAATGCTTAATCCGTTTATTTACTTTTAAATGTTGTAATTTAAAAATTAGCTGTAACGTATTTAACCATGTAGAAAATATTACATTAAAATCCTGATTTCACAGAAAATGTTTACTACTATAGAGTGAAATTGTGTCAAGAAATGCATTATATCATAACATATAAATGTAATATAAAAAGATATAAAACACTAATACATGCTTGTTGCATTGAAAAATTACAATAGCAATAATATATGCAATGGGAGTTTTAGAAAAGTAAAAAATTATAGTATATTTAAATATAGAATATTATAACTTAAATAAACATTCAGAAAAATAGCAAAAAATGTGGCTTATAAAACCAGAATTAAATGTGATTTCTTTCGAAATCTCTATTGAATTATAAACTGTCAATAAAAGCAATAATAAAGAGCAAACTCAGGTAAATGTTTTGCATTTTGGTTCACTTATCGTTAACTCACAATGCAACTGAACTACATCTGCTAAATATACTTTGCACAGACACCATTACTGAAAAAACACTTAGCATAAACATAGGAACTTTCAGACGGAATTTGTTCAACTAATCATATGGACAAATCAAAAGCGAATTCCAGCTAATTGTATAAACCTAAATCTACCCTCCAGTTTATCATTGGCTGTACCACTTATTCTAAAATGAAATTTCACAAGTACTCAATTGGAATGTTCCCACAAGATTTGAGTGGTCACTAGATCGAAAAATGGATATTTTCGAAAAACAATTCAAAAGAGCAAAACAAAAAAAAAGTGTCGTGTCATGCTAAATATGAAAATCAGTTTAGAAAATTTTATTTCCCAATTTGCTGATTCGGATCCTTTTCTTCCCATTTTATTCCAAATCTCCCTTAGGTAGGCCTTATTACCCGCACCTACCTTAATGATTACTGTTCTGTTGTTAAATTTTGTAAGGAATGTCTTCGACGAATGACCTTGTTCTTCAGTTCCAAGTGCATTTGGGTAGACACACAGGAGTAATTTAGATTTTAGGCGCTGCAGAATATCTTTCAATTCAAAATAAATAAAAACAGTGATTACGATCAAGATTTAATAGTCTGGTTTTTGCATGTTTGTTTGTTTGTTTTCAATCCGTGCTACATTATTTCATCTCTCCTTGACCTTCTACCTTTTACCTGACTCTTGCAGAGCCATATTTGCTCAATATATCTTTATCTTTACTAATAATAAAGCTGAAAGTCTCTCTGTCTGGATGTCTGGAGGATGTCCGGATGTCTGGATCTCTGCGACGCGCATAGCGTTTAGACGGTTCGGTCGATTTTCATGAAATTTGGCACAAAGTTAGTTTGTAGCATGGGGATGGGCACCTCGAAGCTATTTTTGGAAAATTCGATGTCGTTCTTTTTCTATTCCAATTTTAAGAACAAAACTATCATAAGATGGACGAGAAAATTACGAAATTATCATAACGGGGAACCGTAACATGGGCACAGGGGCGGCAAATAGGAGGGGCAAGAGGGGGTGATCGCACCCCCAAATTTTTTTGAGCAGAATGATAAAAAATGGGTAAATTCAATTTTTGTTAATCGCAAATCATTCTTCATTTTTAAAAAATCGTTCTCATTCTCAGTAAATAGTTGATGAAACTCGACACATTATTGTCTGTTCTCGAACTCCGCGACTAGCAGCTGCGAACGGTTCCAATTGAAAAAGGGGTGATGGTTTAAAGAAAGCGCACTTCCCGATGCATTCAGTTTTTGCTTGCTCGTTACTTCCTTCTTGCTATCACCCCTGTTTTGATAAAATCAGAAGAAACCTGACGCATGCGCAAATTCGAGTAGGGTTTCGCGTTATAATGTCGAACAGTACCAGGCACAAAAAAGTGTTCTCCGTTGAATGCATGAAACACTTTCTGGCTTTTTCAGCACAGATAAAAATGACGTAGAATGAGCTTTAACTCAAGAAGTAATTTTCCTATATATAAGCCTAAATTCCTCATTGTGTGTGCGCAGTGTAACGATAAGACCCGGATCTATAAATTTCGGGCCCCCTGCAACAAAATCTGTAGGGCCTCTTCCCAATGGCCAGCAGTGTATATTTGCAAGCCTTAGTGTTTTTTTTTTTCAATTTCTTGTGTGGTTTGGCCCCTTAAGGATATGGCCCCCCCCCTCCCCACTGCGGGATCTATGGGAACGCAGATCCGGACTTGGATCTGGAACGATGGTAGATTCAGTATGAGAGGCCGTGCAAGCAAGTGGTATGCATGATTTTCAAAAGAAAATTCCTTGAGACATAACATTGATTTTACGCTAATATTTTAAGTGTATGTTTATTTATTGAGTGTATATTGCTTTTTCAAGTACAGAAACATTCCAGCTACTCAATGCATAGCATTCATTCACAGAAACTTCTTAAAAATACACGCTATTTTTGAAAACATAAACATCACACATCAACAAATTCCTTCTTTAACTATGACTCGGATTGACACAAGATGGTCTTCAATAGTTAAAACAATAAAGCATTTCTCGATAATTTCAAAGCAGTGATTTGACGCCTGGCAGAATTATTGCAAAACGATTCTTTCAATAGTGAGAAAGCTGGTGCCCTCTAACATGAATGGCTTCGTTTAAATTTTATTTAATTTGTGTATATCGTGGAAAGTTTTTGAACAATGCTTTGCTCTATCAAAACATCTTCAATCCGTTACCGTTATTTTTTGACTATTCAAGTTTCAGTTCAGTCTACAATTGAAACTGTTAATGATTTTAACTTGTATGTTTATTTCAACCAAGCGTGTAACTTTTCAAAAAAAAATCTTACTCTGCTCCAATTTAAAAAAAAAAAAATCAATTTAGGATATGTAACAAATATCTCCATGATGATGAAAAGTTAAACATTGATTTAATATTTTGTATGAACTAATAGATTCATTTTTAATGAAAATAACTCAAGGTTTGATGAATATTTTCCTGTATTGTTTGCTCTATATTATCTGGATTGGATGTTGAAAACAAAAAATAAAATGTTTCAATGAGTCACGAAGCATTGTTTTGTAGATAGAGGCTAGATTATTCAATGATGAAAACTGAAGTCCCTCGCAATTTTTAAAGTTGCCTGGGTAATTTTGAAGAGCAAGATCTGAAAAGTGTATTTTTATGCATATGTTACCTCAATTAATTTTTTAACTATTCCAACCAGCTCAGCTAGTTGAGCAAGATCATTTTTATGTCTCAGGAGGTTAGAGACGACCTTTTTTCGGAGCACCATGGATCAAAAATTTTTTATCTTTAGCTTTACCGGAAAAAGAGCACTACCCTGGGCATTGATGGATTAGTGCATGATTTCCTGTTCTTCTGAATTCCAAAAAACATTCATTAAAAATTCACTAAAAGGTAAAAACTGTAGTATCAAGGTGTTTCATATAAAACGAATTAAGATTTTATCATAAATTTCAATACATTTTATAAGTTATCATGTTTTTAAACATTATTGATTGTTAATATTAGACTAGCTTTATGACCACCTCTTGTTAGTCAGTGTGTGTTTTGTACCATACTGAGGTAACTCATATTTAAGAAGCTTGACCCCCCAAATGTAATGCTGAAATGCCGCCCCTGCATGGGCACAAGCCAATTGGTGAGACACGAAATTATCATAACGTGGAACCGTAACATTTGTACAAGCCAATTTTCGAGAAAATTCACCATACATTATTTGTAAATATACACGCGAACCAAAACCCCTTTTAATTTTCCTATTACGGGCAAAGCGGTGCGGGTACTACTAGTTTATTGATAAAGAAACATAACGTTTGTGTGTTTCATTTGTTTTAAACAAAAAACGTTATAATTATCTTTAAAAACATTGCAGCTGTTTACATTCCTAAAAAAATTACGAATTACACACTTTTTGTCATAATGAATGACTTGAGCCGGAAATCCTAAGATTCTGACTGTGACTCCATGAAAATCCCATTCATCAAAAGCCGCTCCATTGTGGGTGCAAAATGTCAGATGAGATAAATACGCTTGTCACCGAGTAGAAACAATCATTACTGAGTCATTGCAGGTACATAAGCGACGAAAGTGTAATTAATCAAATAAGTTGCTCGCTTCTGCCGCTCAGCTGCGAACATAACCCACGACGTGATATGACATGCGGGAGATTTACTAACGCATTGTTGTGTTATTTTCAAAGCATTTTATTATAGTTTTGAAAGTCTAAATCAAAAAAGTTTTATGTTGGACCAATGACATATGTAAGTATTGCTCTATGTATGCCAAATATTTTACGTTTTATTTGATGAAATTATTGTGATTCGTATACAAGATGGCAATGATTAATTTTTTATGTTTTTAAATTGTCTACCATGGAACTATTTAACAGGAATTCACGAAATCAGGCGTAAAACATAATAAATGCATGAGTTTTTTTCTTTCTAAGGGGTATGCTTTAGCTTCTTAACCTTAACAAGACCTTGTGCGATCTTTCGATATAGAATCCATTCTTTCACCTCTAGATGCACATTGCACTAGGAATGCAACCGAAGAGTAAACAAAACCGAACAAGTCCTATGAGTATCTTATACACGCCAAACAATTATACAACACGAATTCTGTTGATTCTCTCCACCTTCAAAATTAATCGCCTGGAGCCAGGTTCAAATCTACGTCAATAAGCATAAGAGAATAACCAATTTACCACTCAGTAGGCTGATATGAAAGCTTAAGCAAAAAAAAAATGTCCAAATTTCGCTGGTAAATCAAAAAGGTTCCCAGTTAATATAAATAATGTTTAAAATTTCTTTTAATGTTTCTGATTAGTTCCATAAACATGTTTGGTTTTTTATTGCATTGGTTTCTGAACCATTCAGAAACGTTCCAGCTTACTTTTATAAAAATTTCTGACTTTTAATGGGAAAGTTTCCCATTTTTGGCCAGATATGTTACTGGAAGAAATTAGGCACATTAGCTCACCTTTATTTTCAGGATTATTTTATATTTTCTACAGACTTGAACCGAAACGACTAGTTTAAAAATATGGAATGCTTATTATGTTTTATATGTTGAAATGATTCCCGAAAACAAAACAAAACGATAATAAGAATTCGACTTCATTTAAACCCTTAAAAAACCTAGTGTGCATGTTCGAATAGTTTTCGTTAAGATCTTTTGAAAGCGGGTAGAATATTCCTACCCCTTTGAAGGAGGGGAAGGGATAGAGTAGGAGTAGAACACACTTGTATATATCCATCTGAAAATAATAAAAAAAATCATTTTTATAACTTATAGCATTTTTGTATTGTTTTCATTAACTCAAAATCATTTTCAAAAACTTTGAGCAATTATTTAGTAGAAAAAGAAATTGTAAACTTATCAGACGCACAATATCTCTCAAATGAATATGCACTTTTAACATATTATAGGATTAAAATCAACAAAAACTACAACTATCCTCACCTGTCTACATTTTCAGTCTCACCACATATTTCATTTTAAAATGCGCGCAATAAGAAAAAACCAGAAATCCTTTATATTAATGCATTTGATATCAAATGCACCACACAACCATCTGCACTTCTTATTTATGATCTAATATTTCTATTTATCGTCCTTAGTCATTCTCATTCATGAGGTGCCTCTCGCAAGATATGAAAATGAGCGTTTTTCGGAAAGGTGATGCATTTTACACTAGCCAGTTATTTGAATCTCAATAATCCTACAGAATGGAAGCGCAAATCGTTACCCAGTAAAATTGCGGAGTGATAAATTTAGTGCTGTGGGAATCATATTTTGAAGTTATTTCGTATATTTTTTCTACTAAACCACAACAAGCGAAACGAGTTGAACTATGAACACAATTCTTCCTAGTATATTCAAATACCTTTTGCACCACATAAGTCAAAATCTACTGGATTTATTAACAAAACAAGCAGTTTTATTTTTTGTGATTGATTTTAATCATGCGCTTACAATTTTTCTACCCTCAGAATAAGACTTTCGTTTAGCTACAAAACAACTGCATGAAATTTATTTTAGAAATTACGTGCCACAAACCTGTTTTTTCAAATAAGAAACTCAATGTAGAATTAAGTCTAAAACAACTCATTATATGTTAAAACTGTATCTCTCATTGTATTTTCTATATAAATGTAGCATATGTTTATGCAAACAAGCTATGTCATCTGTTTTGAACAAAGATTAAAAAAAAGCTCCATACATTCACAAGTATGATTATGTTGTTTACTTCAGGGAAAATTCGTTTTATTTATAAAACACACGTTGACACGAGGCGCAAACTATCACATTTTTGTTCTTTAGATACTGTTTTAGAAATCTCAAAAAAATTAACTTTACTCTTTAAAAATATATAATTGTCTTTACCAATTTGATTTTTCTTTCCAACATTTTAACCTACTGCCTTATGACGGGTTACATAGATCCAATATGTAGGATATGTTAAGAAATATTTAACTCATTTGTGAGTGATTTAAACATATTATAATTTTGGGAAACATTGTGTCCGGCCGAGCAGAATACGGTTCTTATGTAACTCAAACCTTTAAATCTAAAATTATTTGTATGATTAAATACTTTATTGCACGAAATTAAATAAAGTAAACTTTCGGAACCATATGGAATTAGTGTGCACGTAAAAAATATTAAAAAATCCAGAAGTTTTTCTGTAAAAAGTACTGAAATCCGTATTGACAGTACCGTAATATGGTACAACTTTGTGCCAAGGGGCGACAATGGGTCACTGTTGCCATGGTGATGATTTTGGCCTCTAGTGGCCTCTTTTTCGAACTCACAAGCTCAAAAAAAAAAAAAAAAAAGAAAAAATCACCAGGTTGTGTAACCATTCAGATAGCTAAAAACACTTTATCAGAGATTGCCATTGTTGTTGCATAACTTAGATAATTTAATCGTTTTTAGGGCGTGATTCGACTCCCTCGTGGAAGAGCCAAAAGTCTCCTTTGGGCTGACCACTTATACTGTTTTCCAAGATCTGGTAACTTCATATTTGCTTTACTTTAGTCAGTTATGAATTATGCCACTTGTTGACTTAAAATACTTCATAGTTTTCACAAGTTGTCAACATTTATCGAAAATGGGAATATTGAATTAAAAGAATGGGTCACGTATTTTTCACGGTGTTTAGTGGAATTGAGCTTCATTTTAATAACTATAGGAAGGTATTTGTCATATTTTGTGTGATTTATTGTAAATAATGGCAAGACAAGACAGAAGAAAGTTTGGGGGTCACCCTATCACCCGTATTCATAGGAGTTTTTGCAGAAAGTGCTGACTAAATTCTGGATCAATTGATCTCGCTTAAAACTTGTCAGACCTACGTATTTTCAGAGACTCAAGTATAGGTACCAAGCCCCATTATTTGAAATAAGTAATATATATATTTTCATTTAATTGTAGTTTTAATAAAACACGTTTTATAGTGGAATTCTTACTTAAGTAAAATTGTTTTTGTCATTTTCGATAAGTTTAGAAAAATAAATAAAGAAATTTATTAAAATTTACGGAGTTGTTTAACTTGAAAAGCTGCTATTCCCCCCTCCTCCCCCCCCAAAAAAAAGACTTCATTTCGTAAATAATTGCACAACAACAAATTTAAAAAAAACCTCTTCTTTTTACCTTATAATTCCGATCATGTAAAGAATCATGCTTCAGGAAATTGATCTTGAGTACGCATATCGTATGAGAGTACCAGAATTCTGTAATCTTGTTTACTTCAAAAAATGACAAAACACATCGAGAGAGATTTTCCAGGTCTATCTATGAATGTCAATTCCACTTTATATCCCTTATTTAAAGCATTCCATATATTTCTTATCATTTTTTTGAGAAAGTATTGCATTTCATGGAAATAGTATCTTCGCATCAGTGACATTTTATATGGGGAGCAAAACGTATATTTGATGATCAATAGTATGTTTCATATCTTGATAACACTATGTACTGACATACAGATGGATATTTAACACAAACAAATCCTATCTTAAATAAAACTTTGTGGTAAATGTATTTTGAAACATTAACTTTAAAAATATATATATATATATATATTATATAAAAGGAAAGGAAATAAATTTGATAAAAATGTGGCAGTGAGAAGCGAAGAGATGTAAGTGGACATTTTCAAGTTTTAAGTAAAATGCGTTTAGAGATATGGTTCTAGAAAGGTTTGTATTGAAACATTTTTCTAAATCATACTGTATAATAGAACCTACCAGGCCTAGTAGTACCATTTCTGGCCCCAAGACAGAGGAGAGATTTATCTGCTACTTGTACTGGCTATCTCCATTTTTAATTTTCCCACTACATCAATTTGTTTCTCACGGCCTCAGTACACTTTTAAATGACACATTCTATCGAATACATTTAGGGTGAATCTGTTCAAGTATAACTGTGATAGTTTTCTTTCATTAAAGTTTTGGTCTAAGTTATAGGCATAATTGCATAAACGTTTAAAATTATGACAGAAATGATGTTATTTATAGTGCTTTGTTTAAAAATATTTAACCTTTTTTGAGAATATATTAATGCTAATTTAATGAAAACAATTGAATAATATTGCGCCAGCATCAAGTTGAAGAAAATTCCGGAAGGCCCCTGATTACTTCCTAGCAACGTTCCAGTATTTCACAGAACGCAAGCTACTTATGAAGAACAAGTACATTTACGAAAAAAATCTTTAATCGTGGGACATAAAAAAGACAAATATTTATTTGCACTTTCTGTGAAAAATCTGATTTGAATTCCAAGCTCCGAAATATACTTGTTGCAATTTTTTCTTTTTCATTGTACTTTCCTCAGTAAACATTTATTTATTTTTATTCAGCTTTGTATGTTTTTCAAAAACTTTTTTAATCCTGTATTGAAAAATTTATATGTGTTTTTCAATTTTAGACATTATGCCCTCAAAATGACTCTTATAAGACAAAGATTCAAGCAATTATTTTGAAACGAAAGGGATAAATTACATGAGCTATAAGATATGAAAATTCACAATAAAAAATTCAGTTTTACAAATAGCAAGGAACAAAAAATAAATAAATAAATAAAAGCTTAAATACGGCCAAACTTGTTTCACTTCTCTAACTTGAAGTTTGCTGTTATGCGTATTTTGCTTATGAAAAAGAGTCAAAATCGTATGAAAAACTTTTCTCTTAACTTTTAAGAAATATGTTTTTCATAACACAGTTCAGTCAAGAAAAAAATATATATTCAGTGACAATGTATTGTTCAAATCACATTTTCTTTAACTCTATTCATTTTTTGCTATTTTATCATTAGTTTTACTATTTGTATTAATTTCTGCAATTAGTTACTTTGGCTAGTGTTAACTTCCACACATTGCTAACAAGAAACAAACTGTTTAATTTTCTTCGCATAAAAACCTGCTTTTGTAGCGTTAAAAAGAACTTTCTTCAGTATCCAAATTTGATTGGATTTTCTTCCTCGAAAATAAACTCACAGCTTCAAACTGTGAGGCCTCTTTCATAAAACTACAATTAATTTTTTCTATCTACAAATAAACGAGAAAAATAAAACAGAAATACATTACAAAGGTTCCTTTGAAGTTTGCCTAATTATCTTGAAAGGAAATCGCGGAAAATCAAAGATTGTTTATTTTTTAAAAGTCGCTGAGATTTCAAGAACTCAAAAAGAATAATAAAATCCTTTTTTAAATGAAAGAAATTTCGTTAATTTATTCTTGCTCTTAGTTGTGCCTTCTCATCAATTTTCAGCGTACATTTGCTCATTACACATGTATTACGCTATTGATTTATTTAACGAAATTTCATAAATTTTTATAGTTCACTTTTATGATAAATTTGAGAAGTAAAAAATAATCTAAACGTTTCTAATATAATATAATTATTTTCAAAGGCAAATTTAGTTTTAAATACTTAAGCACGTTGCATTTATACTGTTAATTAATAAAATAAACTTATTTGTGATATTACTTTGTATCTTTTTTTCGCACATTAGTAAAATAATTTAACACGGCAATAAAAGGCATATTGCCCTAATTCAATTTAACATAAGAGCTATAAGTATTTAAGGAATTATTTTTGTAGCAGTGTTATACTTCTTGTGTAAATGCGATTAGATCATTCATAGGAAATTTCAGCATAACGATTGGAAGCAGCTTAAATGCAGTGTTTAATCAATCAGGGAAACTGATTCACAATTTATCTTTTTTTATTAGTTAGCTCTTATTGTAATGTTATTGTTGCATCTATTGCGATAAATTCTTACAAATAAATTACTGAAATGACTTGAAATTAGCCTGAAACTCCGAAGAGCTTTGAGGTTAGCGATGATTTAAAGATCGGTTATTTTGATAAAAGCAATGTATTTATGCAAATTTAAATCACATAGATATAATTTACATACGTTTAGAAGCTTTAAATTTTTGTTCTGCAGCTTTACAATTTGTGCTGTAGTTAGGAAGGGGGGGGGGGGGCTGGACAAGGGTTGGACGCCACGACGTCTTACAAAATATTGTTTTCTTTTTTAATTATAAAAATAATGGAACTGTAATTTAAATTGCTTTCAAACTATCTTTTTGTTCAGTGCCCTCAAATATTTTTATGTTACTACAGCACTAAGCAAGGAATAAAACGGGCTGATCTGTGCATCATATGACTTCCTTTTATACCCAGTTAATTCTAATAAGCATTGTAATAAGCAAGGAAACACTTTAAATATTTTCAGCGGACACCCCTTTAATGCGGACACCCCTCTTATGCGGACAGTTTTTAATTCCCCGGCAGAGAGACATTAAACCTAATGTATAAGGAACCTCTCTCGTACGGACACCCTCAAATACGGACACGGACACCCTTTTCGAAGTCATTTACATTGATATATCCTTTTTTGCGGATAGTATTTAAAACTTGAGAATTAAATAGCTACTCCATTAAAAGGCTTCATTTAATGCAAAGTCGACCAGCATAGGCGGATTTAGGACTGAGTTCCTGGGGGGCAGGATTTTTTTTTTTGGAGCAACATTTTTAATTGCCCCCCCCCCCCCCCATGTTTTGTCAGTTTTCTGTGATGCGTAAAGCCATTCTTTACTTTTTTATGTGTCGTTTTCATTAGTGTGTAAGCATGCTGTCCTTTTTAAATTGACCTTAAAAGAGAGGGATCTGGTATTAAGAGAGTAACGCAGTGCTCCCTTTTAAGTGGGATATAGAATATCTCCAGTTTTAGGGGGTCCGAGGGTTACACCCCCGGAGGAAATTATCTAAAATGGATATAAATGTCTGCATTTTGAAGTCTTATAAGGGTTAATTGGAAATAATAGGCAAATATTTTTTTTTTTTAAGTTTTACGCTTTAAAAGTGCTTTGTGATGCAAGTTAATACTTTAAAAGAAATGGTGCACAGATTTAGAGAATAGGTATCAAGAGAGTAACATACTACCCATTTGAACAATTCTTAATTTATACACTTGATAAGAAATAAAATTGAAGCACACTTTGCTTAGGAGTTTCAAAGACTTGTCTAATTATTTTCAAGGTTTCGTTGATTAGATTGGGTTTTTGGTTTAAGAGCCCTTGTAGGCTATCTACGCCAATTCTTTTCAGGAATTTTAGAACCTATCAATAATTTGCACTTTCTAGTCTCTGAAATTGAGTAGTAGATTATACACTTGTACAGAATTGTTCAAACTTTGTAAGAAACGGTTATTTTAAGTTTAAGAGAAAAAATAAACTTGAATTTCCTATTCAAAAAAGAAAAAAACCATGATTCTTTTTGTTAAGATTTTGGAAGATAAGTTGTTACTATATAAACTCCTCCCAAAACTGGGGGGCATTGTCCCCTCCCCCCCAATAAATCCACCCATGCTCTTCTGAACTATTCAAAAACGAAAAAATAATGATTTCTTTTTTAAATTTTTGGAAGATGTGTGTTACTTCATAAAGTCCTTCCAAAACTGGGGGGGCATTGCCCCCCTCTGAGCTCCCATAAATCCGCCCATGTCGACCAGCTTATACGGAGATAAAAAAAATATTTCTTTGCAATTTTACTTTGCATCTACTGCGTAGCAAAAAATTTTCAGCTTGACACCGAAATGCATTTTTCATTCCAAAAAACATCATCAAATCGTCAAAAATAAAAGAAAAGAAAAGAGAAAATGATTATTCTGCAAGTTTCTGTCTGTATACCCCCACCCTCCCCCGTCGCCTTGTTCCTTTTCAGATGACTAACAAGCAGGCGTGTTGTGTCTAAGTGGAGCCGAGTTGACGCGCCATCTAACAAAAATATTTTATAGAGAGTAAAAGTAAAGCCAATGCAATATCATAAAGTAAACTTAAGGGTAAAAGCATTCAGTTGTTTCATCGTTATCATTGAAATGGCTCTGAATACTCATCGTCAGCGTCGTACTCTTTCTCTTAAAGAAAAAATTGAAGTTATAGATTTCGCAGAAAAAAATAAAATTGGAATACGGAACATTGCTGAAAAGTTTGGTGTGGAACGCACACAAATTTGCTGTATATTAAAAGGAAAAGAGAAGTTTAAGAAAGAATGGTTCATAAATGGAAACCAAGAGAAGAAAAAAGATTTTCCTAAAAGTAATGCCCTTGCAGTGGATGAAATTGTGTTTAAATGGTTTGTGTCCGCAAGAAGCAAAAATATTCCGATTTCTGGCCCTATTTTACAAGAAAAGGCAAAAGAAGCAGCTACTGAAATGGGTATAGAAAATTTCAAAGCTTCCAATTGATGGTTAGATCGTTTTCGAACGAGACATGATATCGTTTTTAAAAAAATATGTGGTGAATCCATGGATGTGGATGCTGACGTTTGCAAGAAATGGTTTGAGAAAGTGCCTAGTTTGATTGAAAATTACGAGCCATGTGACATTTATAACATTGATGAGACCGGTTTGTTTTATAGAGCTCTGCCAGATAAAACCTTAACTTTACGGAAAGAAAACTGCTCTGGTGGCAAAATCTCCAAAGAACGCTTAACAGTTTTGTTGGGTGCCAGCATGGATGGTACAAAATTAAAACCAGTTGTCATCGGAAAAGCAGCCAGACCTCGGTGTTTTAAAGGACTGGATATAAAAAAATTACCTGTAGACTGGTATTCAAATAGAAGAGCGTGGATGACAACCAGTGTCATATCTGATTGGCTTGTAACTTTTGATAAGAAGTTGGGGAGAGAAAAAAGGCATATTGTTATTTTTATGGACAACGCGCCCTCCCATCCCAAAGACTTTCACTTGAAAAATATAGAAATAGTTTTCTTGCCAGCAAACACAACATCGAAATGCCAACCTATGGATGCTGGGATAATTCAAGCATTTAAAATTCAATACAGACAACTAGTTATGAAGCATTTAATCAATAAAATGGAAGAAACTAAAACAAGTAGCGAATTGTCCAAAACAATTGATGTGTTAGATGCAATCAGCTGGGTTAAGCACGCATGGAAGGAAGTTAAAAAAGAAACAGTAGTAAGTTGCTTTAATCGCGTTGGATTCAAAAAAGGATCTGCCACAGAGGAAACTGACAACGAAGTTGATTCTGACAATGATGGATCCGATTTGCAGTCGTTAATGCAACAAGCAGGGTTCACAAATGTGACCGCTGAAGACTATGCTCCCATCGACGACCAAGTTTTCACTGAAGAAAGCGAAACAGAAATTGCAAGCATAGTGCGCGAAATTAACGAAGATCATACAGTTGAGGATGACGATGAAGATGAACTGTCCGTAAAAGAAGACGTTAAAACAATTAAAAATGTTAACGAAGCTTTAAGCGTATTAGATGGACTCAGGGAATTTTCAATTAAACACAACGATCCTAAAGGACTAGACTTGGTACAAGAACTTAAGATACATTTCGAAAATGAAAGACTTTCATCGATCAAAACATATCAACAGACATCAATCGAACAATTTTTTAAAAGTACAAATTAGGTATGTAATTTTTATGCGAACCTGTTATTTAAATCTCTTTGAGTGTGCAAAACTGTAATATTTGAATTTAACCTGATAAAATAATTGTTTATTATGTATATGTTGGTAAAAACTAGTAAATTAAAAAAAATCTATGCATATGAAAGAGTAGAATTCACACATATTTCATTTAAGATTTCAAAAAACATAAACAAATAACTAAAGTTAATTAAATTAAAAAAACCTCTGTAAAGCGGACACCCCTCTCTTACGGACAAAAAAGTTTGTCCCGTTAGTGTCCGTAATAGAGGGGTTTCACTGTATATATATATATATATATATATATATATATATAGAATTATGAAGATTAGAAGAATTATGATGAATTATTAAGGAAGTTACAAGGCAACACGTAGTAAAGCCAATAATAACAGTTTAAAAATTACGCTTCTGCTTTGTAAGTTATTTTTAAAAGTTTAATTGTTTTTTCCTTTGAGTTCTGCCCTGATTCGAACCTGCGCCATTACTGCAAACATTATTAGAAAAACGCGCTACCCTTTCGTGCCACTGTGTCTTCATTTCCAGATGATGTTTGATAAAGTTAAGTATGGCATTCAGTTCTGTTGAAATTTACACAGTGGAAAAATGAAACAGGGCAGAAATTTAAAAGCATTTAGTTTTATTTGTAAATTCAAATGTTAAAATCAAGTTCAATATTGACTTTATGCACAAACATGTTTCTTTAAATGATCAAATCACCATTTTAACTTAAGACAAGTTTTCATAAGAAAAGAAATGATAACTCTGCAGCAAAACGTGTGTGACGTCATACTGACGAATCAGCAAGAAAACGTCATTGCCAATTCTTCCCCCCATTTGCATGAGAAAACATAGAAAACATCAATTCAAGTCTCAACAAATTCACTAGTTGAATGAAAATACAGAAAATAAAAGGTTTATATGAATATTAAAATGTTTTCCACGTAAGTTTGACATACACTTCACTAATTCAATGAAATAACACAAAATAAAAGGTTTAAATTTATATTAAAATACTTTTTCTCCAAATCTGTCATTTTCTCAAATAATATACGAGGTTAGCGTAAAATAATACCTCGGTTTTAACAATTTATGTTTCATAAACAGTTACCCTTAGCACTATAAACAATACAAAAAAAAACTAATTTGAATTTTGAGATTTTGAATTTAAATTATGTTTTTCACAATCACGAGTTTCGGCAGGACCCTGCTCATTGGAGTTATTGTTTCTAGAAACGGCTTCTGTTCCCTCAAGCTTGCTCCTCCTCTTGGGTGGTTACGTGCATATAGTTGAAGTGTGTGTAAGCGTGCGTGCATGTGTGGCCTAGGCTTGTGTGTGTGCGTAGACCTGCGTGTATGCACGTAGGTGTGAGTGTATGTGTGTAAAGACGGTTGTGTGTGTTAGCATGAATGTGTGTCAGTGTGTATGTGTGTTAAGGCGCGCGCGCGTGTGTGTAGGACATGCACGCCACCGGATACTGGGAGACGGTGGTCAGGATCCGGAGGTGATGCGTCGGCAGAGGCCGATGGGCGGTGGTGCTGCAGAGACCCCTGGTCCAAGCTGAAAAAGGAACCACAACATCAAGGACGGTCAAATGAAAACAATTAGCAATCGTGATTGCTCAAAAAAAAAAAATAAATAAATAAATAAATAAAATAAATAAATAAATAAATAAACTGTCCAAGTTTTTTTTCACTCACAAATGATCGATCTGTGTGCCTTTCGTAACGTTTTATACAGATTAATTTTTCCAATATTGGCAATTTTAATGTGATTCAATGGTTAACTCTCTTAATATAGCCAAAAATTGCCAAAATGTAACCAGATAAAAATAAAAAAGAAAGAAAATTAATTTGAATTCTGAAATGTTGAATTCAAATTATGATTTTCGCAACCATGAACTGCGACAGGAACCTACTCATTGGCGCTATTGTTTCTAGAAACGGCTCCTGTCCCCCCAAGGCTGCCCCTCCTCTTGGGCGGTTACTTGGGCATAATTGTGTGTGTGTGTGTGTGCGCGCGTAGACCTGTGTGTATGAACGTAGGCGTGCGAGTGAAGTGGTGTGAATGTATATGTGTGAAATGGTGTATGTGTGTGAAGTGGTGTGTGTGTGGGTGTATGTGTGTGAGTGTGTGAGCGTGCGTGCGTGTAGGACATGGCTGCCTCCGACCAGGAAAAGCGGATAGCTCAGGACCGGAGGAGCCGCGCCTGCAGAGGACAGTGGGCGGTGGTGCTGCAGAGGCCCCTGATCCAAGCTGAAAAAGAAACCACAACATCAAGGACGGTGAAGTGAAAACAATAAGCAATCGTGATTGCTCAAAAAAAAAAAAGAAAGAAAATCCCACCAAATTTGTAGTTAAGTTGGCGACAAAACTTGGCGACCAAAAGCTTGCCGATATATCGCCAAGTGTTTGTTAAGTCATAACAGCACTTGAGTTTGCATTGAAATTAACAATGATTCCCCCCCCCCCACAATGGGCAGAAAAAGACCCCCTTCGGAACATTCAAATGAAAGAAAAAAGGGAGGTGCACAGCTAGACCCCACTAGGAGTCTACGTACCAAATTTCAACTTTCTCGGTCATACCGTTCTTAAGTTATGCGACATACTTACGCACATATGCACATACATATATACGTACATACGGACGTCACGAGAAAATTCGTCGTACTTAACACTGGGATCGTCAAAATAAATAATTTGGGTGTCTATACGTCCTTAGGCACTTATCCACATGTGGTCGAGTTGAAAAAAAACTCAACATTCATTCGGGAGTGAACAAAATGGAAATTAAAGCCGATTTTCGAGTGAAAAGTTTTTTTGCGAATACAATACTTCCTTTTTTGGAAAATGAAGTAAATACATCGCATTAAGAAGGGGAAAAACACTACATTATGTGTAAAGGAAAAAAATGCAAAATCAGTAAAGAAAAAAATAAATCTTTTTTACTGTATTACAGAGTCAAAGTGCCTAAACAAAGGGGGAGGAATGCATAAACTTGGAGCAAATTCAAAGTTAAAACCATTGCCTTAAAGTTGCTACAATATTTGCGTATTTAACGAAGAACTTGTATTGCTTGGGGAGCGAAAGTTACTATGGCGACGGTATTTTTTTTTATGTTTTAATTAATTTCAATAGGTGGTTCTGAAAAATATTTTGGGAGTGTTTGTCAGTTATAAAACGTGTTTGGAAACTAATTTCGATAAAAAATAATGTTTTAATTTGTTAATAGAATGTATCTGCGGTAAGCAAATAACAAAACCAAGCCAAACATGTAAACAGTGCATAGTCACTCTGAAAAATGGAATGAAATTATATCTTAATTTGTGTAATTTTGCTAAATTATACTAATTAACGCGCTCCAGATCCTGAAAAACTCCTTATATATATATATATATATATATATATATATATATATATATATATATATATATATATATATATATATGTGTGTGTGTAGGAAGTACCATTAATAATAAATGTGTATAGTCTTACTTTAAAGTATTACAGTGAACCTGTGACGTTGACCACCTGCGGTGCAGGTGGTCAACTTACACAGGTTTCATTGTACTATGATTTCAACAACTTCAAATCGGCGTTCCGAAAGACTTTCCAAACATTAACTTTAGATTTGTTGATTTTTAGAATTTCCAGTGTACAGTTTTGTGAATGTGTCTTATCAATAAAGATTGCAAAACTGATTCAATAACCGTGAACCCTGAGTGCAATCTTGAGCCTTTTTTTCTTTCTCGAAAATTCCAATTTCAAAAAAAAAAAAAAAATCAAGTGGGGCAGCAGTTTTAATTACATACTAGTTACACTTTGCGATGTAGACGTTTGATAACGGACGTTTTAAGTAATTGATTATTTTGCAGCAGTTCCCAACCTTGGTTTTCCCAAGTTAAGATAGGTCTCGTGCATTACTTCTTTATTTACAACGGTCACAAAACAGTATTAATGTATACATGTATGGGCAACTTTTTACTGACGCAGACACACAAACAAGAGCACACGGAAACTTGCAGTTAAACTTAATGATTTCTTATAACATTTATAGTACTTAAAGTGCAGAAGTAGAAAAAAAAAATCCAGCTTTTTGTTTCATTCTTAAAACTTCTTGGGAACGTGCAGTATTTTAAAAACACTCTCTCAAATATTTCCACACAAAAATGTTACTTATAGATGAGGAATACAGCAAAAAGTGGATTGATCATTTGAGGCAGTGAGAAAAAGGAAGATGTAAGTGACAAAATTAAAAATTTGGAGAGAACCAGTACAAATGGTAGGTGAATCCCTCCTGTGTTTTAGGACAAGATATAGTACTAGTAGTCCTGGTAGGTGCTGCTGTACAGCATGATTTAGAAAAAAAAATCAATGTCAGCCGTTTTACTCAAAACTTGAAAATGTCCACCTGCATCAGTTTTCTTCTCACTGCCTAAATTGTTTTTCAAATTTCGGGATAGATAAATCTATCGATTTCGAGTACACTTTCGCAGTAATCTGTGATGGATTCATTTTTGTAGAAACTGGTTTCCAAAAATATTGTTCAGTTCAGAAACGTGATATCATAATGCTCGACTTAATTCCTAAAATTTCCCTGTCTCAGAGTCGTTTTCTGTGATGATATTAATTTTTTTTTCATGAATAATAATTAATAATCCAAGAAAACAACGTACTACGTAGAAACGAGATACGTTGTTTTCTTAGAAACCAAAATTATGTAAAGTAAGTTTTAAAGATATTCTACCTGACAAAGTTGTCTTACTAAAACTAACAAACTGTATGATTAATATGATATAACATATTTGTTTGTAATAAAATGGTTGTCCAATAGAATGCCAATATACAAGTTCCTTGATAGAATAACCTTGCAACTATGAAATTTGTATGTAATCAAGTCAATTCTACAATTTGTTGGGGAATATTTCGATAATTGGGAATATGGCGCGGTAGTCTCATTTTTGGCGTAAATAGTTTTATTTTAGTAACCCTGCTGATTTATAGTAACCCTATGTGAATAGATATTTCTGGTCTCTTTGTTTAGGTTTGCAGATAAAGATACCTCTCTCGCAGGCGCTGGAGTCAAATATTGACGCCGATGAAGAAAGATCGCCAGATTCCCAATTATCGAAATCTTCCCATTTGTTGTATTTTTCAATGATATAATACATGCTTTGTATCAATAAGAAAACAATATTTTTATGTTAATTTTGTTCAATGATTTGTTTTGCGTCTAATGACTATGAACTTAGCCTGATATAGTGGGCAAAGTGGATATATTTCTACAGCAGGACAAAAACATTTTTTTTCTTCAATCATATCATATACCTTCAGATCTTAAATAATACACTTTGGATTACTTTCCTCTAATCAAAAGCAAGTTATTACTTTTAAATACAGGCGTCCCTCTTACAACATGGTACTTACACAACACATTCTCTTTATTACACGGCCCCAAATTTACAATTATTATTATACGTCTTCGATATTACACGGTGCGAAATTTGAACTTAATACTTCATGGTTTTGATGTAACACGAAAGTTATTTTTAAAACGGATGGAATTTAATTTTTGTTTAATACATTTTGTTAATGTTTGGTAATACCTCGTTTTTTTTCTTTTTTGGGGGGGGGGGAAACTTGGTTTCGATACAACACGGTACACATCCCTTGACTCCCATTATTTCTATGTATAACACAGTTTCGATGTAACATGAAACACTGTTTCGATTCAACACGATTCATATTGACATGATTTTTATAATGTACACGACTTATTAGTGTAAAAAAAATAGTTAAAGTGTTACTTTTAAAAACATCTCGTATAACACGGTTTCGATACTACACGGAACGAATTAACCGTGTTACAAGAGCTACACCTGTACTTGTAAGAAAAATGAATCGTATAATTTTTTAAAGTTATGTATAAAAAAACTCAAAAGATAAATTAGTTTCAAACTACAGAGAAATAAATGAAAGACCAATTGCAACATTTGTAAGACAGTTGCTATGATTTAACCTAATGAAATGTTGAATCTTGCTTTTTCTGCCTTGATTTTTAATTAATGAAATGTTTTTGATTGTGGTATTTTTGAAATTTTAATATTCACAAGCAGTGGGAAAAACTCATGGTAAGTGATTTGTGAAAAATAGTGTTTTTATTCAAATTGGTTTTACTTTTGAAATAATGCTTAAGAACTGAGTTTTAGAAGAGAAAACTACTCCAGTGATTTTGACGGAAAGGTCCAAAAAAATCTTGTTATAAAAATGTATGAATTAAAATTTTTTGTATGGAATTTAACATATAATCCTTTCATATTAGCGTCCAAATCTTTTTAAATACTGTATATTTTTATCGTGTTCACTGAAACAAACAAACACAGAGGCATCTTCTTTAAAGAAAAATGGACTTTTGTAGATTATTTTAACAAATGTAAGTTATCTTCAGCTGTTTTGGTAGTGATAAATAATCTTAAACCTTTTATTCTTTGTTATTAAACTTGGATAAAAATCTATTTTTCGTTAAGAATTAAAAAATAAAAATCAAAGCAAAATATTGGAAACTTTTCTAATTTAAACATATGGTGTTTTTCTTTTAATTACTGAAAAACTTTTTTCACTCTAAAAAGGGAAATTTTAATCGTACATTATAGGTAAAAAGAATTACTTTCCCTTCTACGAGGCTTAGTTAATTGCGAAGTGTCGACAAAAGATTTATTTCATTTTAACTTCCCTAACGAGTATGCATTACTTCAGGAAAATATTTTCTTGTAACTCCTTTTTACTTCTGCGAAACTCTCGCAGGAGCAAATTTTTCCTCCATTTATTCTTCAATGGGATTAATGATATCCCGAGGAGATAAATGAACTTCATTATCTAAAAACAAAGTCTCCAAAGCTTGCGGAAAACCTTTTGAATTATTCCCAGCATTAATCATTAAAAACTGCCTTTTTATTCCACTTCTGATACAGAAGTTTCACCGAAATTATTTTAAATTTGAGCAAACTGAGTTTAAAAAATTACGTTTTCAAGCTTTATTTTGAGCGAGTGTAGATTCTCTGGGTTTTTTTTTTTTCATCTAGGTGATTTGTAGCAGCATTAAATGATCATTTATTGTACTAAAAAAAATATTACTATTTACTGATATTATGCCGGCTCGATTCAGTTTTGTTGTTTTAGTTTTACGTACTATAATTTACTTCTAGTGTTTTTAAATCAGTGAAAATTTCCTGAACTATTGCAATTTCATCATGATATGTGTCATATAGATGTTTTAGTTTTCGTTATTTTAGTTGAAGTAAAGATACACAATAAAACTTACATACGAAATAAAAAGAAACATAATCAAGCACTAACGTGAAAAGAACTAGAATAAAGGTATTGATTAACGTTCTAGATTTAAAAACATTCTATACCGAAAGTGATCATATAAAGTGGAATGTTAAAAAAAAAAATCGTAGAAACATATTAGTAAATTCACTGTGGGAAGCAACGTATCTCGTGGAGTCCCAACAAACACAGCCGGGCACAATGTTGAACACCAAACGAAGTCTGATTAATCTATACCTGTGTTGGTTGTCGGGTTAGACCAATTCACCAACCAAAACTGTCAGGGCAGAGCAATTAAAATAAGAAAAGTCTTTAGAAAACACTATATTCATTAAAAATAAACATACAATAAGTTTGCTCTTTGGAAAAAAATACAACAACAAAAGTCTTTGTTTAACACTGGAGTCAACCAGAGTTTTTGATGTTGAATATTATACGAGAAAAAAACTACCTCAAAATTGTAAGACTCTTGATCTTCTAGAAAGCAGTTTTCTTTTTTTTTTCCTTTTTTTTAATGTAACTCATCCCAATTATGTGAGCATTCCGTGGTATGTCTTATAGAAGTAAGTTCTCGTTTTTCCTGCTAAAGATACATTTTCATTTCGGGGGAAATAAAATCTTTTTGTAATCCACTGAAATCGGTACTTTAACTGAAGATATCAATCTCGTGTTTTTTGATCGCACTTAAAGGTAAGTCATTTATTTCAACTAGAAATTGAGTTTTATTTGTTTTAAAGATCTGCGATTGAGAACAACTTGTGCACAGGAGTGAGCAAGCGTAAGTAAATGTAAAACTGCTGAAATTAGTAGCTTTAAGTTTCTGAAAAGAATTTCTTATTATTAAAAGAATGTAAATGTGCAAAAAACGTGCATACATATAATCTTTATCTTTACTAATAATAAAGCTCGAAGTCTCTCTGTCAGGATGTCTGGATCTCTGTGACGCGCATAGCGCCTAGACCGTGCGGCCGATTTTCATGAAATTTGGCACAAAGTTAGTTTGTAGCATGGGGTGTGCACCTCGAAGCAATTTTTCGAAAATTCGATTTTATTCTTTTTCTATTCCAATTTTAAGAACATTTTCCCAAGAAAAATTATCATGATATGAACGAGTAAATTACCAAGTTATCATAACGTGGAACCGTAACATGGGTAAGCCAATTGGCGAGAAATGCAGCATACATTATGTGTAAATATACAGGCGAATCAGAAGTCTTATTAAATTTATACTTCGAGCAAAGCCGTGAAGATACCACTAGTAATAAATAAATCTGTAACGTAAGCTTTAAAGATAATAAATTAATGAATGAAACTTTATTGAAGGAAAAACAAATAAAAATTTACTTTTGAAAAACCCGTGAAAGTGTTAAGATTTAAAAAAAAGTATCTAAGTGTTATTAACGGCACAAATGTATTTTTGTTTGTTAGAAAACTAAAGGAAGCGAAACATTAAAATGAGAATCCATTAATTAAAACTAGTAGAGCTGCAATCACTTATCATTTTAATTACATTAAGCAAAAATAACACTTTTGAAAAGAACTTGACTCTCTTTTTTTTTGGAACGTAAAGCACATTTAAAATAAAACTTAGATACACTCATGGTTACGTAAAAATAATGGGAAACAATATTTACTTAATGCTTATTTCTTATCGAATGGAGAGTATGTATTCACGAATTTTTACAATATCAGTTCTACAGCCTGCACTCTAGAGTTGCACTCTTTGTACTATATGACTATAGTACAAAACACATTTTAAGTGTATTAAATAAAGTACATTCTTGTACCTGTTTTTATTTACACTTTCGTTTATGATGTTTTCTCTCTTGATAACCAAAAATAGTCGTCAATTTGTGCTTTCCTGAAGAATAAAAAATAAGTAAAGAAGCTTTGTATTTTCGTTAGCACAATTTTTCTTATTTGAACTCAACGCAATTAAATACAAGTAAGAGTTATTTCAAGGTATCATATTTTTATTTTCATCAAACGTGAATCCAGGGCCATAATGTCATGAACTCCATCCCCAATAAATCAAATATAACCGCTGAATTTTAGTACTTTTGATTTTTTTTTCTGTGAGTAATCGCGAATTCACCCCAAATATACATTGTAAAAATGACTCTTTTTTTTTGTGGTTACGATACGCTAGGTCGATCAATTATTCCGAGTCCGTGTTTAAACTCAGCGACATCGTGTCAGTCGAAACTCATTTCTATGACACCTGCTACACACTTTCATCTGCATTTCTCTGCGGAAATA
The DNA here is from genome assembly GCF_026930045.1 of Uloborus diversus. Lineage (NCBI taxonomy): Eukaryota > Metazoa > Arthropoda > Arachnida > Araneae > Uloboridae > Uloborus > Uloborus diversus. The sequence continues at coordinate 89,115,741 of NC_072735.1, forward strand.
AAGCATTTTAAAAGCTAGCAATTGTTATATGTATCTGGTTTTAGTATTTAATAATATAGTATGCTTAAAACTAATCTCCAACAAAGGAGACAATAACTGTATGTTAATTATATTAGAGGGTTCCGTTCCGGCCAGAATTTATAAAAATTAAACCTCGTTTTTCAATATAAAGGAAACACAAATCTGATATCTGAGAAAATTCAAAGTTGGTAAGAACCAATTAGCATTTCTTACATTTTAATTTTTACCCTGAAATATATTTTCAATTTTGTTAACCCTTAACTCGGCAAATTTATAGTATGTCCTTCAAAACTGGGAAGTTTTCATCCGCGTCCCAACTGCAAATCTGTAAACACTTGTATTTGTCCATAAATTATGCAGCTATGCCTACTCGGAATTAATCAAACCGCCATTTTTTCTCCATTCGTATTGTATTAGCACGTTCAAATAGCCGTCCGTTTGCATTTCGATGCATTTTCCATCCTCTACCTACATGAACCTTTACATCCGTTTGTGTATAAAATCATCCGCATACTCTTCATTCATCTGCCCTATTCAAGCATTTAATCATTCTCAAGGTACGCATTCATAAATTTGCATATCCATGTATATGCTCATTCCGTCTTGTACTAATCCATCTGTCTGTATATTTGCACATTCATTCACCTATCTGTTTGACCATCGTGTGTCTTCTCTGAAGTATCTTCTCACCTACTTACCTTCAGAACGAATGCTGCCATAATCATAAAAGTGATATCAAGGTTCAGTAAACTCCCGATTATCCGCGGAATAGGGTGGCCCGGCAACCGCGGATAAGCGAAAACTACGGATAATCCCAATAATGGGTAAGAAGCAATACTAGTGTAAAGAATAGCTAAAAAACATTAATAACACTCACATGTACATTTAAGTTATAGCTACAAACGTTAATACTGAATGTAAAAAAAAGGTTGTAAAAGCTAAAAACACAATCATAAGTTTAAAAAAATTAATGACTATAACATTAGTACATATTTTAAATTTTTACAAAAAAAAGTCGGTTAGTTCTAAATTATTACCGTTAAAAAAATGTAAAAAGACCCGAAGATAATCCGGACGCCGATAATTGGGAGTGAACTGTATAGTAAAGCAGCAATGCTTATTAATTTGAAACGACTTAAGGCGCCACCTGGCAAAAAATTAAAGAGTTATCCTTCCTACCTTGAAAACAAAGCGATATAAGGTAAATAAGTACCTTAGAAATTCATACAGCATTATCGATTTAGTACGAACAGACACGTTGGGGACATCAATGCAAATAATAGAGCGATCAAAACGCTAATCTGTTTTTTCGTGATTTCATACACTGTGACGTCAAAAAATGATCTGAGAAAGAAAGAAATTCACCAGTTTATAAGAATTTATCTTCATTTCACATTGCAGTTTTACCCGTTTTATTCTTTGCAATTATGTCAACAAATTTCGAAGGGGAACATGGGGCCAAAGTGAAATGCTCAAATATTTACTCTGCTTTCTGCGCAACCTACCTAGTAATACTTTACGTAGCAACACATGTAGTCTATTCTAGTCAAGTAAAAATTACCTCTAAAAATCAAAGAATACGATAGTACCAGCAATTTTCGGAAATTGATAGTACTTACATTGTAATATTTTGTTGTATGTCAAAAAATATTTTTGTTATTATTTATTGATAAAGGTATTGTTGATAATATTTTAAATATTAATTGAAAACTGCTAATATAAGGTGCAGTATTTATTTGCTTAATATTAAGCTTATTTGTATTTCAAATGCTTTGTACAGTTAGTCAAGTGTATGCGGGGCAAAGTGGATTGGGTAAAGTAATATATAGTCCATTTCATTTTCTTATTCAATATTTCATAAAATCATGTTCGTATTAGTTAATTAGTTGTTCTATGCACATTCTTTCATTAAGAAATCCCCTTATATATTCGTTCATTCATTCACTTATTTTCTTCTTCATTCGCTATATTATTCATTCATTTAATGTTTCTCGTGTATTAACTTATTAGTCTATTTATTTATTTGTTAATTGTTTCATTTTATTTTCATTTCTTCATTTCTTCCTTTATTTACTCATTTATTCTATCAAAAATATCTTTAACAATTGAATAGAAAGTATCTCATTAAAAAATATTTTATTTTTCAATTTGCCTCAAGAAAAAAAGAAGGGGAAAAAATTCCTCCTTTTTTTAAAGATAAAAATTCACTGTCAAAAATTAAAAAAAAATGTGTCAGTGAAAGTTTTAATTTCAAATATAGTGCTCTTTCTTTGTGTACCGTAATTTTCAAAACAAATTTCCAATTTATTCATTTTGAAAAAAGTTAGTGATCTTAGTCATTTTACTTTGCCCCACATTCCCCATTTTTATAGATGATGCTCTACAGCTTTATATCACTTCTTTCCTCTAAACCCTCGAACCGTTTTTGATATAAGAATTCTAAAATAGAAGTTTTCCACCATGTGGCGCCATAGGAGGTTTTATTCAGTAGTGCATGGCTACTTCACTGTAGCTCAGCTGCTTGTGTGCCAATCCATCGATGCAACTATACGTGTGTCGAATCTGTTTATAACCATATGTTCGTTTGTATGTATATCTGCTTATCTAATTGTCTATGTTAGCAGCAGACTTTTATCTCGTCTACCTGTCGATAAAAGTTTCTTCATGCCTTGGCGTCGAAAGATGAATTTAGAAAAGATGAATGGGGAGGGGAGGGGAGTAAGAAAGAAGATAAAATGAAAAAAAAAAATAATAATAATTTGAGCTTTGACATCTTGAATTCAAATTATGTTTTTCACAATCACGAGAGTGTGTGTATGAAGGCGTGTTTGTGTGTGGGGAGTTGGTATGTTTGTTTGTATGTGTGGGGATGTGTATATGTGTATAGGTATGTGTTTATGTGGGTGTGGGTAGTTGTGTATATGTGATGGTGTGTGTTTATGTGTTTGTATGTGTGTATGTATTTGTGTGTGTAGGTGTATGTATGTATGTGTGTGGGGGTATGTGTATGTGTGGGTAGTTGTGTGCATGTGAAGGTGTGTGTTTATGTGTTTGTGTGTGTAGGTGTATGTATGTGTGTGTAGGTGTATGTATGCGTGTGTGTAGGTGTATGTGTAAGTGTTGGCAAGTAAGTGACGCAACCTGGAGAAGAAAGCTAGAGGAGCAGCATCGTGAGGCGGGGGGAAAATGAAATCATAGGAATTCAAAACTGTCAAGTGAGAACAATAAGCAATCGTGATTGCTCAAAAAGCAAAGGTTACAACAGGTTAAAAAAATACTTCTGTTTTGCAAACTTGCAGGTTTTTGACTAACATAAGTTGCAGTGAATAGTTGCGTAATTTGATGAAACTAAATATATATCTTGAAACTAGAAGCAATGTCATGTTTCAAAACGTAATTTGAATTTAACTACCTTAGTACAAATTTCATATTCAAAGCTTTTACTTGAACACAGCTTTTACTTGAATAACTCATTTTTCTTTTCAAATGCCAATTTTTTGAACTTTCTGCCATAAACTGATTCGATTTTATCTTTGCCCTGCAATTGTGTAATTTTTAATGGTTCTACTTCCTTCTATGTATTTCGTTACATTAACCGTTTATATATCAAATCTAACTTCTAAAACATTCTATCATTACATTTATCAGAAAAGAAAAATCCTGATTTGAATTCAAAAAACATAGGAAAGTTTCTGTAATTACATGCTTTGAAATTTTAATTCAAAAATACATATTATTCATTCTTTTAAGCTACTTAACATCAAAAAACGCACTTGAATAAAACAGACATGTTTACGCATCGACAAAGAAATGAAATGTAATCCAGCGAGGAATGAATGTTTCATGCATTGAAAATGTGTGCCGGAAACAACGCCATTTCCTTGTAACTTCTGCAATGATTCAAATAATGTATTTACTGTACTGGAAATGTAAACAGAGTGCAGCAATGGTTTTATATTTGGCTTGATTTAGTATTTTCTCTAACGTAAGAAACGAAGCGTCAAGATTTAGTTTTTCAATTGATCTTGCATTTTTTTGCGGTTTATGTATACTTTCTTGAATCATACATGTGATTAAAGTATTTTTTTTCACCCAGTTATTTAAAATAAGTTTTCTAGGTGTTATTTTGCATTTTGTAAATACATTTGAATTAACTAAATCAATAAAATTTAAGTGTTGCTGCAACTGCTTAGATTTTTATATCATTCAAAATTTTACACTGATAAGAAAAAAAAATTGACGATTACCGCAACCTTCAAATTTAGACAAAATTTCAAATATCGAAAAGAAAGCGTAATCAAGTATTCATAAAATATATAAGCTGTTTTTCTATGATAAAAATGCATGTACACATTGTTAACAAATGACACAAAAACAAGATCTCTGAAAATTAAATTAAAACGGATGGCACACTAAATCAAATTATTTTAAAACTAAAAATCGGTTTTCTCATAGTTTTAGAAACTGGGAGACGAAAAATCAAAGACTAGAAAAGACTGCTTATTAGAATTTTTGTTTACAAAATGCAATAAACGAATTTTTCGATGAACGAGACATTTACCTTTAAAGTTTAACATTCTTAATTGACATATGAAAACAAAAACCATTTTAAGTTTTCTTTTTAAAAGAAAACAATGAACTTTGAATACGCGTTGCATTTATGCAGAAAAGAAATATAATAACTACATAACGCATTTAACAACCTGCATAAACCAACAACGAATTAAAATGAGAAAAACGTTTTTTTGATCATCCGTAAAGAACTGGAAATAGGCGGTAAATTTTCGACATTATTTTTTTAAAGTAATTATTGTATGGATTTTTGTATAAGTATCATTGATATTCAAGAAGTTATAAAACATTTTTTTCACGAATACAATTTAAATTTATATATCCACAAAAACTTTTTAAAAATGTGTTGAAACTTCGACGGAATATGGACATTTAAAGCGATTTATTTCTCACTGCGCAAGCGCAAAAGCTAGCGCTTAATGACATTTTTTAACTCCAAAGGCAGATGTATGTGAAAAATATAAATTAATTCTAGTTGAATTCCTCATAACTAAGAAACATAACGGCGCTCTAACGAGTTTTAGCAATTCTCGGTTACGTGAAAAATTAAATGGGATTGTTCATACATAATTTGTTTTTATCATGTTTTTACACTGAACGATTGCAAACAAATTCAATTCTTTTAATATATTTTTTTTTTGGTCTGCAATATAAAGCATTAAATAAATTGGAAGATGTTGCTTTTGCAAAAGCGTAACATTTATATTTACCATAAAAAATGCCCGAAACATGAGACGCGTAGAACAGGAGACCAACAAACGGAAGTTTTCAATATTTATTTAAATATTTTATTTATTCATTTTTTTAAGTAAAAGCATGTTAAAAATGAGCCATCATAGTTCAATCAAAAATAAAAATGTTTTCGACTTTTGTACTCAAAACTACTTAAGCATTTGTTAAATCGCGAGTTTTTACGAAGCTGAGGTTTAGCGGTAATAACAGCTCTCTTTTTCTTTATCACTGCATATGAAACACAAAGAAAGATTCATTAAAAGTTGAAAAGAAAAAGTCGTTCTGATAAATGAATTGCTTGGAAAAATATATGCGTGAAAAAAAGGGGCAGAATTAAATTTTCTAAATTTAAAAAAAAAGGGGGGGAGAAAAGAAAAAAAATATTTCCACTAGTGATGCTTAAGAGGCTTTACCTTTTGAAGACCTCTTGCATCCCCGCAAAACAAAATTCATTGTTTTATGTGGCACCACTATCAGATGTAGCCATTACCACGAGAATGTTGACGCCAAATTTCTGTGAAAGGTGGAGGCTAAAGAGCTCTCTCTTCGACTCGAAAATGCATGAAAATAAATTTCGCCAACAGCTCCCAATTTCAAACAGGTACTTTTACGTGCCTCAAAACAATATGATATGGGAGCTGCATATTTTCCGCATCTTGAAAATCCACCGACTGCAACCAGGTTGAAACCTGCGATTTATACGAATAGAGCTAACGTCTGACCACTAAACTACTCTGACGGCGAAAGAATGTTGAATTTCAGTAAAAACAATGTGAAAGACAAATGTGTGCTTAAGGATTTGTGTACTCAATATGTGCTCCACGATTTGTGAGAACGATATTCTGGGCAAACAAACCAGATGTTAGATTTTGTGCAGGGATGGTATTTGGACAAAACTTTTTAATTGTGTCATAGAAGCGGAAAATCTTAAGTGGAGAGTGAATGCACTATTATATGTTATGTGCTCTCGTTTGTTATAAAAATGTTGCCGGTTAATTTTTTGTCATATATTAATTTTATGAAGTGGCTGATTTAAAACATCATGATTTGTTTGTAATAAAGTTCCTTAAGCATCAAATCTTAAGATATTATTAAAGACGCAACTAAAATCCCATCGATCAAAATTAAACTAGCAGGCAAACAAAAAACATCTCCTAGTGCAAAGTGCAATCAAAATTAAAACTACTCAGGTGCCAGAACATGTATCATTTTTTTTTAACATTGAATAGTAATGGACTGAAGGTGCAGCAAAATAACTGTTTGATACAAAATTCAAAACTAGTAACAGTAAAATGTTACTTCAAAAAGTACTTAATACTGGTTATAAATTTAAAAAAACAACGAATTTCAGGTTTCAAAAGGAAATGTGCTATTTTGGGTCGTTAAATTACCATTACTCATACCTAATGACCATTAAATCCCAATGAATCATTCTTGAGATTCATTAAACTCATATAAATGTCAATTTCGAGTCATTAAGCGCGGTGAAGGGTGTTTTTTCTTCCAGAAGAGTGGCCATTCACTTAAAGACACAAAATCATGAGTCAGTTACAATCAGTTATCGAATTCTTAGAAATGAATTTATTACTTAGTCAAATTTGGTTTGCTCAATGATCTTTGCGCTACTTTTATTCAAATATCTACTAAATTGCTTAAAACAAGAAAACCAACGTTTTACATATGATCAACGCTTGTGACACTTTTCATATTTTAGATTTTAACGTCAATTATTTGAATTAAATTTAAAATTTAAAAGTCGCATTAAAGTACCCCGACATACTTCTATGCAATACATTTTTTTTTCGATTCAGAAAGTTTGGAAATAAAATGTTGCCAGACATTTAAAGTAAAAGTTTCAAGATTTCCCAAGGTACAACATCCTGTTATACCTTTGGACACATCCTGTTGTACTATGGGAAAGTCTTCATGATTCAGGAAACAACTATATACTTGAACCAATTTTGCGTCAGAAAAAAAAGAAAATTATTTATTTCATGGTAGTGAATTAAATCATGAATATTTAATAATGAATTATGAATAAGAAATTATGCATTATTATCTACACTGCAAAAAATAATTGTTGTTTTTACAGTAATATACTGTTTTTTCCTACAGTTTAATACTGCTGTGCCAAATAACAGAAAAAAACTGTGAAAATGATTTAGATTGCGCAAAACGATGCGCAAAAGGTTTTTCTTTTCATACGGGAAGAGAAAATGAATTTAAGGTATCTAGACAGCCATGTTAGTTATTTTTCGGGAGTGCTGAGGCAGGACTGCTCAGATGTAATCCAAGTTAAAGGTAAGTGCTAGTTATATTACTCATTCCCTTTTCCTCAAAACGTAGTTTTCTTTATCATCGAAAATGTATGTAAAATAAGTTTTTATTTTTAAATCGCAATTCGTATCCCAATATTCGTTGATGTTGACTTTGCAATTTCTTTTAGTTGTAAGTTGTACCGATTGCTTTATATCGAAAATCCGAGTAGTTGTTGTGATTCTGAACATTTTACTGCACGTATGATAGTTTTTAAACATTTTCTGAACCTCAGATTTGTTTTTAAAAGAAATCAATTCCTTTCTTGATCGTATTTAAAGTTATTAGAACATTAGACTTTGTTTACGACTATATTTTGTGTTATATAGGATGTCAGTACTTAAAATTTAAATTCCTATGTATAAAATAACAATGTGACTGAGAGACATACAAACAGTATCACGTTTACTGATATTTTTTGTTGAAGAATTTGCCAGTCTGGAAATAAACAGTCTGATGTCTAAACGACTTAAAGTTTTCTGAAATCTGGAGTCAGCTTCATACTTATCGATCAAAACTAAAATAATAGTAATTAAAAAAATAATCAATGAAGCACTCAAAAAAAAAAAAAAATAATAATAATAAAAATAAGCATTTTCAGACACAATCACAAAACCTTTTTGTTTCAAAAGTTTTATATTTCCGTCAGCAGGAAATTAAAGTTTTACTTCAGGAAAAATGCACTAGTACCATTGGAACTTGTGAACATAAAAATAATTTTAAAAACTATATTCAAAGGCACTCGATGGGAGGTCAAGGGAAATCTGTATGACCTCCTCAAAATTTCCACATTGGGAAAATTTTGTCTGGCGATTCGGCAAATTTGGGGATATAACTGTAATGTTGCAATTTTTAAATTCTCGAATGTCCAAATTCCATTAGATATTGTACTTATTGTTGTGCGTACTTAATGTGCACATGCACCAGTATTTTATTAATCGGCAAATATGTAAGTTCCAATTGACAAATTGAGATTATACGCCTTCCCAACATAGTTAAGTTCAGGCCGTGTGCTAAAGGTTTGGTGCTAGATTTAATGGAGATTTATGAAGACACCAAAAGATAAGGGTTTGATGAAAGAGTGCTGGTTTATTGTCACAATAAAAATATTATATGCCATGATCAAAAAAGTATAGTGGTGTGTACATAAATTATAGCCATTACTAGAATAAATACTGTTAGACCTTGCTGATCAGCAAAAAGATTAAAACGATAATTTACATATCAGAATTAACATATGAGCATTCAATAATTATTATACTACATTTTAGCTTTAAACTATTGCAGCACAGGTGATCTATTTACAGATGATATGGAATGTTACAAAAATAAATCAAACATACAACCTCTAATGTCCAGACGCACGTGGATCGACGACACTTTCACTTTTCTAACTCAAAATGCTATTTTCACAAGAAAAACACACAAATCGCCCCGCACACGATTTGGTGAACGGTTGTTGATTTTCTTTTAGCGCTTTTTGTTACTGGAAAGTTAAATACTTTCCCGATGCATCTGGATCTCCATTCGTGAGCATTGTGCTCATTAGATGCACGTGAGCCGGCAAGGAAACTTAGACCGTTCTTTCTATCTTTCCATAAGGCGTCTGCAAAAATCAGGCGATCAAATCAGGGATCCGGATCTCCACATAAAGATCACTAAGCAGCATCGGCGGTTGTTGAGGTATATTTGTAACACTTCCAAAATTTTCTTTTACACCATTGCAGCTGAGACAGTTCAACAAAAGTTGTGCGCGTGACTGCCGGGGAGTCGATGAGACTTCTTAACAAAACTACATTCTTGTAGAAAATTCCACGAACTACTGAAGAGTCGGAAAAACTGAGACCACGCCGGAATCTCACAATTAACTGTGCGGTTGCAGTTACAGATGGTCGAAACCGCGAGGTAGAAAAAGCAGCTTGGTGCGATAGAGTTATCACATGCGTGGAGGATGAAAATGCAGTTGGGGACAGGTGTGGCAAATCATGATTGTCACATTCCTCCCCCCCAAGAAAATTTCACGGAAAATGTTAAATAGGCATTTCTTGAATAATCACCCGAAAATGAAAACATGAAAATTTGGTATATATAGAATACAACATGACGAACAATCAATACACAAATAAACCAGCAAAAATGTATACGTAAACACAAAACATAAGTAATACACATAACACCAGAAGTCACTTCAGACCTTCGTAAAAAATCTATTTAATGGCTAAAAAAGACAAAAAACCAGCGTGAACATCGATTAAATATGTTAAAAGGAAAAAAAAATTTTCAATCACCCATAACAAAAATTTTCTTTTTTCTTTAATACAGTACTATGTTGGACAAATTCTAATTATCTTCCATCACTTGCCATTTGCCAGACTGATTAACTTTTGACACATGAAGTAGTGAATTTCAATTGAATTTTCACATGAACAAATTTTTTTTTTTTTTTTGCAAATCATAATTTTTATATTCATTTTATGATTTAACTTTCTTAATGCAATGATTGCAAATGATATTTTGCTTATGCGCATAAACTAAAACTTCAGATGTTCAAACAAAATGTAATGCAGCTAAAAAATTCTGTATGTTTACATAGAGAAAAAAATACATTTTTTGTTTATTTGCCAGTATTCATATTTGGTGGAGTAATGCAGTTCACTAAAAATTTTGTCTCTGTTGATCTATGAAAGCAAGATACCGACTGAAAAATGTGAACACAAGATAAATTAAAAAAAAAATATATTTGACACTTTTGAAAAAAATATTTTCTCTACAATCGAAAATTCGGACCAGCCAGACAAAAAACGACTGCGTTTTGTGAGCTCTCAAAACACTAGAAAATACCATTCCCAAAAAATATCCAAAGAGAAGAGAAAAAAAATTATGCACTTATCACCTATGTGTTGACAAAACAGATGAGTAAAAATTTCACTATGCAACAAAAATTTTTTTGTGGAAGTTTTTTAATTCATTAATTTGCTAATTGCCATTTATGCGACATCATTGTTTACATCATTTTCATTATATATTTCATCAGTACTTTCATTTTGAGCATTTGTCAATTTTGCATTTAGAGGTACTTGTAAAAACAGTTTACTAACATGGTATTTTTTAATCAAGTCCCTGCTATCATCATGAAATTCAATAAGATAATTGTCATTTCTCAATTTTCTAGTGATTGTATGAGGACCATCATATTTTGCACAAAAGGTGTTTGTGTGAGAAGGTATTTCTACAAATACTTTATCTCCCATTTTAAAGTTAGGAATGGCACGACCCTTAATGTATTTCAGATGTTTAGAAAAATACTCATTTTCATTAAATTTTACCATTTCCCTAGTCTCTAGAATATGTTCTTTGAGCAATTTTAGATATTTAGATGGGCTTTCCCCTTCATTAGATTGAGTAGTCAGTGTAGAAGGTAAGTTCAAATTCCTACCAAAGAATATTTCAGCAGGACTAAATTTAGTGACAGCATGTTTGGAACTATTATAATGAAGCTTAAAAAAAAGTAACCTATCAGACCACTCACAAACAGAGTTGGACATAGCAGACAGGCTTTCTTTCATTATTCTGTGAGTCCTTTCAATAACCCCGTTACTCTGTGGATAGTATATAGATGAATTTCTATGCTCAATATTGAGTGATTTCAAAAAATGTTCTAATTCCAAAGACTTGAAGTTAGGAGCGTTGTCAGACAGCAGAGTCTTTGGAATTCCAAAACGTGAGAAATACTGATTCAAGGTGGAAATTATGGTGGAAGATTTAATGTTGTTTAAGGGTACAGCTTCCAAATACCTGGAAAAATGATCAATGATTGTTAAAATATAAAATTTTTGATCGTGTGACCTAGGTAGTTTTCCCACAACATCAATTGCAATTACTTCTCCACAGGTGAGATCTCTCTTTTGAATAAATTTTGTTGTTGTCAATTTTGCTTTAGGTTTATTTTCCATGCAAGCACTACAGTTGTTACAAAAGTTTTTTGTGTCTTTTAGCATCCCATACCAGGAGTAAGTCTTCTTAAGAAAATCATATGTTTTAGTAATACCAAAGTGTGAAGCATGTGCAGACTTAAGGCATTCTAAGATTAAAGAGTTTGGCATGAAAATTCTGACTAAAGTTCTATGTGGCTTGTGTTTTGGGTTTATTCTGATCATAAGTACATTGTTATCTTTATTAATAAAAAATTTCTTACAAATAAATTCATCATTAGCATCTAGTTTGTCAATAATACATTTAGTATCTTTAGACTCCCTTTGTTTTTTGGCTATGTTTTCCAAAGTTAAATTAGGATTTGCCTCAAAGATATTAATGTTGTTTACCACCAAATTAGAACTAATTACTCTTGAAAGATAATCAGAAGGATTTTTTATGCCTATTATGTGTTCAAGTCTGTAGTTAAATTGCTGCAAATACATAAACCATCTTGCAACAATCTCAGGTTGCTTATCCAATTTCAAATGATATGTTAAAGGTTTTGCATCAGTTAATATTACAAAAGATTTCCCCCCAAGAAGATGTTGTTGAAAATGTTTAACAGAATCATAAATAGCCAGCAATTCTCTTCTAATTGAAGGATATCTAGATTCTGAGGGTAAAAGTTGTCTTGAATAGAATTCGACTGGAAAAAATTTATTGTCATGCTTTTGCATGAGAATTCCACAAAGAGCAATTTTACTAGCATCCGTTACAAGATAAAGTGTTTCTGATTCGACAATATTTTTCAAAGTAGGTTTTTTAAGCAGAGCATGCTGAATGGTATTAAAAGCTTCCTGACACTCGTCATCCCATATAAATGTAGAATTTTTTTTTGTTAATTTTACAATTGGATGGACAATCTTAGCAAAGTCATAAATCATGTGACGAAAATAATTGATCATTCCAAGAAAAGCTTGGACCTGTTTTACATTTTTAGGAATAGGTAATTCCAACAATTTAGTTACATTATCAGAGGATGGTGAAAAGCCATTTTTATGTACATTAACCTTCCAAGCGGCGGCCATGTTTTTCTAGAACTTCTGATTTGTGTCACCACCGAAATACCATGTGGACCCATAAAGAGTCAGTCTTTTCTCAAACGAATTTTACCCCCCTCGTAATCCGCAGTGGGTGGGGAGTTCCTTCTGCTTCATTAGGGACGCGTGACACTGAGCGACAGCACACCTGCTCATCAAACTAGTACAAAAGAGAATCTGTGGAATGTAGTTTCCTGCCTAGTTGCAACTTACAACCTATTAGTTCAACAAAAAAGGGGAAAAAATATGAATCTTATTTGAAAGCATAAGGATAGTTCGTTTTTCTTCTAAATTAGAATGTATATCTCCTAAATAATGATACGGGAACGCATATTTTTATGCAACATTTTATTGAGCTGATCGTACATATATTTATGTATTGAGAACAAGTATGACTTTAATTTCTGTCCATTAGGTTTATTTATACGATATAAGTGACTTTTTTAAACTTTAATATCTTTAATTAGACTCAAACTGGCTTAAATGAAAAACATTTGATGACTAACTTCTCTAAAATACCTCAAACAATTGATAAAGAATAATATTCAATAGTTATTTTTAATAAATCAAGTTTTTTTTGTTCCACCCAGGAAAGCTTCCAATGTTTGACTGTTTTGAGTAATCTTTTGTCTAATAGTCTCTTTGAAAAGATCAGAAATGTCTTTTTATACTCCCTGTCTGTCCTGGATGATGCTCTTATCCTAATATCGGCACTCTTTTAACTTTATTCCATACACTTCACTAGTATCTTCAAAATAATCAGAAAAATGTGTTGAAGAACGCTTTTGTGTGTGTTCCAAAGCTCTTGGATAATAAACCATATGGGCTAAGAAGAACATAGATCGAACGCAAAATTACTGTTGATTTTTTTTTTCTTTTTTCAATGACCTTACTTATATAGATATTTTTTATTTTTGGATCCTTTTTTTTTTTTTGAGTACATTTTGAAGTTTTGAGTCTTCCATTCGTTTAGGGTATGTTTTTTTCTTTAAATCCAAGCTATTTTTTTTATTACGTGTAATTAATTTATTTCAATTTCAGAAAGTTAAACTATTGCCTCATTTTTTTAAGTTTTTTTTTTTTTTTGTCATTTTTCATCTAAGTCGAACATTTAAAATTGTTATTGAAATATTATTTCAAAATCTTTTATCGTTCATATTCAAATATGATTATGAATACTTAAGTAATAAATAATGCTAAGATTAAAATTATTGCTTAATGATAAGTATTTTCATTTTATTTTAAAGCCATTTTTCGTATGTATATTTCTTTAAGTGTATTATTTGCAATGCTCGCTTTTATGAATATTTTTGATAATCAAAACCAAAGATCGAATAATGCGTATGAAAATTTTAGTACTTTATAATCAAGCATCGGTTTAATGACAGATAAGGGATTATTGTTTGATTTTGTTTTCAAAGGTATGGTTTCTTCCAAGCATGCCTTCTTTCTACATATAGGATGTCTTCATTCAATACTTTAGTTAGACCATTTCAAATTTAAATGAATGCTTCTGCTGCAATGAAATGGATGCTTGGCAAAAGGTGTTCGTTCTCAAAAAATCTAAGTGACAGAGCAGGTCCTTGTGATTCTTTTAAATGCACCAGAATAAAGGAAAGAAACTGACAGGAAACGGGGCATTGTGATCAGTTTAACAGAAAATGCGCATGTGGTTTAGGCTTACAACTTGAGTGCTGATAAATTACTATTGATGGATTAGGTAGTATGCATCTACTTTTGTCATGCATTGTAGAAACATTCACTGATAACAAACTATGCATTTAGGAGAGGAGGCAAGATTCTATTTCATTCACTGATTATCACGGTTAACTAAGTTTTTTTTCTCCCCTTTTTTCTGAGATACGTTTCGATATTTTTTCAAAAAAAAAAAAAAAGTCTTCAAGACTAAGGTCTTTTTAATTGCACTTTATTAGTGGAATACACTGCTCATAATATTCCACTCTGCTGATTTGAGCAAACAACTCTGCTGCATTCCTTTTGAAGAAATGGATTCGGACGAACGTTCAGATAATGAATATTCAGATTCATCGTCTTCTGGATCGCTCTCTGATAGTGAAACGGTGGAAGAAACATCACTAAATGACGTAAGAGACAGGGTCAGATTAGACAGCCAAGATTTGGCTCCCCCTCCACCACGCTTCCTATTCACTGAAAATCCGGGTACCAAAATATTGCTGCATCATTCTTCACCGGTTGAAATTCTTTGCGAATTTTGGGATGACGACATTATCAACTATGTATCAACCGAAACGAATCGATATGCACGGGACTTCATTGAAAATAATGAACTGACACCGGGTTCTAGAGTACAGAACTGGAAGGAAACCGACTCGAGTGAAATTAGAGTGTTTCTAGCATTAATTGCTATTACAAGGCATCATGCGACAGCCATTACAAAAATGGTAATGGACAAAAAAATATATATAAACACCCTCTTTTGGAGAAGTTATGTCTGAAAAACGGTTCAGTGCGATTATGAGTTTGTTTCATTTCACGGACAATAATACCATTGATTTAAGAAATCATCCCCAGCGAGGACTTAAAAAAATGTATAAAGTGCACGAATATATTAACAATAAATTTAAATCTGTATATTGTACCCGAAAAAAATGTAGCTGTCGATGAATTTTTACCACTTTGTTAAGGAAGACTTGTTTTCAAACAATATCTTAATTCAAATGAATGTTAGATGCTGTATGGTTATATTTTATTATTAATGTCGCTCATTCTTTACTGCATATAAATAATTTATTTCTTGATGCTAATATAATACGGTGCAACGTTTTACGATTCAACAGTGTTATTTTTCATTATTAAATGGAAATTCGAAAAACATAGATTGAAATATAATATAAAATTACAATTTCTCAAACGCAGAATTTTTCCAGCGCTCTCACTTCAATCATTGATTAGGAAAATCTTACTTTATCAAAAACGAGTTCCAGTTCATTTTTAGCTCTCTGTTTTGTCTTTAAAATTGTGATACTTGACATGTAAAGTAATATACGTCCCTCGTAAAAATTTCAATTTTTGAGTTAGTAACATTTAAAATTTTTTTTTTCTAAACATCATTTTTTTCACGTCTGACCCATGCTGGTGAAAAAAATAAACTGGCTCGCATCGAAAAGAAATAATTAGTCGTGTAGTTACCAATTAGGTTCAGAAATCATTCTAAAAGGATCAAGGGAAATTCGTTCAAATCTTTAACTATATGATGTTTTCATTATATACAGAAGATATGTATTTTTTGTATACTTATAAGTAAGGCTTTTGTTTTTCCTCTGTTTAGTTTCTAGTTTTAGTTTCTCATTATTATTAATATTGTTATTATTTCAGAAATACTAGTTATAGAATTTGAATCTACGTTTAGATTGAAAATTTAAGTTGTTTATCGCAAAATGATACATAGCCAAGACTAGTTACCCCCAAAACTTCGGTAAAAAGAGAGAAACTGAGAAAATATTACGTGTGACGGAAGAGTTGTGCCTGTCACCTAAAATTTTATAATTGTGTATGTACATACAGTCCTCTCTCCCTCACCCCACCCCTTTAATACACATTCAAGTTTTATGATGCCTATTTTCCTAATTAAATGACGTTGTATTTAAACACACGTGGGTATGTTTCAAATAAAATAACAAAATAACGTTAAAAGTACTTAAAAGCGCCATTCATCGTAGTGATATGTTGAGAGAAGCTATATTGGGTCATGTTGGGTCCCGTCAATGCCAGACAGCAACACGCCTCCCATTCAAATTGAAGGAGAGTCTACCACACCTCTAATTACACGCTAGAGTGACCGAAGGGGGAAGCGAAAAATGCCGCTACGAATATATTCGTAGCTTGCCGTTTTCAGTACGAAAAAGTTTCCGAACATATTCGTAGCCTGCCGTTTTTAATATAAAAATATTTCCGAATATATTCGGGCTCGCCGCCAGGAGGGTTAAATCCCAGATAGGTTATTTCCTGTTTACAAAGTTGTAATTTCGCAGGATCGAGTGTTAAATTAAACTGAATAAGTCTGTCAAAAACTTTTTGAAGCCATGAACAAAGTTCCTGAATTGAATTCCCTGCAACAATAATATCGTCGAGAAAAAACTGTACATTGGGACCCTTGATATCACCTAGGCATTTTAGAATCAAACTATGAAAATACGACGTTGAATTGACACTGCCAAAAGGTAATCGTTTAGGAGCAAAATTTCCTAATTCACAACAAAATGCAAGCTTGTGTACATCTTCATCCCTAAGTTGAATTTGGAAGAATGCCGACTTTAAGTCAAGTACACAATAATATTCCTTTCCAGCTATGTCGTGTAAAATGTCTGTAATCAAAGGTAAACAAATTTTGAACGACTGAGTGACGCAATTTAAGAGACGATAATCTATTACCATTCTGAATTTTTGTTTTTTAGGATCGACCTCAAATGGTTTTTTTTCTTACAAAAATGACCGGAAAACAATAATTTGAAGAACTTGGGATGATAATTTCAGAGTCGAGTAAATTCTTTATTTCCTGCTTGGCAAAATCCTTTGCAATGCTAGGAATCGGATATGGCTTTGATTGAATTGGAAAATTATGCAACAAATTAAATTCAGGTGTGACAGCATTAGTCGAGCCAAGAGTTTGGTAAGACTTTGAAAACACCCTACTGTTTTCCATAAGTAAATTAAGAATATTACTCCTATCAGGTTCCTTAAGGTGTTCGATTTTGAAGTCAGATTCATTGAGTTCTTTTTTTCTTAATTCAACTACCTCTTGCATGGTTAGACTGTTTACATGGTAATTATGCTCAGTAGAAGCAAAAATATTGTCATAGTCGACATTTTCAAGATTTCCAATTTTTGTATTCTTATTCACGACAATGGTCTTATTAGAATTATTTTCAATTATTGTGATTATTTTCCCATCATTGACAGTATGAAGAGATTCAGAAATTGTGTAATTCAATTTGTTCTTAAGAGGGTTTAAGATGAGATGAGTCTTTAGCGACAAAGATTTTGGAACAGAAAGTGCTACAATTTTGGAAGAATTTGGTTCCAAAGTTATCTTTTCAAAAGTTTTTGCAATAACTTCCTCAGAAGGAGTTTTTAAAATGTTATTGCAAGCATTACTATTATTTGGAGATTCTTCGAAAAAGTCAAATTTGTCATTCCCCATAATTAATTGCTTATTTGGGATGTCTAAAAGAACTTGGTTGGATTGTATAAAGTCATATCCGAGAATAATTTTGTACTTATATTTCCAATTATTTTGAGTGATAAAAAAAACATTACTGAACCATTTATTGTTGATCTTGAATTTAGAAGAAACTGCAGATAAATATGGTACAGAAATATTGTCAATGGTGTGAATTTTGACGGATCTAGAAATATAACTAACTTTGGCGTGATTTTTTATTAAAGTTAGTGTACTAGGTTCAACCAGCGATAAGTTGGCCCCCGTATCAATAAGAGCAGGCACAAAAAAATTTCCAAAATTTAGATTAATAATGGGCAATGAATCAGAGTTCGACCCCTCACATGACATTACATGTTTCTCCATCACCTCATTTGGAGTCTGTGGGTGGTCTTGTGTCATAATGTTGTCAACTTTGTGATGGTCATTGAATTTATTTTGTTTTGAAAAATTTTGGTTCGCAAAATCATCAGCATGGGTCCTTGTGGAAGAATTGTTTGAAAATGAATCACAAGAACCCCTAACTAGTTTAAAGAATTAGAATTGCTCCCATGAAAATTTTCCTTAGCAAAATTTGAGTTATAAAATCTCTTCCCCCTATTGTTCCTGTTCTTTGCTTTGAAAGAATTTTGATTTCTCCTGTTTGGGTTATACCAACAATCAGCAGTACTATGTCTTTTATGGCAGATCCCACAGGAAATTCTATCCACATTTGATCTCTGCCTACTTCCCTGTCTGAAAAATTGACGACCCCTAGAGAATGATCCCTGGACATTATTTACATTCTTACTCTGAGTGTCTTCTAATTTTTTTGTTAGCTCCTGAATTGCCTTGTTATTTTCAATTTGGTTTTTTAGAATCATTTCAATTTCAGGATTTTTTGAAACATTGTTGCAAACTAAATCTGTATTGTTAAGTGCAGATTCAATATTTTTTGCAGCCTTAGCTACCTCATCAAATTTGGTGAGACCTGACTTAATAATATCAAGTTTAATATCTGGTCGGAGAGCATCAATTAATTTTTGCGACTTTAATTTCTCAGACAAAATTATGGTCTCTGATGAAGAATTATCATTTAAGTCAACATACTGGGCAGTAATTGTTGATATTTCATCAACCAGGTCAGAAACAGACTGATTTGGCTATTGATGAAGGTTGGAGAATTTTGTCATAATTTCAGAAAAATTTGATGTTTTTGAAAATTTGTCCTTAAGCGCCTTTGAGAGATTTTTAAAATTATCCAACTTCAGATTTTTAGAGGCATTACTTATGAATTGAAGTGCTTTTCCTGTTAAATTTAGCTTAAGAATGAGGAATTTTCTGTCCGAAGACCAATTTTCAAGCTGTGCAACTTGTTCAATATTTTCTAAGAAAAATTCTAAATTTTCCCCTTCTTCTCCAGAAAACTTTTCTATATTATATGCTAGTGACATATTTGTTACACTACTATGACTCCCCTTTTTGTTTGCCATGATGTAAATACAGGTGAAAACACAAATTCAATTTAACAAGAAATCATACATAGAAAAACAAATCCCCCAAAATTTTGCATCACATAAAATTCAAAAAAAATTTATACTATCATTTCATGATACTGAAGGAAAGATTGTCAAACATATCTGAAATAACCATCATTCAACAATTCAATATGATCAAAATTTACCATGAGATACATTGTGTGATACCATGCAATATCACTTCAATACATTTTTTTTTGTTTTTTACTGCTACCCCTTACAGTTTGCATAAATGCACATATACGAAAAAGTTCATTTTAACCACAATATGGAAAAATATTTGCAGGATGATTGAAAAAACTTGTATTTTGAAATTAACATTTTGTTACTAACAAATTTTTTGAAAAAAATTGTTTCAAATAGCCAATAACCCGGCACGAAACCAAACGGCACCAATGCTAAAGGTTTGGTGCTAGATTTAATGGAGATTTATGAAGACACCAAAAGATAAGGGTTTGATGAAAGAGTGCTGGTTTATTGTCACAATAAAAATATTATATGCCATGATCAAAAAAGTATAGTGGTGTGTACATAAATTATAGCCATTACTAGAATAAATACTGTTAGACCTTGCTGATCAGCAAAAAGATTAAAACGATAATTTACATATCAGAATTAAAATATGAGCATTCAATAATTATTATACTACATTTTAGCTTTAAACTATTGCAGCACAGGTGATCTATTTACAGATGATATGGAATGTTACAAAAATAAATCAAACATACAACCTCTAATGTCCAGACGCACGTGGATCGACGACACTTTCACTTTTCTAACTCAAAATGCTATTTTCACAAGAAAAACACACAAATCGCCCCGCACACGATTTGGTGAACGGTTGTTGATTTTCTTTTAGCGCTTTTTGTTACTGGAAAGTTAAATACTTTCCCGATGCATCTGGATCTCCATTCGTGAGCATTGTGCTCATTAGATGCACGTGAGCCGGCAAGGAAACTTAGACCGTTCTTTCTATCTTTCCATAAGGCGTCTGCAAAAATCAGGCGATCAAATCAGGGATCCGGATCTCCACATAAAGATCACTAAGCAGCATCGGCGGTTGTTGAGGTATATTTGTAACACTTCCAAAATTTTCTTTTACACCATTGCAGCTGAGACAGTTCAACAAAAGTTGTGCGCGTGACTGCCGGGGAGTCGATGAGACTTCTTAACAAAACTACATTCTTGTAGAAAATTCCACGAAC
Source organism: Uloborus diversus (assembly GCF_026930045.1). NCBI lineage: Eukaryota > Metazoa > Arthropoda > Arachnida > Araneae > Uloboridae > Uloborus > Uloborus diversus. The sequence continues at coordinate 89,136,319 of NC_072735.1, forward strand.
TACTAAAGAGTCGGAAAAACTGAGACCACGCCGGAATCTCACAATTAACTGTGCGGTTGCAGTTACAGATGGTCGAAACCGCGAGGTAGAAAAAGCAGCTTGGTGCGATAGAGTTATCACATGCGTGGAGGATGAAAATGCAGTTGGGGACAGGTGTGGCAAATCATGATTGTCACACCGTGCCTGGCTATATTTTAAAATTTTCAGCTCTTCATTTCTTATCTGGTAGTGTTTCGTTCTCGTCAAAATTAGTTTTTTAATTTAAAGTAGAATATTTACTTTATTATGCATTGTTTGTCATATTTTATTCGCCTTAATGGACATGCTCATTTAGAAAAGTAGATGCTAGTGAACTACAGTAGAATTTGAAACTCTGGTAACCTTGAACTCGTCAGTTTCCTTACATTTTAACTTTTAGAACCCTTGGGTTTTAAAGATTGACATCAACGTGTTTATGATGACGACAGAAACTACATTATAAATACTGAAAAGTGGCCTCAGTGGCCGAGCGGTCTGAGTGACTGCTTGACATTGACAAACTTGAGGCGGTGGGTTCGACTCCCATCCTCGTTCCGGTTGTACTTTCCCTTCTTTGTGATGTAAATTATTTCATGTGTTGTTTATATGTGTAATAAAATATATCATGCGTAAGGGAGGCAAAGCACTCAGATTGTAGTCCTAATCAAAATAAACCTCTGCAATTAAGCACCGAAAGAAAGGAAAAGAAAGAAATACTGAAAAATGTGATTCTGTACTTCACTGTCTTTCACTGCATATAAAAAGTAAAAGTATGTCAGATTGTTATCCGTGTAAAGTGGAAAAATCGGAGAATTTCGTTTGAACTTGTAACGGAGGTTCAAGCCAAAGCCGGGTAAGATCTTTTGCATTTAAATGCGATGGGTTCCTTAGCAGTTGAGTGCTTTAAGGCTGGAGGGATTATTTTCACAATAATAGACGATTTTTCAAGAAAATCTCCGGTTTGTTTCTTAAAGAAGAAAAGTGAGGTTTTTGAATACTTTGTCAGATTTCAAAAGAGAACAGAGAGATTTGCGGGAAAGATCCGATAACGGAAAGGAATTTCTGAACTCCCGCTTTGAAATTTCCCTTAGCGACCAAAGCATAAGAATTGAAAAAAAGCCCAACAAATCCTTCAGTTAACAAAGTAGCATCATAGAACACTATAACTCAACATTAATAAATGGAATTAGGACACTTTTAAAGGAATCGGGTTTGCCTCAGCAGTTTTGAGCCGAAGCAGCTATATGCTACCACTACTTACGGACTTGAGCGATTTTAAAAGGAAAAACCAAAACCGTTTTTGAGCTATTTGGGGGAAGAAAGCCATCTATTAAACACTCCCGTGATTTTTGGCTGTATTTCGTATATTGGACTTCCAAAACAGAAAATCAACAAATTGGATATGAGAGCTAAACATGGAGTCATGGTAGAATATGCGTTTTATACGAAAGGTTATAGAATTTGGGATCCCGAAAATCGCGAAATGACAAAAACGCTGAATGTTTAAGTCGATGAAAATAAATTCTGGGGGCGTAAAAAATTAACGGGAAACAGAGGGACACAGTTTTATTTCACTACTGTGGAAATCTGAAGTAGGAGAAGATTATCCTGAGAATAATAAAATCGAGCATGTTGAGAATTAATAGGGTTAAATAAATACCAAGGCAAAGTAGACAATTCAGGGATATGTATTATTCTATTGACACGACAACGGTTCTAAAGTCTGAATCACGAAGCCGAGGTTTATTGTTCTAAAAATAACATTAAATATGACCCAATATATTTTGATTACACTTGTGATGATAATTCAACAAAAGGATCAGATTCCGATGAAGATAGGGGGGATAATTCAAGTAAGCTAGAAGCTAACATTTCCGAAGATGTAATTCCTTCAAATTTGAAACAAAGTTTGAGAACGCCAGAAAGTGAAGATTGGCAAAACGCAATGGCTCAAGAAATTCAGGTGATCTGAGAAAGAAACGTTTACGAATTGGTTCCACTGACTGAAAATTTTAGAAAGAAAAAGGAGACAGATAAGGGTTTTGATTTAAAAACAGATGAGCAGAATGAAATAATGCGCTTTAAGGCAAGACTGGTAATTTTAGGTAACAACCAGGTATGGGGGGGGGGATACGTTTCGCAAGTGTTCTTTCCAGTAATTTCCTTTGATTAAGGATTTCTTTTCAATTTTTGTGTATAAGCTACATTGGGTCCATTTCCAAGTAGATGATGGCAATGCGTATTTATATGGGGATTTAAAAAGGGGAGATTTGTGAGACAACCTGAAGGGTTTGTCTATCCCTAAAATCTAAATTTTGTTTGTAAATTGAATAAATTATTGTCATTCTGATTCAGATTACACCTCGAATCACGACGACCAGATTTCAATGGCGGGGGAGGGAGGGCTTGTGTTTTTGGATAAGATACGAATAGTATGGTGTAAATTCAAACAAAAATGCGTAGCACTGTCAACGATGGAAGCGGAGTATATTTCATTTAGTGGACAATCTAAGGAAGTTATGCGGATCAAAAGAATTTTATATGAATTAATTGGCTACGAAAAGAAATAAGAATTTTAGATTGATAGATAGTACTTAGTACTGTGACAATCTAGTAGCGATCGATTTTTCTAGCTCTGCAATAGGAAATTGCAGAACTAAGCAGATTGATGTGGGGTACCATTTCCTAAGAAATTTGATTGATGAAAATGAATTTGGGATAAAATTTGTCGAAACTAAAAATAATTTAGCTGATTGTTTTACAAAACTTTTCTCTAGGGAAAATTTATGTAAAAATTGAATTGCAATGACATATTTTTCAAAGTATTTTTTTTTTTGAAATGTTTCAATTATTCCATTATGTTTAAGTTATAATTTGTGCACACAAACGGATGGCTTGTAATACATTTTTTATTTATGTCTTAAAGTATTTCCTTTTTTCCGTGTGCTGGCGTACCAAGAAGGGAGGAATATGCTAGCGAATATTTTGTTCCTGTCCCTCTACGGAGGAAAAAAAATTGTAGTTGATTTAATTTTGAATTTGTGCCGGGTGATATGGTTGCGTTAGGTATTTCGGAAAATTTTAAACTATAAATTTCATTCTAGCCGCCTGAATTCACTTCATTTAAATTTATTCACTAATGCAATATTATTTCTTTGAGTTTAGTGGTATGCAAATGTAAAGAACTACGTAACTTGTGACCAGAATTGAATGGAATAATGGGTTCGTGGCAGTTCGCAGTTGTGTTCCGCTTGGGATTTCAAAGAAGCATCTTGTCTAAACGACGTTGCGATGGTTCACTTAGTGACATGAATGCCGGCAACGGAAGTTTATAAGTATCTCTTTTCATTTATATTTTTGTGTTTCTATTTTTGTATCGGATGTAATTTGTAATCACGAATACTTTTGAGTTTTAGAGCGTTCTTAGGCACTGAACCCTCTCCTACGGCCTGCGTGCCATATTGGTTCCCTGAAGCTGATTTTTGTGGCCCGTTGTCAGGTTCTATGTATCGTTACAATCAAGAACTTACAATCAAGAACTATGTATTGGAACAATATAAACTAAATTTTATTTAGTTTTGATTGAAATGTGATCGGTCATACAATTCATTATTACTCATATTAAGTCTTGAGTTTTTTAAATTTGTAATTCAATATTAATTTTTGCGGGTAGTTGAATATTAACACTTCCAGAATCACCGGAATATAGAAATTTCTGTTGCTAGAGCTAAATTAGGCGTACATTTCTTTCAGTATTATTATTATTTTAATTTTCCAGTACATTTTAGAACATTGATTCTTTGTTTTTACATGTTATTAAAATCGAAGGAACGAAACAGAATGCTGAGTACTTTATTATTTATTGTACGTATTTTTGTAAAAATTAAAGGAACAAAATTTAAAGCCAACTTCATAATGAGAACAACGTTAAAGATTAAAGTTTAAAGTACGATGTATTAAAGCGTATGAAACTTTCTTCGCATATTCAGACTTGACTTATCAAACAAAATTATAGATTATTTTTATTGTAATGTAAATAAAAAGCAGTTATTTTGCAAATGTGAGCATGTTTAAAACTACAGTAAAAGTGGTGCGGTCTTCTGGCAAGCGTTTTCAAGAAGGGTAGCATTGTTTACAGCAAGGACGGCGGGCCAAATATGGACTTACAATTAATGATTAGAACTGGCACTACCAGATTTAATCCACTTTTTGACATGTTTGACGGTTTATTCTTTTGTTAAAAACTTTCAACTTTTCTGACCGATTTTCATTTTCTACTGAACTGACTTTAACTAAGCCATCTTGATTTTGGAAATAAAGAATTTTCTTCCAAATTTCAGGTAAATTCTGAAAAACTTAAAGATAATTTGTGTAAAACCTTTCAAAAGAAGTGCCACTTAAAAAAAAAAAAAAAAAAGGATCGCTGTTGGCTTAAATAGGGAGATCGATGGCTGTTCAAAACAAAGGGGGGGGGCTTCCCATTTTGAAAGACATAGAATATAAATGAAACACCTTAAATTATGCTTAAATATTAAGACATATATAAGATAGAATATTCTTACGGTATTATTTTATTTCAACTCAAATGACTCTTTTATGCGATTCCTTAGTACTTAAAAAAAAACTCCAAAAAATGAAATTTTACCAATGTAATAACACAATTGTGGAATAAAATATATGAAAAAAAATATTAAAAAAAAATTAAAGTAAAATATTTCACATTAAGTACAGACAGAGTTCTAAATATTTCTAATAATGGGGAGCTGTCAAAGAAAAAGAAAATGAAGTTGGTATCCATTGAACATAGCTCGAGCTATTTAACAAGTGTTGGAAAGGAATATTGGTTACCAAAAAAAAAAACTCGGGAGGGGGGCGGGGTAGAAGAGGCTAGATGTGGTATTCATTGTTTTAAATGAATACCCCAATATTTCCGAATTGGTTGTCCTAAAAGACGACATTGCTCCATTTTCTAAAAAAAATATATCTACCTCAACCTAATTATTGTTTTGAAATAATATATTGCAATACGGTAATCTGAAGCTTATTCTAAGAAGAAACTAGTTTCAAGTTTTATTATCTTTAAAACTTTTTTTTTCTTTAGGCCAAGATGCTAGCTTTCCCATATTGGACTACTTTCCGCTGTTTTTTTTTCTCTTAACTTATAGAAGGAGTTATTCTCCCGATCACTTCAGTTATCCGATCGAAACAAATAAACATTATTGTTAATCAACAGTCTTATATAAATTACAAAATCCTTCAAAAATACCGAAAATTACAAGGATTTTTTAAAAATATTATTTCAGGAACCAGTATGAGTGCATTTCTTTACATGAAAGATAATATGTAAGATATTATTTTCTTTCTTTTTTATTTTTTGAGTTCTTATGTAAAGTATCCAGATTAGGTCTACTTTAATTAAACATTAATAACCACCTCTGCAAATGCGTAGTTTGCAAATTGCTGCCAAACAATCAACGGTTCAATCACAATTTAGGTATATGTTGAGCGGTTTCAAAATAAAAGCAATTTCCAAGGCAATTTCAGATCATTCAGAGTCATAATTTTAATCATTTTAGAACGTATTTTTTTACCTACATAATTTGATTTTTCCATGTATGTTTTTTGGTGTCTACAAGTTTTATGAGATTCTAACAATTTTTATTTTGACAGATGCTTTCATAATATAAATTCTAATGATGGTGCCTAAGTCGGCAAAGATATCACAAAGAAGAATCAAGTTCGTGATGTAAAAATGTCGTGATAAAAAATGTCATGTAAAAATGTTCGTGATGCCTTGAAAAAATTAGCATTCGATGTTAAATGAATTTCTGTAATTTCACTGTAAAAACGAGTAATCTATATTTATAGGTAATGTATACGAAATAAAATAATTTGGCAATTTTTAATGGTGTGAATGTTTCGTTTTTTCTCATGAAAACAGTATAACATAATATAAAGTTATATAATTTTTGGAGTAGCAAAACTAATTTTTAACTTTCAATATTAGTACTCATGAACCTGACAGATTTTATTATACCGAGTAAAAAACTGTTTCTGTTTAATAGCTGTGGAATCTTGAACTGTCACATATTTATTGTTTTCATTTATGTAAACTTTAAAAGATCAATAGGAAAAAGTATTACCTAATCTATAATAATCAGTTATTATTATAGATTAGGTATTATAAAAACCATTCTGTGCAGTCTAAATGCTGAATACTGCACATATAGTGTGAAATACAATTAGTTTGTCAGTAGTATTTCTCAAATAAAGTAGGTCCAAGTGCAACTTATAATATTAAAAAAAGAACAACACTGTGAAAATAATCTATTTTACCAGAAAAGGAAAATAAATGCAGAGAATTGCATGCATAAAGTTAAAATAAACTTAAAGTTATAATGGATTGCATATTGCAAAACATTTCTCACGTTATGCTGCACATTTTAGCATTACAATAATGCTGGAAGTGAAAAAAAGTACTTTTAGTGAAGATATGATGTAGTATTTTCAGTTATATATAAAAAACCTTTCTCATTTTTACTACCTCCATGGATCAAAAAGTTTTGTATTATGAAAAAGCTATAACTGTTCTTAAAATAAAGCTTCAGACCATATTTTGCAATTTCCTTCAATTTGAAAATTTTTAAGTCTGCAATAGAGCTAAAAGTTTTTTGTAGAAATGAAAATGCACCACTTTTCCTTCTTTAACATGTGTTTATAAAATATTGAGATGGGGCATTGATTTATTTTGTGTACAAGGAAATTAATATCAATAAAACATATATTTAGCAGCAGTTAACTATTTTTATGTAAAAGTGTTTTATATTTCTTTATTTGTCGCTTTTCATAGCCTAAAACATTATTTTTGTTGTTGAAAAACTTAAGAAAAGGAACATATTTCGTATGTAGGCTGATTTATACAACGTACATACTGACTCAATTGCTTTACTTTTCGATATTGTTCTTCAGCTGTAAAAGCAGTGATTTCGGCTATGAAAAAAAACGATACGGTGAAAAAACCATTTTGCATAAAAATTGATAACTTCATTTTATGGTTTACTGCTGTTAATTTTACTGTACAAATCATTTATAAAACCGTATACTACTGCTGCTTTTATGGCACAATTCAGTTGATTCCGCAGCATAATACTGCGAACTTTACAGTTTGATACTGTTAATTTTGCAGGGCGATTCCGTTACAAAACAGTAAAGAACTGTTAATTTTACATATTATCTCTGTTAAATTTACAGGTCAAGTCATTCCTAAAACAGTATATTACTGCTGATTTTACAGTTTGATACTGTAAGTTTTACCGGGCAGTTTTATTAAAAAGCAGTATATTACTGCTAATTTTACAGTTTGATACTGTAAGTTTTACAGGGCAGTTTTATTAAAAAGCAGTATATTACTGCTAATTTTACAGTTTGATACTGTAAGTTTTACAGGGCAGTTCTATTAAAAAGCAGTATATTACTGCTAATTTTACAGTTTGATACTGTAAGTTTTACAGGGCAGTTTTATTAAAAAGCAGTATATTACTGCTAATTTTACAGTTTATCGCTGTAAATGTCACAGTAAAAGTCTGCTATAAAACAGTATATTACTGCAAATTTTACAGTTTAGAATTGCAATTTTTGCAGTTTTTCTTTGGAATGCGAGCTGCCAGTATTTTACTGTAAAAACAACAGCTTTTTTTTTGCAGTGTAAAATTAAATGCGCTTAAAAGACTACATAAGATTATAGCATTGTTCCATGCTTCTAAACATATCTTGATTATTAAGAACCATGCACATGTTGTACCTTGGAACTTCTCCGAAGGTACAAAACGTTTGGCTGTGCCAAGGTACAGTCACCACGTGGTTTAGGAAAAACCAAAATGATAGTCAATCTAGATGCACCATCATTATTTTCTCATAAGCAAAATATTTAAAATACTTCTCTTTGATAACAAAATAAAATTTAGTTGATTAAATTTACAAATACAAAGACAGAAAATGAAATAAAATTGAAGAAAATATTCACTTTGGAGTCAGGAAATTTTCTTTCTCTCACAAAATCGTCAATTTTACTCATTCGATGCTGATTTTTACTATGGCACCATTTAGTGGCGAAGGTTACTATTAGAGATTAAAAAACATGGCTGCTAAAAATAGATTCTTAGAAATTAGCAGTTTCCCGAGGTACAAACGTCCCAAGGTAAAATATTCCTCCCCTGTACTTTTTAAGTTTAAACTTTTAAATATTTAATGGAAGTAGTGTAAAGTAAAATGATGCAACTGGATTTTTTAAAAATTCGGTGTAAAACGCATTTACATTTGAAAACCCAGTTATATTGCATTCAGGAAGACATCATTGCGAAAGTGAACAAAAACTGTTTGGCGCCAACATTTGCCTCATTCATGAGTGACGCGTTTGATTGGCAATTTTGTTTATAAATATTTCGCTTATCTGATTGGCATCTTTTTCATCATCTCAGCGCTAAACGGACAACGGTACTGCCAAGACTAACGTTGCTTAACTTACTTCCACTATCTCATCTCTCTGAATGCACTGAAGGCTTTATTAAAATTGTTATCTTTAAATCAGTAGGTATAGCAACATCTTTTGAGGATACTACTTTCTTTATTACTAACAATAAAGCGGAAAGTCTCTCTGTCTGGATGTCTGTAGGATGTCTTTGACGCGCATAGCGCCTAGACCGTTCGGCGGATTTTCATGAAATTCGGCACAATGTTAGTTTGTAGCACAGGGGTATGCACCTCGAAGCGATTTTTCGAAACTTTGATTTTATTCTTTTTCTATTTCAATTTTAAGAACAGTTTCCTGAGCAAAATTATCATAAGATGGACGAGTAAATTACGAAATTATCTTGATATGGAATGGGAGAGCGAATGAACATCGCCAATTGGCGATAAATTCGTCATCCATTATTTGTAAATATACAGGCGAACCGAATGACTTTTAATTTTCAACTACGGGCAAAGCCGTGCAAGTACCACTGGTTAGAAATAAAAAAGCACATTTGAGTTTCTCTTACCATTAGTGCAAGATATGTCTTTTTTTTGCACTTACGTTCATTTGCATATTGGTGCTTCATTTGTCATTTTCCAGAAGCTTCTTTTATTACAGTACACATAAACTTAAAAGCATACAGTTTGAAAAATAATAAAATAGTTTAGACTTATATCCCTGCATTATTCATCCACTTTCATTTACAAAATATTAAATACAGTGAAGCAAAAAAAAATTAATTTGAATTTTGACATCTTGAATTCAAATTATGTTTTTCGCAATCACTAGTGTGTGTATGTAGGCGTGGGTGTATGTAATGTGTGGAGGGTATGTGTGTTTGTGTGTAGGGGATATATGTATGTGTGTGTGGGGGGTATGTGTATGTGTGTGTAGGCATATGTGTATGTGTCTGTGTGCAGGCATGAATGTGTTGGTAGTTGTGTTTTTTTTGTGTGTGTATGTGAAGGTGTCTGTATGTATGCGTGTGTGTATGTGTATGTGTGTGTTTGTGTGTGTGTAGCTGTGTATGTATGCGCGTGTGTGTAGGACATGGATGCAACCTGGAGACGGCTTTCGCTATAGGAGCAGCATTGTGAGGCGCCGGTCGACGATGATGGTGCAGAGGGTGGCGGTGGGAAAATAAAAAGATAGCACGCCAAAAACAGTCAAATGAAAGCAATAAGCAATCGTGATTGCTCAAAAAAAAAAAAAAAAAACTACCGGACATTAATGAATTAAGCTTCAGTTTAAGGTTTAAAAAATACACCACGTTTTCAACATCATAGGATGTACATGAGTGTATAAAAGAATGTACAGAATTACACTTATACAGGATTTTTTTTTAGGAAACTAACTTACTAACTTGTCTAAGTGGAACTAATTCTGTGCAGGTGCCGAGGCTGAGCCCACTTTAGCTGATATGAAAATTTAAAAAAGTTAAAAATTTCATTGCATATATGCACTAAAGTGATGTTTGACTTTTTTTCACAGTCCGTCTGAACGTGCATTCGTACGTACGAACTTATGATAAACCACAATATTTGCTCTGAAATTTCAGAGTTTCTATCAACTATACTCGTAATATCTGTATTTGCTTATGTATGCTGCCGATTACAGGTGAATTGCAGTAACTGCATTTCAACAATTTTTTTATTTTTTTATAGACTCTAATTTAGTGGTGTCATTTAAATTCGCATTTAGGATTACTTAAAATATAAATTATAAGGCTTATTAAAGCATTGACACTGGTTTTTATTAAGTATGTTGCTTAGAAGCTTCAACCTCATGAAATAGTTTTTTTTTTCTTCTTTTCCTTTTAGCCAGAAGCTTCAATTTCTGTTTTGTTAGATAAAATTCCTTATTTTTATTTAAAATTTGACTGAAATTCGTGCTCGTTAGTCTTTTTTAAGCTAATTTCTTTATTAATTACAAGCTACGTTAATTTCTATCCTTCTTGGTTTTAGAAGAGGTCTAAAAGGGAAAGTGGGTTTCATAGGTGGGAAAAATAATGGAAAAAGCCTTAGCTGCTTGTAGGACTGATGATATGAGGCTACGCTATAAACTTAGCCTCTTCCAGCACATACTTCGTATCGCTTACATCCCTTTTACGTGGCCTTTTTCAAGCCTCTGTCCACATATTTCAATCGAACCTGCGATACGTGGATGCGAGTACATCCAATGAAGTCCATTACCCAATATAAAATAAGAGAATCGTTAGGTGACTCTTATGAACAAACTGCAAGCGTGGCCAATATTTTGTGAATGGATTTTTTCGAACATAAGTTTGACTTGTTAGTATAATTATGTTTAATGAGAGCGACTTTGTAGCAACCGAGTCAGAAGTTTGTAGTCCAGATGAGACAACCAAAATAAAAATGATACATGTTCGGTGTCAGATGTTCAAGATGCACAAGAAAAATGCACGGATAAAATTAACACAATTTCCGAGGAATCAGTGGTTAGTTCTCATCAAGTTATGATTGTCGTTAAGGTGGCACACATATTACCTTTGCAAAAAAAGGGAGGCAGAAGAAGGAAACCTACTTCGGTAAACGTTCTAACGTCATCGCCACAGAAAAAGGACACATAACACAAAAGCCGCAAAAGAAGGAGCAAAATCTCCGCACAAAACAACACGACTTGCTATATTTGCCATAGAGATGAAGTGCAAAGCATGAATTAGTGTATGAAATACCATCAGGGGGTTCATCAACACTGCGCCAAGATAGCCCAAAGCAAAGGAAATTCTATTGCAAATCCTGTAAAAAGACTATAGTTCAAATGCAAGTTATTATATCATTTACTGCTACAGTCTGAATAGGAAGCACATGGTCCAATATAAACGCATATATTCCTGAATTGGACTTTTGCAACTTTGTCAAAAGTAATTTTTTTTAAAATTATCGTCAAAATTACAGAAAATGTAAGTACCTTATGGCGGTTCTTAATTAAGTTTCGATTCAGATGCCCTATTTTTTATTTTTGTTTTGCTTCACATTTAGCTACACGGGTCTCTTGTTCTTAGGCGGTTCAATATAGGCGGTCTTCCCCTACGTTAGTACTATATTATCTGGTAGTTTGCGACCTAAGCTTCTGGTTTCAGTAATAAAATGGTCAATAAATTCTTAGACATTTTAGAGAGCAAGTACAATCTGGCGTTGAACGAAAATTTTGAAAATTGATTTTACAAAACTTTCAACAGTTCAAAAGAGGTTGCAAAGATATTAGCTAGGAACGGTGTTGCAGAGGTTGGGAAAATGTCAAGTGGTGAACAAGGTGTGATGACAACAGCTGTCATTTGTATGTGCTGGATTTTGTTTTATGTTCTTCTTATGCGAAAATAAAACATTTTAGAAATTAAATATCTTTTTCTGTAACTTATTTTTATTTGTAGTGTTTATTGATCGCCTATAATAGATATTTGTAAGATACGCATTGATGTTTTAATTTGAGAATGTGGTCCATTGACGGAAACTCGATGGTCCATCCATAGCAACCGGTTGTCATAAATGGACCACATGCTAAAATATTTATTTTTAATTTTCATTCTGTATTGTGTATATTTATCATGAAAGTGAATATTATTATTAAAAGAGAAATATATTGGAAAATTGTTCCCATAATTAACATGAAATTTGGGTTTGATTCCCTTCCTAAAAAAACTAAAACTGTTCATTGACGGCAACCTTCCCCTCTATTTAGCAATTTTCATCAATACAATTCATTTTCAAAAAAAAGTGTGTTTACAATTTGTTGCTGTAAATTATATATATTTTTTTTATTACTTTTTAGGAGAGTCTGTCTGGTACACGCTTTAGCCCTGGCTTACGTGCGTTATCTTACTGTTATATATCCAAGCTTTGCCTTCAACTCACGAGTCAAACCGCACCATGCTGAGTAGACTCGCTGTTGAGATAAATTTACTTTATCTACCAATTTGTTGACTCTCTCGGCTTCAATAAGATGGCATCTGCCTCCAGCTCTGTAATCCGCGAATTCAGATTGATGAATTCTAGTTAAAACGAAATTGCAGTCTCTGGATCTGATAATCGGGGTTTTCTGATATATTGCTTGTAATAACATAATAGTTAATTTTGTATGCCTTTTTGATTTTTTTTTAAATTGAAAAATGCTTGGTTACTGTTTAGTAGTTTCCATTTAACAGCTTAAATATTTGTAATTTTACCTTTGTTGTACCGTGATGTATAAAAAAATATATTGGCCCCATACTGAGCTAAAAACACCGATAATTAATTAATCTAAATAAGTGAAAGACCGTAGTATCGTTTCAAATAAAAGTCCTTAACAAATCATTAAAAAAAAAAGAACTTTATTAAAAGTTCTCCCTTTCTATCATAAATCTTAAAATTGTTTGTCGTGAAGAAACTTAACTACTGCTCAGTTTTTTTGTAAGAACAAGCTCTCTAATGGAATTTTATGCAAAAATATTTTTTCCCTTAAATAATATCGTCTGGAAGACTAACAGAGATGACACGCACCATTTCTTTTAACTGTTACTATAGCACATTCTCATAAATCGTAAACGTTCTGTGTAATATTTTCTATTAATAAATACCGTATTTTGTCTGCTTAATAATCCGGTTTGTTGACTGAATAAGGAAAAAAAATAATGTTCTACTATAAATCAAACGACATTTTTATACGTTTCACTATCACACCATCAAATTTATTATATTCCCCTAACGTTTAAAAAACCGCTATTAAATTTTTAGTTTATGATTCAAACCTACAATTTAATGTTTTACTATATTTTCCGAACTCGTCTCGTTGTTCAATTTAGCAGTTTTTAAACATATATAGATGTATAAGCATAGATAAAATGACATGTTTGTATGGATAGAAAAATATGTTTCCAATGAATTATGAAAAAAGCGCAGGCAATGAAATGTGTATGCAATGAGCAGCACATCGTTGATGTTTTTAAACTGTCAATAAAAATATTATTACATGATTTTTTTTTTTTGCAGTATCTTAACATTTTTTTTTTTTTTTTTTTTGCAATGTTTTAACCCTTGTTTTTTCTTTCTTTCTTTTTTTTTTTGCTCCTAGCCTACAAATTCTAACATTCTTAGAATAATATATGAGTCAAATTTATGTCATTTTCAATTACTAGCGGTACCCGCGCGGACTTGCCCGTAGTAGAAAATTAAAACGCCATTTGGTTCGCCTGTATATTTACAAATAATGGATGACGAATTTTTCGTCAATTTAATATGTTCATTTTCTCACCCATGTTATGGTTGCACGTTATGACAGTTTGGTAACTTACCCGTTCATGGTATAATAATTTCCTCGGTAAAATGTTTTTAAAATTTTAACAGAAAAAGAACGAAACTGAATTTTTGAAAATTTACTTCTAGTTGCACACCCTCATGCTACAAACTAATTTTGTACCAAAGTTCATGAAAATTGGTCGAACGGTTTAGGCATCACACATATCCAGACAGATATTCCGACATAGATTCGGACAGATATTACGACAGATTTCCAGATATCGAGACAAACTTTAAGCTTTATTATTATTAAAGATAATTATACGTTGTCGTTGAAATTGCTCAAGTGAAATCATTACTGGTTTGAGCTAATGCGCGTTAGCAAATCATCAATCGATCTGTGAGAGTATTTTCTATCAAATTCAAATAAAGTTTATTTTGTTGATTTCAATAAAACATTACCGGGATGGCGTTTATTGCAAATACTTAAGCGAACACGCCCTATGTAATTTGCATGGAAGTTTACTTACAATTTTTATAATCCTCAGTGTTAATAGTCATCAATAAATTTAAGGCAGCGCTACCGTATGTTGATATCATACTTTTATCAGCATATTTGAGAAACCTTAAATTTTAATTCTTTTACTTGCGTTATAAAATAAAAATTCAAAAGCATATGATTATTATCCTCAGATAAATAAAAGCCGATGATCAAGTAACCGTCTTTCAACAATGAAATTCGTACCGTGGCATGATAATTTGATAATATGCTTTGGTAATGTTTAACATTTAGGGAAAGACTTTATTGTGACAAGGCTAAACTCGATCCGGTAACTTAACGGTTTTACTAGTAATACCAAGGCTTCACTTGATACGCGTCTTATCAGGCTCAGTCATTTCAATAAAAGTTGTAGTATAATAATCGATCAATCAAACAAAAAACCCGGTCATACTCCAGCGACATCTGTTAGATTTTGTGGCAACTTTTAACGTATAAACATTAGGTAAGTTTATTTTTTAAGCAGAATAGGTATTCAAAATTGAGTTCAAAAGATTTGAGTTAATTGAAAACCGGATTTTTTCTTCCTGAAGAAAACTGTTTGAAAAGATATTTTATGTTAAAATTGAAAAAATATGACACTTTGTTTTCATGAAAAATTTATTTTTGATACAAAATCACATGAATAGAAGCTGAAGAGGAAGACGTTCATCTACAGTGGCTCCCAAAAGTCTTCGTACACCTACGACTTTCAACGAAATAGGCCCCAATCCATTGGTTAGAGTTAATATTTCGGAATAGGTATTTAATTATAAGATCTATGATCAATTTTTAACAAAACTGCATGAAAAGTTTTTAAAAAATATTAAAACTCAATTTTGAAAAAATCAAAAACCGTAAAGTGCCGGAAATTTTATCTCACAAAAGTCTTCGTACACTTTATAAAATGTCTATATATTATTGAATAATCTAACTTTTGATTAAGTTATTAATTAGTAGAATATCATACAGTATTCATAACACCTTTTAAACGTCTGGGAATAGATTTCATTCTTTTTCTTTCTTTTTTTAGCGTAATTTCTGAGTAAGTGTTCTACTACACTTCAAATCTTACTGTTTCTAGCTCTATTTTCGTTTTAAAGACCTATTTTCGTAATCTAGCCTCCAGATATCTCTAAATACGTTACATTAAGTTAAAATCTAGAGATTGAGGGGGTATTTTCTAAACTTTAGGACAATTTTCGAGGCACTAGACGCAAACGTTGAAAACCGTGTGCTTCTTATCGTTATCTTGATAAAAAAACGAAGTTGCTTCCAATAACCAAATTTTTGGCTAAGAGTTCAAAATTGGTTTTTAAAATATTTAAAGGAACAGCATGATTCATTATTTCATCAAAAAATTACAAACTACCAAGTCCTGATGCTGATATGCACCCTCACTCTAGAACACCTTCACTATCCTGATTAACTGGTCCTACTAAGTTCTTAAGATTAAGTTCCTAATTTTTTCTTCTACTTACAGTTATACAACAATTTAACCAAAAATATTGAAATAATTTTTAACTTTAAGTAAGACGTGATTCTAAAACGTTTTTAGCTTATTTATCATTGATTTTGCTACGAAAAGCGTAAGCTTTCTGTTTTTCGCACGACCAAGAAAATTTCTGCAGGAAGAGGTCCCATTTAATCCAGCTAATCAGAGAACTTGGCGAACAATTTTAGGTGAAAATTAAATGTAAAATGTTTCATTTAACTCTGCGGAAACTTTTACAGTACTCAAATGTGTATTTTTCATAATTTTTTCAACTTTAAATGTACGATCACGTTTTGTCAACTTTGCCGGTTTACCATTTCTTACCTTGTTTTCGGTCCGATTCCTTTCTTTAAAGCATTTTATCAAGCACTTTACTATACAAACAAATAAATTAACTAATTTAGAGACATTTCAAACCAATTTACCACTACTGTGGGGAAAAAAATTCAAATTTTGAATGGTTTTTTCGGTTTTTTACGAATACCAGCCATTTTACAGTAATAAGCACAATATTAAGAAATAAATAAACAAAAAATTAAAGCCAAATGACTTATAAGGGTCAACACAATGCAAAAATATTAATAAAATGGCATATGATAATTTTAATCATGAATTTATTCGAAAATATTTGAGTGTACGATGACTTTTGTGGCGTGTTATTTCTCTGTCTCTTCGTTTTCTGACCCATTTCAAAAAGAAGATCCGTCAATATTTTGAAAAAAACCAACGGGTTGTATTTAGAATGACATAGGAATGATGTGAAAAAATATTGGACTTTATGTTCGAATTCAGTTTCGAGTTATTTTGGTTTTACTAAAAAATTTCAAAGTGTACGAACACTTTTGGGAGCCACTGTAGTTAAATCAATGTAAATTCCGAGCACGAAAAAGTTTTGTGATAAATTATTCCAACTTTTCGAAATGAAGCATTTTCAAAATTGAGTAATGTTACTGCAAACCTTCAATAAATATAAATAGGAGTTGGCATTTATTGCAATTTATACATTAAATAACAATTTCAAACGAGCTTAAAAAGAAGTTTTATGTTTGAAAACGTATGTGAAAAAAATGTTTTGGAAAAACTTTTTTTTTTGGGGGGGGGGGGGGGGGGGGCTGGGATGAATTTTTCCTTCCAATTAATAAAAAACACTTCTTGGAAATTTGGTTCTGAATGAAATTATGCGTTGTATTATAAAATTAAATATTGGCATCTTATGGACGAAACCATACTGTTTATTAAATATATGAACTGTGCTCAATAATTTGTATCAAGAAAAAAATATTTTTTTAGTTTTATTATGCAAAAGTTGATTACATATGCTTCAGCAAGCACAACTGATAAATATATTTATTAGTTAAAACAGAAAACAAATGAAAGTTGCGATTTTTTCTCATAATTATTACTGACTCAGGCAACGCCAGACATTTTATTTAGTTGATAAATATATTTATGGAAACATTCAAAAAGCTTTTAGTAATTTTTTTTCTTACTTCAAAGTTTAATTAAAAATTCGTTATTTTTTAAGACATATTCTGAAAATGGTGAATTGCTCAATTTGATATCTTTATTTTTTTTAAGGAACTAAGTTACTTTGTTGCAAAACGTGTAAACAAAGTCATTCATAGAGAAGAGCTTTTTTAATGAGCTAACAATGCTAGTTTTTTTTTTTTTTTAACATTAACACACACTGTATGTTTTTGTTATTGCAAGTGAACAAGAAATATTTTCGTTCTAATTACTGTTACTGTGAATAAAATTGCACACCGGTAAAATAAAAAGAAAAAGAAAAAAAAAAACTTTATGAAAAATAATAATTACAGCAATATGTTTCTTTTATAATGCAACTAGTGATACCCGCACGGCTTTGCCCGTAATAGAAAAATCAAAAGTCTTTTGGTTCGTCTGTATATTTACAAATAATGTATGGTGAATTTTCTCGCCAGTTGGCTTGTACCCATCTTACGGTTCCACGTTATGATAATTTCGTATCTCGCCAATTGGCTTGTGCCCATGTTACGGTTCCACGTTATGATAATTTCGTAATTTACTCGTCCATTTTATGATATTTTTTTTTCTTAAAATTGGAATAGAAAAAAAACCACATCGAATTTTTGAAAAATCGCTTCGAGGTGCACACCCCCATGCCACATACTAACTTTGTGCCAAATTTCATGAAAATCCGCCGAACGGTTTAGGCGCTATGCGCGTCACAGACATCCTACAGACATCCAGACATCCTCCGGACAGAGAGACTTTCAGCTTTATTATTAGTAAAGAATACTTCATTGTCATTCAATTACTAAATTTTAACTATTAATGAAACTGAAAGTTTTTTTTTGTCATAACATTTGATTCACTTGATGTGATTTGCTTTAATTTTAACATTTTGGATTATTTTTTTTTTTTTATTTCGAAAAGCAAAATTTTATTTTGCTGAGTAAAACAGCAGTGTTTTCCATTTTCTGCATTTTATTCGACACATTGAAGTTCCGGAAATTGCAACTCAAGGAGCTTTAAAGGTAAAACAATTCAAACGTCCTTAGAAATTTCCTAGTCAACCATCAATACTATGTAAGGTAACTCTAAGCTACGATTTAATCTATGACGGAGAAATAAGGATTTAGAATGATGAAGCTTGAGTGCATTTGAGAGATTAAATTTCATCCTATCACTAAGCCTCTGTTTACGGAATGTTAAATCCTTCCAGATGTACAATAATAAAGTGATTTTTATCCTCGTCTCTAAAACAGAGTATATGTGTTGCATACTACGTAAGTAATTATTTTCCTATTTGTTGAAAAATTCAATTTTAGTGTTTTAACCTTGCAGCCCATCAACTCGTCTGTAAATTGTTAGTTTATGATAAACTAGTGGTACCCGCACGGCTTTGCCCGTAATAGAAAAATTAAAAGGTCTTTTGGTTCGCCTGTATGTGTATATTTGCAAATAATGTATGGTGAATCTTCTCGCCAATTGGCTTGTACCCATGTTACGGTTCCACGTTATGATAATTTCGTAATTTACTTGTCCATCTTATGATATTTTTGTTCTTAAAATTGGAATAGAAAAAGAACCACATCGAATTTTCGAAAAATCGCTTCGAGGTGCACATCCCCATGCTACAAACTAACTTGATGCCGAATTTCATGAAAATCGGCCGAACGGTCTAGGCGCTATGCGCGTCACAGAGATCCAAACATCCATACAGGGAGACGTTCAGGTTTGTTTTTTAAAAAGAAAAGAAAAGAAGAAAGATAAAGAAGTAAAGAAAAGAAAGATAAAGGAAGATAATTTTCAGAACAAATTCTTTCCCATTTTATTAAATTTCTGTGAAAAATGGGCTTAAAATTGGAATAGATAAAGAACAAAATCGAATTTTCGAAAAATCGCTTCGAGGTGCACATCCCCATGCTACAAACTAACTTTGTGCCAAATTTCATGAAAATCGGCCTAACGGTCTAGACGCTATGCGCGTCACAGACATCCTACAGACATCCAGACATCCTCCGGACAGAGAGACTCTCAGCTTTATTATTAGTAAAGAAATATGAATTTACATTATATATTCAACCTTATTTGCTCAAAATATCACATTTTAAGTTATACAATCATTCATTTTATGTCATTCATTAATCATTTTTAATCATTCATTTATTATCATATATATATATATATATATAATATATATATATATATATATATATATATATATATATATATATATATATATATATATATATATATATATATATATATATATATATATCTATATATATATATATATATATATATATATATATATATATATATATATATATATATATATATATATATATATATATATATATATATCTATATCTATATCTATATATATCTATATCTATATCTATATCTATATATATATATATATATATATATATATATATATATGTATATATATATATATATATATTAGGATGCTGATGCTTCAGAAATTTATGGAAGAAAACCAACTTCGTATTTTTGTTCGTCTTACCCCCCTTATTTCGTGCCACTATGTACAAAGATAAAAGATATTTACAAAATTTAACTCAAATTTTGTATCGGTTTCAAAACACCTTTTTAATGCATTTTTCGTTGCCGATTTTAAATATGCTTATAGTTTTTGTCTGGGACCCGCAAATGTCGAGATACTTGCTTTTTATTAATATTCTCATAATAGTGGTGTTTACTGTTCTGAACAACATAAGTAATGTACATTTATTCTATCCAGTTGCACTTTACAATGTAATATAACATAATGTAACCAAGCATAGCATTGTATTACAAAAAAAAAATTATTATGTTGCATAACATAACATATAATGTTCATTAATACATTTATGAAAACGCTATAGCTTTTGATTTATGTTTATAAATGTCCTGTGGTGCTTCCCTAATGAGTCCTCAACAGTAGTCGGCCAGCATATTCAGATTGCATCTACATTGATATCTTTTCTCTATTTTCGCTATGTCTTGTTGAAACCTCTCGCTGTGTTCATCACTAACGGCGCCTAAAGTTGCAGGAAAGCAGTCGAGGTGGAAGTCAAGATAGTGTATTTTAAGGGGCATGTTACACTTGAGCTTTGTATGTTGACAGTAAAGTGTCAGCCATGGTATTGTAATGTGGGTTTCTATGAGACCCAAGAAAGTTTGTGGCTTCATTTTTGTACGCAGATCAGGCAGCTAATTCTGTTCGGTTTAGACATTGAGCAAATTTGTCATCTTTCAAGAGATCTGAGGTTCAGCAATAACGCCTTCCTTAATTTTTGAATCACTTATTCGAGGGAATGTCAGCACAATGTATTTGAACCCTTTGCCTTCTTTGTCCATTTTTCAAGTTTTATTTGAAGTGGAGGAAGAAGTACATCCTTAGGGTCAACTAGCTTTTTACATGTAACATTTTTTGACCGCTGATGAAATATACACGAGGTGGCCAAACCTTTCTCATGTAATGTTCATCCTTATTCCGGCAGTCTCACTCTTACAGAAAGCATGGATATTTTGCGTAACCCATTCGTAAGCCTAACACAAGTCCAATGACTTTAAAATCATCGCAAATTTTCCACTTGTATTTTACGTACTAAATTTTATTCAAAAGCAAATCCATGCTTTCATATGACTCTTTCATGTGTACTGCATGTGCAATAGGGAAAGATGGGTAAATGTTATCCAATGTGTAGTAGTATAGCCTTTAAACTTAAGACTGAAGCATCAACAAACAGTCTCTTCTGGCTTGTGTTTGTTGTTCATGGCTTGCATCAATCCATCAATATTGACCAGGCCACCATAACTTTCCGTCCTGAAGTGAGTCCCGAAGCCCTCGAAGCAGCTGTAGAGATGGAGCTGGATGCTCTGTATAAAAATGAGGTATCCACGGATAGCTTGCGACAGTATTCAATTCCACCTGTTCATCAAAGCAGTATGTAATGCAAATGTGAACCGTCTTTGTTTGTCTTAATCAAAAGAGTAGCCTCATTCTACTCGAATCGTAGGTACCAACAAGTAAACAAATGGTTGGCAGAGGAGAAGGATGCCTCAAAGTGGAATAGGTCGAAGACCAGCTTAAATTTTGAGATTAGTTCTTCACTAATCACAACAATAAGAGAATCAGCCTGATTTGTTCTTTTAAGATTTCTTTCATGTTAGTGCAAAAACGGATGTATGGGAGCATGCTCTTGTTGCAGAGCCGGTCATAACTGCACAGCTTGGTGTAATCTGCCATTTGGAAAGACCTCCACATTATGTTTGCAAATCTAATCAATAAAAATAAGGAAAAAATAATAAAATGAAAATAAAAGAACCTATCTCTACCTCCTTTTTTCAGTTCAGCAGTACGATCATACCCATCAAGCAAACCCTAAAAACCACGACATTAAGTGTAATTCATTTTAAAAATATGTTTTAATGATAAACTAAAGTCTACGCTTTCGCCCTTTTGAAATCATTATGTTTCTTTCTTTTGTCTAGATGTCTCTTATTCTAAAGGGAAATATTTTGTTTCGAACGTCTTTTACTCAAGAATATTCTATATTCAAAATAAAACTTGGTTGGAAATTTTCAAGTCGTAAAACGAAATACGGCAGAAACTTGATTAATGTGAAAGGTATAGATACGTAGGGAAATGAATGTTTGTTTTACCTGCATAGGGCAGTCAACTATCGGCCTATCTATTTTTCCTAACCGCCGTGTTAGACCAACACACACAACTTATATAAACACACAATAGAGTCTGATTATATCATTCTTTGCCCGTTTGTTTAGAATAGGATCTTCCATATTGTCTTGAGAAATTTTTTGTCTCATTTCTTCAAAAATCAAAATTTCCGATTTTTGTTTGTTTTGCGATTGAAAAAGAACTATTGAAGCTACATACTTCTTTTTTCGCTCAAATGAAAGCCAATTTCATTTACTGCATCAGTATATCCAGTTTTTACTTGTAGCGTAAGAATTTATTTCGATATTTCACCTAAAATATAATCAAAGCACAATTTTTTCATTTTTCACGAAAAATGGCCAATTTTTAATGTACGAAATTTCCTAAACTATTGGTCGTACAGATAGCTACTTTAGCTTAAATTGTTTACAATTTAATGTAGTTTAAAACTGTCATTCACATTTAGTATCACAAGCTGCATAGTTTAGGAGTTAGAAGGAAAAACTAAAAAAAACCTCAAAAATTTTGCAGTTTTTCGCGAATTACGCAGCGAGCACAGGTTTTTGAAAAGTGCAAACTTAGGTTTACACTACTCTAACTGACCCAAACAACATATTAAAAAATAAGAGCTACATCGCACTTTTGTATTTTAATGCCTCATATGACTGGACTATATAGACAAATATGTTTAATTTTTTTTAACAATTTTAGTTTTTAAGTTTCGTTAAATTATAGTTAATTTGAGCAAATTCAGATATTTACAACACATATCAAATCAAATAAGCATACATGTTATCCTGTGTAAAAAAATAAGATAAACACGTGAAGAAAACGTAAAAAAAAAAAAAAAAACACAAACAGTCAAGAAAATGCAACATTTTTTTCATCTTTCACGGAGTTGTTACGTATTAATCTCGACACATGTTGTCTTTTTTTTAAGCAGTTTTTTTGTGCTTCATTAAAACTTTTTTTTTATTAGCTAAACTTAAAGCTTTTCTTTAAGTATAAATTTTGAAACTAATAATGAAGCTAAGATCGCAAACACGTTTCCGTTACTACAATTTTTAAAACTCGGCTATAAAGATACTTTCCGCTGACAAATTTAATATCCCAATTTATGGGAAACGTGTGTTTTAAATATATAATAAAGGCACAGGATTCGATGAAAAGCAACCTAATTTATTTTAACTTTCTAACTTAAGTGTATTCTTAAAAGTGTGAACTAAATATTCCAATTTAAGTTTCTTCACATTTAAACAGAAAGTTTTTATTATTCTATCATAAAAGTAGGACTATCATTTTTCAAAGCTAATTATCAAACCGGAACTGTCAAAAGGAAAATAAAAACCAAAATTATGGAGGTTTAATTTTTTTACAAACTTGAAGCGAATGCCCTCAAACATAAAATACAGTGAAGCTATAAAATATTGACTGCAGAAAATATGAAAAATGATATTCAAAATTTTCTGAAATTTGGTTACCTAATTATTGAAAAAGAAAAAAATATGTTAACTCTCGTTAAATTATACTGAATTTTAGTTAATGTATTTTTTAATGGTACAGTTTTTATGGTATATAAAACTTAGACTTTTGAGTTTTAAATGAACATTATTAAAGCGTGCATACAGTATTAATAACGTATACATTTCATTTCCAGTATTTTCCTCTCACTCGTCAATGAAAAAAAAAATAAAAACTGCATTGTAATGTTTTATAATTTCAGTTGCCGCTGAAAGCGATGAGACTTTAAAAGATGAAAATCTGAAAATATCACATTGCTTTGGCAGGTATTTTGATGTTTAACCATAAACCGGCTTTGAACAATAAAGTTTCAAAATTCATAATGCCCTAAGTGTAATTGAATGATTTTATTACTTTCACTTTAGGTATACCATCTGAGTATTTATTCGTAATTTTAAAAAGGTAATATATATATTTTTTAATATATCCAATTTAATTATATTCTTAAGGATGAATTGATAGTTACAATATGAACCTTAAACGTTTTCTGCTATTAAAGATATTTGACTAAACTGATATACATTTTCTTTTTGAAACATATCCAAACAACCGAAACTAACCATCATGTATACACAAAGAGTTGGCTGAATGCAGGCAGACCGCAAAGAAATGTTAAATTCCCTCCCGCCGCCCCATTAATTTTAACATAAGCATTTTCGTATGCTTAAAATGGTAACTAATACCATTCCAGAATTATAAACAATATTTATGCAGTTCTTTTTATGCATGTTAAGACTGTCTAACCATGGTTAGTAAATATTTTTTGTCTGTACTCTAGTGATGCTGATAATGCAGGAATTCAAGCAAGACGAGTAGAAATAAAATCTTAAAAGAAAAAAAAAGAGGAAAGGAAAAAACCACAGGTTATCAGTCAGCACCGTTTAACTTGTAGTCTGAAAAAGTTAAGAGACCGTAATAAGAAAAACTTTTATCTTGTTCAATAATAGAAAATAAATCTCTAAACCATTTAAAAACAATTTTAGGCCTCCATATAAGGTGTGAAAATGATTTATGACGTTGCAAGTATATTAATGCATCTGTTTTTTTTTTTTAATTTCTGGTCAATTAGAATATTCTTTGTTTTATCAATGTTGATTTAAAAGAGCTTCATCTAAACTTTTGAAAGAACCTTTGTTATTTTTGCAATCCACAGGACGTTCCAAAATTAAAACTAGCATTTTTTTTTTTTCAAATTTATCTTGTAGTGGATAATCTAAAAATCCTTTTTGTTGCAGTTTGACAACCCACCTCTTTGAATACCTACCCCCATTTTTTTTTTGTTATTTCTTCACAATCAAGGCATAAAGATCATTTGTTTTTCCTTCATCAATTTCTTATTTACGGCTTTTAACTGACTTTATGCATTCTTTGTCGAACACTTATTCATCCTCTTGAACGTATTGACAATTCGATGCTTAACTAGCTGTTACTGTATTCAACTAGTTCTTGGTCTGGCAATCTCTTGTTTCTTGTTGTCGGATAATGAGAGCTTTGATGGATGTTTTCGAAGTTTTCAAATATTTTCATCTTGTAAACTTCAATGTAGCTTTTTCATATAAAAGGCAAACTTTTCATTTTTCACTTCTGCCGAAGTTTTTACCACTTTTTCGGCATTATCAAGTTTAATTGACTGTCCCAAGAACTGTTTTGGAAAATAGGGCATCTTCGTTTTGTTTGAAAAATAAAACGTACACAAATTCGATTGATTAAAGAACAGACAGCAAATAAAATGCAAAACTCATAACTTTTAAATTTAAAATAAAACCAAAGATTTAAAACCAATTTCTTGAAAAAAAATTCAAAAGAAAAAATCACGTATTTTGCTTTTTATGTATAAATTATTATTTTATTGTCCTTTAATTCATATTTTTAGATATTTTAAACAGTTAACATTTAATAAATTAAAAAAGTATATATTTCTGTATATCAAAAATAGTTTCAATACATTGCAGAACTAATTTTTTTTTATAAATGTTTGCATCTGTGATCAAAGAAATCATAGAAATCTAGTTAAAAATTAAATTTATGATTTTCTAATGTAGTCAGAAATCTAAAGTGATTGTATAGTAAAAATTACCACTTAGTTCTAGAGTTGCATTCACTATTCATTTGATCCGCTGTTTTCATTTGCCATGGGTTCCTTGTCGGTATTCATAGAAAAAATATTCGATAAACTAATTAATAATTGTTAAATGTAACAAGAAGTTCTGTCTAGAACTATACGAGCCTACTTTCCCGTATACCCATACTACTTTCTAGTATCTGATCAATATTCTCAAAAATAGCTAAAATCGCAAATTGTTTCAAGCATATTTTTTAAATATTTTAATCTAATTTCTAGGAATAAAATGTTCCTCACTCATCTAAAAAAATAGATGCGTAAAAAATAAAAATAATAATAAAATAAGAAAAAGAACAAATAAAATAGCAGCACCTTTTAAACAAAGCAGCTAATACACTTTTTTCCATTAAAAATTCTTTAACAGCTTTCAAAACGAAAAAAATAATAATCAAAATTAATAAACTAATTAAAATAAATACATCATATCAAAAAAAAAAAAAAATCGCTTCTTTTTCCCCTGTTGCCAAAAACATTTTTTAAATGAATTAATGCATTTACCAAAATAAATAAAAACAATCAAATTCACCTTAAAGAAATACTTATCATTGCCAAAAAAATAATAATCGTCTGCGCATATCTTTATGTAGAAACATAAATGACTTCGAGTTTATTCGCCGAAAACTAAATACCTAAATTAAAACTTTAGCGTGAAAATAAAAAAAAAGTCATATCAACAATAATTATTTCGCAGTTAAAATCATAGCTGCGGAGTCGGAGTCGGAGTCCCCCTAAATTGTCGGAATCTGGAGTTTGTCGTCAAGAGCTATTTCCAACAAAATTTGTTTGAAGTAAATCCGCCTTCAAGTACGGAATCTACATTGACTTTCAGTTTCCCCGTAGGCGCTAATGTTAAGGCATTTGAACTGTTCAAAATTGAACGGAAAATTGTTCAAATGAAAAAGATATGTTATATACAAGTTTTTCATCAAAAGCTTTTTCCTACAAAGTTTGTTTGAAGCAAATTTGCTCACAGTTCGGAATTGCCTTGAATTTCCCCGTAGGCGTATTTATATGAACTGAAATGTTATTCTTTTTTGCACGTTAAAAATAAATCCAAACTTGGAGGCGTGACAGGTTTACGCGTTGGCTTCGGACACCTTACCCCACGTTCTTACTGTGTCGTACTTCTAAACGTACCCTTACCCTTTTTTTTTAGCTCCGAACTTTTTAGTACTCGTACTTTCAGGCTATTTAGTTTTGAAAATCACCATTTAATTTTTAATGGAGTAACAAATTCATATCTCATATCTTACAATCAGTAGAGCTGTCTTCATGCCCGTTCAGCTTTTAATTTATGCACAGTTCAGTCTGCAATAAATTTGCATTTTTTTTTTTAACGATGATAAGACATTATGTTCAAAACACTTACAGAACATCGTTAGATGTCAAAATAAATACGCGTAAACGTGCCCTGTGTCCGGGGCAAGTTTACGCAATCAAAAAAAATTGTTTTTAACGGTTAAAAACACAAACTGAGCAACAACTGAGTATACCAACTTTGACTCCATTAACTAATTCATAAAACTGCAATGTCTAAAATTTCCTAAGTTAAGTCATAAAATTAAAAAAAAATCATTGGAAAAAATCCGCGTAAACGTGCCCCGGTCTACCCTATTCAAATAAAAAAAGGAAAAGAAAACCTCTCTTAAATACATTTTGAGTGTCACTTGCTAAAGTGTTGTCACAAACGCCCCCCCCCCCCCCCATTGTGATGCTACTGCTTTTAATAGAATTTATATTATATTGATAGTAGATTAAACATAAAATAATAATTTAATAATATTTTAAATATATCAGGACATTAGTATTTATATTTTCCAGAAACTTTTAAATGTATTTTGGGATTATCCCCTAGGATAAACCATGTCAGCCGGTGCATATGGATGTCAGCCAGTGCAAAGATCCTCGCCCCCCCCCCCCCTCCTGCGTAATGATGCTATTCTGGTTGATGAATTAAAATAATGGGGAAAATTTCAGAACTAAAGCATCTATTTTTTTTATAATCCCTAATTTCTAATCCAATTTGGGGTGCGGAACCATATAATATTTGGTTCATCTCCCCTCCAGAGAAGGTCTCCCAGTGCAAACGCCTCCCTACCCCCTCCCTACTGCGTTTGACAGAGTTTATATTATAAAAATCGTTGGGGGATATTTTCCGGATTAAAGTGTTTATAGTTTTCAAAAACTTGCAATTTCACTTTGGATTTCACCCCCCAGACGGGTGTCACCGGGGCGGACCGCCCCCTCCACCCCTCTCCCGCGGGGACGAAACTGCTTTTATTTACTTTGTTTTGAGCAACAACCATAAAATTCGGCCGGAGATATTCTGCTCGGTTAGAGATATGCAACTGTTTTAAATTTCAACTTCAACGAGAGATTGGAAACGCATGCTCTGCTCATATGGGATGCACAGGGACCTTCAAAAGCATGGTTCGTAGGGCTGTTACATTGTTCAAACGAATCTGTCTACTTAAACGGACGGTATTGAGACTCAGGAAATCATAGGAACCAGATCAGGAAACCATACTAAAAAAATTGAAATAGTAGCATTTAAAAGGCTTAGTAAAACATGTTTCTACATGTATAAGTTATTTGCCCTTGTTTCCCCGTTTTAACCCTGTTCTCAAACTAATCACATATGAGTAAATATTGTATAACATTTTAACCGTAAAATAGGTACAAGAATTTCAGAAAATGCTGAGAAACAGAGTGAGCCGAAAAAAGGATATTTTCGAGAAGCAACGTCTAATAGCAGAAAAAAGTTGTGTATTGACATCCTAAACATGGGGAACACAACAAATAAATATATATTTATTTAATTCTTCAGATAGCGCAATGGCAGCAAAGTTTGAAAAAAAGGTAAAAAATGGTCAGTTTTCAAATATTTTTATAAAAATTCAAACGTTCTAAATTTTTGTTCTAAACCCATTTAAATGCTTCCTTTTAATAGTCCTTTAATATATCTTTAAAAACATTTACATTCCTTTAAAGTTTTTAGTTCGCGCATAAGCCGGCAAGTTACGAGAAATCAAATCAAAATCGATGTTTTAGCTTATTTTGTGTATTGCAGTATTTCTTCTTTTAGGTCCCAGTTATATATTTTTTACAGTAAATGTGCACTATACAGCTGTTTTCTGGAACTGCAATTATATTGTGTTGCATTAACAACCCAAAATCCACACCGAAGTAGGTGGTTACACTTTGTGTTCCACCCTGAAATTCCAAGAAGACTGGACTTATTGACAAGACTTATACATTTGTAAAGTAACTTTCATAATAAATATAAGGTTTTAAACAAGTTACTACCTTTCGATGAAGGTGTGAAGTTAGACTTACAATTCCGTTTTTGCACTATTGTTTGAAAAATATAAAGGTTTTCATATTATTCATCTCTTCCATCTAATTCCTCAAATGAATTTGTGCAGATTCATCGAACAGTTCCATAATCCATTCCACTGCCCGTGTGACATGGGAGTTTTAAGAATACATACCTAAGTCAATGTATAGTTTATAGAAAGGTTAAAATATCCTTGTTTTTCACGTCAACTCAGAAACGGAGGAAGTAAACATGTTGATCTGTCAACTAACTGTTGTAATTCGAAGCCTTAAAAGCGTCATGAAGCTTTTTCACGTCTTCAGAAAAATCAAGTAATGTAAAATTTCTTAAGAAAAAAGGGATTGTTCCTTTTCTACATTAACGCTTTTGAAGATATTTTAATAACACTCTTTTTGCTATAGAAATAAAAACAATTTCAGATGAGATAAATGTGCTTATTATTCTTCTGCATCCACAATAAAGTGGTCGTTAACGAATTAAAATCTTTTATTCTTTTTTCTACAGTTATTTTTGTAAAAAGACACGCTAATGACTTCTTTTAACGTCATAGCTATCTCATAATATTGGCACATTCTTTAATAAATGGATCATTAATTTCTTCATTTGGGGTGATCGTAAATGTTGAAACACGACAAAAATATTCGATGTTCATTTGCAAGAGAAGAAACACACTATCAATTATGAAATAAAATAGATTAGACGATATCTGAAACAAATTATATATGATGCTATGATAAAAATCGGAGCGACATTTGAATCTAAAAAAACGAATTTCTGGACATGAAACTACTATTTGAATGGCTATTAAAATACGAACATTGAACACATTTTGCGCTTACTTTATGCCTAAAATAATATTGCAATGTTTAAAGTAATATGCATTTTGATTTTCTCTTTTTCTTGATGCAGGTTATAAGATGAAACTAGTTAGCTTAAAAAATAGCTGATGTTGGCATTAAAACTTTTTTTCTAGTTAAAACTTGGAAATGATTTGGACATTTAAAAACTGCTTACATTTTGAATTTCACTCCAGTCCCCGTCGTGAAATGCGCACATTAGTTAGTCATTTTTATTGTACAAAAATATGTAATGGTTGTTTCAATTTAGGAAATATGTTTAAACTTCAAACATATTGTACATAATTTTGTAAATGCCTCGTATCGAAGATAAACTGTTATTAATTTTGAAGATTTTTTTAAAGATGAGAAATAAGATTGGTTATATGCATACAACCAAAACTATGAATATCGCCACAAAAAGATCGCAAAAAGTTTCTTTATCAATGTGGTGCGAAAATAATTTTATTGTAATTCCTAATTAAACGAGCTGATGTGTGCATCACATGACTTCCTTTTACTCCAATTTTAATGTCATTTTCCCGTTATTGACAATTTTAATGTGATTCAATTGTTTACTTTCTAAATATCACCATTAGTGGCCAAATTAAACCCAGATTTTAAAAAAAATCATCAAATTATAACACCACTTGAGTACATCAAAATTAACAATGATTTCCCCCCAAAAGGGGCAAAAGACCCCCTTAGGAACACCGGAATGCAAGGAGGTGCACAACTAAACCCCATTAGGAGTCTACGTACTACATTTCAACTTTCTACGACATACCGTTCTTGACTTATGCGACATACATATGCACATCCGCACATACGCACATACATACATACGTGGAAGATCTATAATCGAGTACCAATTAAGTCACTTAAGGTATTTCGTTTAATTCCCACCCTGCTATGAATATCACAATTTAAATTTAATGACTTTTAAATTTTTCGTCTCAAAAGATACCATATGTCCTTTTTAGCACTCTAAATTACATCTGAGATGGGGGAAAATCACGTAACTTTATTATCAAGTCTTTAAAGAAATTACATTTCCACTGCTATACACCTAAGCAAAAAAAAAAAAAAAATAAATAAATAAATAAAAATAAAAAATAAAAACGTTGCGTTAACGTCAGCCGGTGAAAGCCGTTCAGAGCAATCCAACACTGGCAAACGTATGTCATATGCATTTTAAGACGCATAATGACATTTTGTTTATAGACTATCTTAAGAAATCAAAAGGTGCACATAGCGAGTACAATATTATTGGATCAACTGAGTGTAGAAATCAAGAAGCAATGACTTCACTTGTAAAAGAAAAACACGCTGCTTCATTTAGCTCACGAATCATGAAAACGATGCTCGAGCTATATTAATTACTTTTCGAATTGTTTGTATTCTCCAGATCAGGGTCTCATCGACTATTGGAGTTTGCTCAATAGACGAAAATTTTTTGCTGTCCTCTGTTTTGAACACACTGAATGCCATTTCAGTAAAACCATTGTTTTTTCTTACTAAACACAAGGATTTCATGAAAATTTCCAAAGTATCGTTTGAAGGTTAGTTTACTTATCAATATGTTAGCAGTGATGCCGTCATTTGTCCGTCGGGACAGTTATGAATCGTCGAGTTATCTTCTTTAAAATTTATTGTCTTAGTATGACTCTGTGTTCGGATATTCCGCTCATAAGATGTATTTCGTATATTGGGCATTCTGCTAGCTAACTGGGTAGCTATTAATGCTAACTAACTAAGTAACCTTAGTGAGCAATCCACTAATATATTAAAATCAGTTCGCGTCCGTCTGTCTGTCTGAAGATCGATCATCTCTAGAACCGCTGCGAATCGAGAGTCAAACGAGATACGGATCAATTCGAAATTTTCCGAAGAAAAAACAATAGGACCAATCTCGTAATTGTGCGATTTTAATTAGCGGCGATATTAATTAAAACATTAATTAACATAACGTCATTCAGGAATTTTTATTTCTTTTCTGTTGCCATTTTGCATATGGGTGAGCAAATAAAATTCTAATAATTGTTTTAAAAGAGATTTTTTTGGCTGCTGTCCAAATTTTAAATCAACGTTTCTATCTAGAATTTCATTTTAAATTAGTTTAAAATTGGTTGCTCTATTCGAACATAGCCTTTATTTTATCATCTGTCCTTTTTTTATTTTTTACATTCAACGTTCTTAACTCTTTTCAGCATATGAAAGTTTGTGTCTTTATCATTCACCGGCCTCATATTTTGGTACATTTAAGATGTGCGACTTATTATGTTCATTTTGTTGGACTTTGTCCCGTCACATGGTAGAGTTTCCGAATTGTAACAACTCTCTTTTTCCTTCCTGTTTCTATTTTTGAAATACAGTTTATATCGCTAAAAGAACATGTTAAATTAAGATTATTTGGCTTTCTTTAAATGAAACAGAGTTGAACAAAAAAGATTGTTTTTGAGGATTTTAACTAAAGCTTAGTTGGAATCTGATGTCTTGGTATTAAATTTATGCTTATTGGTATTTATTAAGTCTTGGTGCTTTAGTTTCACGTAATCAACCAAAAAGAATGTGTCGTTTTATGTAAAAAGCTGATTGTAATTGTATATAAATATTTCAGATATAGTCTATCAGTTGTAATTCAGTTTAACGTGAGCAAAGATTATAGTTGATAATGCATACATTTGCATCTTTTGTGCTAATTGAAAGTACTCATAAGTTGTATCATTGATAACTATGATTAACGTTAAAGAAATTTTTGCCAAAAATATGCTCTACTGGTGTTTTGCAAACCTTGAATTACGCATATTTATTTATTCCTTAGCGCTTTAAAAACTGATGTCAGAGTAATACAAAAACATCAATTGGACATCTCTTTCATATTTTAAGTAGCCCGTGCAACGCCGGGCACGCAACTAGTGTAGATGAAAAAATGAATCATTGAGGAAAAAAAGGGATGTAAGTGTCAATAGAAAAAAAAACGGATATAACCAATAAAAGTGGTAAGTGAATATCTCCTCTGCTTTGGGACAATACATTGTAGTACCAGTATTCCCCTGGTAGATGCTACTATACAGCATGATTTAGAAAACGTTGTAATGAAAATCTACCTAGGAGCGTAAATTTTAAAGCGTTTTATTCAAAACTTGAAAAGATTCCCTTACATCATTTTGTTTTTCATTGTCTCAAATAAGCAATTGATTACATAATCAATGCAATCATGCGTTTTCCTCTCAACCCAGGATAACTATCGCGGAGTCCAGAGTATCTCCAGTTACTTTAAACCTCAGCTTTTCGACTGTGCAATTCAACAGATTTGGAGTCGAACTTCAATAGCTTAATTTCAAATTGTTTTCTTACAAGAGTTTTTTATTTTTTGAAAACCCGCTTTTATTTTCTGAAAGGAAATCTGTACTAGTGGCCAAATCCAACTAGAAGCCAAATTCAAAAACCTAATTTAAGTTTTTTTTTTTTTTTTTTTTTTTTTAGAGCGGTACAGAATTTTAAGGGGGCAACACTGCTTGATATGGGGACCATTTCGATAGCCACTTGTGTTTAATTTGGTTTGCCATTTCATCATGAATAATCAACACGACGGTACAACATGCCAAACAGCGCGTATCACAATTGATTTATGAAAAGAAAAGTTCGGTGAACGAACAGTTTTGCGTAATGAACCCGTGAATTAGCGTGCAAGATCGTGTGATTTAACGCCACAGCACTATTTTTTATGGGGCTGTATGAAGTCTCTAGTCTACAACGATAAGCCACAGACGATTGACGCCTTGGGAGAGAACATTCTCACGTGATCAATGACATACTGCCTCCATTGCTGTTAAAAGTGAGAAAATTGGACTCTCGGATTGGACTTTCTCCAAGTCAGCCGAGGTGGCAATATGCCGGAAACAATATTTAAATAAAAATGACAAAGAATCATATTTCGAAACAACATTTAACTGTGTTTAATTTGAACCTAATGTGCTATACCTTTAAAAAAAAACACCCTTTATCTTGTGTAAAGCGTGAACAATTTATCTGCGAGGCTTACTCCAGTTAAATCTGTGATGAATGCATGCAAAATTTAATATGGATACTATCTTTTCAGTGGTATTTCTTTATTTCATTCCTTTTTATTTGAAAAAAAAACTATTTCTTGGAAACGTTTTGTAATAATCAACTTAAAATATTTGAAATTATTTTGTATGTGTAAAAATATCTATTTTCCAAATTGACGATGAATTGACATAGTAAAAATTTACATGTACAAACTACATTGAGAAAAAATTAACAGATGGGATCATACAGGACTCTCGTGACCTTTTGTGTGCTGTTTGGCACGCGAATCTTTTCAGTAATCTACCATAAAGGACTGCGAAATAGCAATCCAATTGATAAACCAATTGCTCATTTATGCTTTATTAACGTTGTTTACTACTGTTACTTTGTTGTTGAAAGGTATTTAATCATTTCGTACTGGCTAATCAACCAACCATTTCTATGTCCTTTGCGGTAAATTCAGGAAACGGATATATTTCTTGGGTATTTTGCACAACAGCATAAAAAGTTAATATCATTGTATGAAGAAAAAAGTTACACGTTATTAAAATCAAATAATTGATCTCAATTTCACGGTGAAATAACCGGCAGCGGTGTATACGTCTGATTAAATGTAAAATTTACGGTTAAGGATATTATTTCAGCATTACGGGTTTGAAATCATTTCCAACTAGAATGGTTAAAAAACCGTGAACATGTAATTTTACGATGTTTAACCATATACAGCTATTACTGTGAAAAAACGTAAATACAACTCTTTACGGTTTTGTAACCATGTTTCACTAGAACGGTGAAAAAACCGTATATATCACAACGCAACTTTTACGGCTTTGTAAACATATGGGACTAGTTTGTTGAAACATAGTAAATCTCTCACTTTACGGTTTTGCAATCTTATACGATTAGCTCGTAGAAAAATCCTTAATGTAACACTTTTCGGTTTTGTAACCCTTTAAAACGTGAAATGGTACCTGATTACTAGTATTCACAGTAACTTAACCAGTTTCGTCTAGTATAGTATGTTAACTGTAAATGCATGGATCTCTTTGGTTTATAAATTATAAATAGAGGTAAACGTTTTAAAGGTACCGTACCATTTAAAACGTTTTACAGGTCACGTTTTAAATGGTACGGTTTTATAACCCTTTAAAACGTGAAATGGTACCTAATTACTAGCATTCACAGTAACTTAACCAGTTTCGTCTGGTATAGTGTGTTAACTGTAAATGCATGGATCTCTTTGGTTTATAAAATATAAATACAGGTAAGAAATTTATTCAAGAGCGAAGAGATTCTGCAGAAGAGTATAAGAGGTTAAAATGTCATCGTTTTTAGAAAAAACTTATACGTTAATGAAATCAATTAATTGGCACCAGAAATCTAATAACGTGACACTATTAAAAAAAAAAAGTAAGAAAGCAATTAAATATGCCACAATGTGTGCACATGTGTTGTGGAAATATCGGTTTTGCTACCCTAGCAATGGAATATAGAATATAATCCCGATTTAACGATTGTCAAGGAACTGGAAAGAGTTATCGTTAAATCAAGGTTATCGTCAAATCGAGGAGCGTATACATTCAATGCAGTTAAATCCGGACCAGTGAAACGTATCACTAAGTAGAGGAAATCGTTATATTGGGTATCGTTAAATCGTAGTTATACTGTAAGTGGCAACGACAAAATGCTTCATCAATTGTAAATAAGTTTTATCATTTTTGGTGCTCTTAAAGACATTAAAGCTGTAAACGAAATCTACTAAATTATTCTTTGTAATGTTTGCGTTTTCTTTCCCAAATTGCTTCTCAATGATTTGAAAATTATTTCTAACACATTCTAAAAATAACACTCTACGTTGTTTCTCAAAATTTCTATTTTTAACGCTCAAATCTTACGAGTTGAAGAAAGTAGTTGACACCAAAGAAAATATTTGAAATTTCTTTTATTTATAAAACAGTTCTTCGTATTTAGCTGCTTAGAAAATGCTCCTTAAGAAAAAAAAAGTTTGAAATTTAATTTACTTACTAATGTTAGTTCTGCTGACTGAGGTGAAAGGAAATTTTAACAACTTTTTGACAAATTAAAATTTAAAAGTCTTTTGAAACGATTTTAGCTTTCAAAACAGTAACTTTCTACTGACTACACATGTAGAAATATTTAATGTTAAGACAGTATGTATGCTTACGGAACATAAAATACCTCATTTGGCAAAAGCGAAATAATGTGCTTGAACGGAAATTGTTATTAATGCATTGTTAAAAAAAAAGTCGCTCATAAAATCTTATTCTGCTGACCTATGCAATTGTGATTCATTAAATTATAGAAATTACGTCAGATGACTTGCGGTAGTTACTTTTAATATGGTGTCTAATTGTTTCATTATTCTGGGTTTCTGCAGTTAAAAATTTAAATGGGAAATAAAATTTTCTAAACTGATTTTCATATTTAGCATGACACGACACTTTTTTTTTGTTTTGCTCTTTAGAATTGTTTTTCGAAAATATCCATTTTTCGATCTAGTGACCACTCAAATCTTGTGGGAACATTCCAATTGAGTACTTGTGAAATTTCATTTTAGAATAAGTGGTAAACTGGAGGGTAGATTTATGTTTATACAATTAGCTGGAATTCGCTTTTGATCTGTTCATATGATTTGTTGAACAAATTCCGTCTGAAAGCTCCTATGTTTATGCTAAGTGTTTTTTTCAGTAATGGTGTCTGTGCAAAGTATATTTAGCAGATGTAGTTCAGTTGCATCGTGAGTTAACGATAGGTGAACCAAAATGCAAAACATTTACCTGAGTTTGCTCTTTATTATTGCTTTTATTGACAGTTTATATTTCAATAGAGATTTCGAAAGAAATCACATTTAAATCTGGTTTTATACGCCACATTTTTTGCTATTTTTCTGAATGTTTATTTAAGTTATAATATTCTATATTTAAATATACTATAATTTTTTACTTTTCTGAAACTCCCATTTCATATATTATTGCTATTGTAATTTTTCAATGCAACAAGCTGTATTAGTGTTTTATATCTTTTTATATTACATTTATTTGTAATGATATATTGCATTTCTTGACACAATTTCACTCTATAGTAGTAAACATTTTGTGTGAAATCAGGATTTTAATGTAATATTTTCTACATGGTTAAATACGTTACAGCTAGTTTTTAAATTACAACACTTAAAAGTAAATAAACGGATTAAGCATTTCAAACGATTTTCTTGAAAAAAAACTTTTTTTCTTTTTTTTATAAGATGGGCAAACTCTTCTGGTTTTGAGCTTTTTTTTTTTTTTTTTCACTTTTTTTAGTCTTGGTTAATACTATCACTTATTCATACGTGACTGCGCATTTAGACATAAGATTAACTTTACGTTTTCAAACACCGCAAGATTAACAAAATCAATATTTTCATTACAACACAATTTATTCATTAAGATTTGAAAGCTTAAAATAGTTTTTTCCTTTTGTAGACACACAATTTACTTCTTAAAAGGCAAAAAAAAAAAAAAAAAAAAAAAAAAACATAAAAGAATGTTCTTAACAACATAAAAGATGAACAGTTGTGAGTCTCTTCACTTTGTGCGTCGATTAAACGTAACATTTCAAAAAAGGCATGAGGGTATTCCTACTTTACTTAAATTGATCCCCAAAGGAGAAGGGTTTATCTTTGGACAGCAAAAGATACCGATGAAAAATATAATGTTTTGAAAAAAAATATTTATTTATTAAACTGATTAAAACAATTCCCTTTATATAGTCTGCCATTAAAAATTCAACCATTAAAAAATTAAATAATTAATATCGCAAATAATAAAACATATTATATAAAACTTTATATAGTAAATCATCATGATTCACAACAATTTAACATACAAATCATACATAGCCTTTTTGCTCTTCGTATATCAAAAGGAACATAAAATGCTGTTTATCTCTTTTCTTCTCCTTATACCATTTTGCTGCAAAATATTTTATTATATTTATGCTGCAAATATAGTTTTTGGCGGCTTTGATTATTTGTTCAAACACATACGTTCTTAAAAATTAAGTCGGTTAAATATTTGTATATTTTACTACAATGCTAAACAAATCCAACTTTGTTCGATACTTAACTTGTACGAAAGCTAAATAAAAGTTCTATATACAGGTTTCTAAGTTATTGCCTTTCTTTCTTCAGTGAAAGGAACTTCTCAAGCTATTTTTCTCATTTATAGCTTCCCCTTTTTATGGCTTCTTTTATCTTTACACCGAAAAAAATATTAAATGCTGCTTTCAGAGTTACACGACAAACGCAATGCTAAAAACTTTATATGTTATACAGTGTCTGAAAAATTAGTTTAAAAAGTAATAATAATTCAAACTCTCCTTAATCATGCTGCAAATAGTTTTAAAATGCAAGCTCGAATTGTAACTTGGCATATAACTGCGGTTGATGAAATTGAAGCTATGTAAATTAGCAGAATGTATCCCAGAGTGAGTTATATTAAACTCGCGTTAAATAAATAGCTCACAGATAGGTTTGTGTTCGA
Source organism: Uloborus diversus (assembly GCF_026930045.1). NCBI lineage: Eukaryota > Metazoa > Arthropoda > Arachnida > Araneae > Uloboridae > Uloborus > Uloborus diversus. The sequence goes on from NC_072735.1 coordinate 89,174,704, forward strand.
TGGATGACAAACATTGTGTTGAATTGAACCAGACCATTTTAATTAAAACGTGATTCTCTTCAGTTTACACTCAAGTGGATATAACCTTGTTTTCCAAATTATTTCTTATGTGACATACATTTGCAACACATATTTAATGAAGGATACCTACAGTATGTTCAAGTATTAATGTACATAAATCAATTGAGCGAAATTGTTCATTACTTGTTAGGAATTATGTCATAAATTTATTTTGTGATTAATAACTAAAATAGAAATATTTGCTTCTATTTTTTATAAGTGTTTGTTCATGCGCATTATAGAATGAAAAAAGAAAAAAAAAAGAATACCTGTACCGCATCACTTCTTCGTACGGCTTTTATGTAACTAATGTCTTTTAATAACTAAAAAATGTAGGTCTCGAAAGGTATACGAATTAGAAGTATACCATAGACTTCTCAAATATGTTTTAGACCCTTACCAATAATTGAAGGGTTTGCCGGAGCAAAGAAGTAACTTCGTTTTTTTGGTTGTTTGGTTCAACAAGGAGTTATCTCCGATTGATAGTTCTCAAGTTATTAGGTAGAATGAGTTATCTGCTTCATTCGCTTGAGGAAACATGGAGTTAACTCCAGGAGATTTCCCAACAATCAAAAAATGGAATTAACTCTGTTGCTGCAAACCCTTCAATTATGAACTTAAGTTAAACATACGAAATGGCATTTTCCTTTGCAAGAGCGTTTGATGCTTATGTTTGCGTCTAAGAACAGATATTGTTGCAACACATTGAAACTGAACGTATAAACAGAAAGTTTTGAAAAGCAGAACATTAATTGGACCGTTAAGCTGGTGACAAAAGCATTGATACTAAAAGCTTAGCGATTTATCGACTACAGTTGGGGCATGCCTAAACTGGCAGTGTCTTAATGCTGCGGTTAGAACCTGCGTTCTCTTCACAATGCTGCCAGGTAAGATTTGCCCCACTATGGTAGTCGGCCATTTATGGCATTAGTTTACTCGGCTTTAAAATTGACACCGAGTTTCCCCAAAAATGTTCAAACACCCTTTTTGGAACATCGGAATGGCACCAAAAGGGTAAGTGTACAGCCATGCTCTGGCTCTGCATGCGAATTTTAATGCTTCATCGATACACGCCACAGCTGTGTGAGATAGGTGAGAACATACATAATCACATACAGATTTAAGGGAAAAAATCGTACTGATTAATCTGATACGTGTCAAAATGAATCTATCAGATAACTATTTTTTCATAGGTAAAAATTCCAGGCTCTTCAACATTTAGTCGGTTGTGCGTAAAATTTAGATCGACATTTGTGTAAAAACATTTTTTGGAATACATTCCTTGTTTTACTTCTGACAAGGAAGTAAAAAGTATTTAATCCCTTGCTCCTACGTTAGTAGAAAGCAAGTTTGTCTTTTCAGTGTAAAAATGATGTATGGTTAATTGGGTAAGTAAAAAAAACCTATTATCACACTTAGGGTAATTTTTTGTAAGATAAAAAATTGTAATTTTTTGTGTATTTTGCATGATGTTAGTGCAAAATTTGATTTTTTGTAAGCCAAATTACATTTGCATCAAATCGTAGTTCAATGATTAAACTTCCTTTCAAAAATGGCGCTACCCATCATTGAAAACAAGAAAAATAATCTAAGTTTGCTAAATGCATCAAAAATAGCATTTTGGGTGAAATTTAAACGCAACTGTAGCAAGTCAAAAACTTTTCCGAACATTTCTAAAATTCTTCTATGCACCTTGTTCCACCAATGGCACTTTTTCCACGCTATTCACAATCAAAAAGAGAAAAGAGGTATTTTCATCTCACCATACTGTACATGCATGAATAATGTCTTACTGAAAAATGTGGACCAAAACAGACCCTTAATATAGGGTATTTCAATCAAGCGTTTTAGAACTTCTGAAATGGGTATAGTGCAAATCACTACTTCGGCTATGGAGCTATGTATAATCGGAAATAATTTCTTTATGTAGTAGAAGACGTTATGTGAGAGTTTGAAGACACACAGAAGTTGCAAAAATTGCTACATTAGCATTTTTTTCTTCAATTGGGGAACTGTTTTTTTAATGAATAAAACGCTTTGAGGTTACGGCCATGAGCAGCGGTCGGCAAAATAACATATTTATTTTATTGAAATAAGTTTTTCTTTCTTTTGCACATGCAATACACAACAAAAACATTACAAATGCATTAAATAGATGAAAACCATTCTTTGTGTTCAGCATTTACAGATAATATTTTGTATCAACAAGCTCCAGTAGAACTTCATCTACGTCATGCAAGAGCTATTTCCGACATTCAAATTCAAAGTAGTTTCAAATCAGGATGTACCCAACCCTCGTCAGAACTTCTGGTACATTTAACTGGATCACCATAAATGACAAAAAATACAGAACAATTTGTAAGATATTTCTCTAAAAATCTAAAAACAAAAATCTGCGGCGCAATCTTTCTATGATTTTGTAAAACTACCCTAAGGTCATGCTAACTTTTCTCTAAGAAACTCAACATAAAATATATCTCCCATTGTTCAATTTAACAAGCCATGTGAACTGAAATTACCTTTGCTGCAGAAAGTTGGCGCAGTAGAATTTTGTAAACTCGACATTCGATAACGTAGGTAATTCATGAAGGACAAAAAGGATCCTCACAAATGTCAGTTGATCTTGCATTATTCCGGCAATTTCAAACTCAGTCACTTTTAATCCCGTATTACGTCCTATTTTCGAGACTTTACTGCACATTGTTCAACCGACTCTGAAAATGTAAGTTACTTCAGATGATGCTCTCTGCAAGCTTAGAGCAGGAATTAAAATGGAGGGAGCAAGTCCAATCATTAGCCTAACAAAAGCAGACCCATATACCTCAAGTCACGTGACTCAACAACGACGAATGGTTGGCACGTTTTACGTGAAACAAGCGAAAGACACATGATTTCTTCCAATGCTTTGCTTTTATACCTATCACGTGACTTGGAGTCTTGAACTCATGAATGAGAGTCTTCTGTCCCTCCATTTTATGTCTTCTCAATGTTTGCAAGAGCGTAATTGTTCCCTACAAGGTTGGAGAGACATTCATCAATAATATATTTGTGAAGGGCATTTCAGTCTTTACCTATTAAATGCCATAAATTAATAAAACATAGACTTTATTACTTTAGTTGATATAGTTACTCCCATACGTTCGAACAAAATTAAATGCTCACAAATTGATCGAGTTAATAGTATTTTCTGATTTTTTAGAAAGTTTTCATCGCTATTCTCTTTGTTCAAACTTTTCACTTGCACACTCGATTTTTTAAATCCTATTTTGTAACATATGTCCGTGACTCACATCAAAATATTCTGCTCTCCTCAGAAAGTAAGCAAAATCGCAATTTATCAAATACTGTAAAATACTGTTACAACGAACTTCAAAAGACCGCAATTTTTCTTCGTTGTGACGGAAATATCGTTGTAATGGTATTGAAGCAATTTAATGTAAATTAAGTTGGGAATGCACATCAATTTCGTTGTTAACGGATAATTCGTTGCATTGATATTCGTTGTAACAGGATTTTACTGTATTTTAAAATACCCATTACTGAACAGATCTAAATGTTTAAAAGGAAAGTTGATATACATTGTTATTGTAAACTATTTCTTGCCACATTAATGTTTAATGAAATCCTACCGACTAACTTAAAAGTGGTCGCAAAAATATGCCAAATACATGCGTCACATGTATGAGAAGATCAATATGTATTTCAAAAAAAAAATTAAAATCATTAGTTCAACACACACCGAGGAAATGATTTGTCGTCGCTTAACTAGTATTGTTAGTTATAATGCATTTCCATGCAATATATCATTGCATTGATGTATTGGTTTCAATTATAATCAACAGTAAATTTTAAGTTGAAGGCAAATCAGAATAACCTTCATGTGAAGAAAGAATAAGGTATAAGTTTTGGTAATTTGTGAAAAGATCTTGGTAATTGAAAAGTATTGATTGAAATTCTTGAATACAAAATCACACAATAGCCTCAGAAATAAAGTTTTTACACTCGCTGTGAATGCCTTTCTCTCCCAGTTTTATCCTTAGAAAAAATGCAACAACAATAGGTAGCTAAACAATAGCTACTAGAGTGTTTTTTAAATCCTGAATAATATATTTCTTTCTCCTCAGATTATGATTTGATGCTTGCTTCAGTTATGCCTGAAGGGATTTCTGCATTTCGTCAAGTTTCATGCATTATGTGCTTTTTTTTTTTATTTTTCGCTACATTTTAAATGTCATAGAAGGATAGTCTTCATTAACCAATGCAATCAAGCACTGATTGTAAAAACCTCTTACAATTTCAGTGTGATAATTCATTTTAGCTCAAATTGTTAAAAATAAAATATGATGGACTATTATTGATTTGATTTATTAACTACAAAATGTTGCCACAGTAGCCAAATAGTTGGAATTTTTGCAGTCACTGGTAACCACTAAGTTTTTCGACTTTTTCGCTGAAAAAAATCATCACATTAGGAACGTGAACAATAACTTCGCGCTGGCGAACTTTAACAACAATTTCATCTAATAACTAGAAAATCGCCCGTCATGCAATTTGGGTCTTTAGACGATCTTAGACAGGTGAAAAGTATTTTTTATTAGGAAGACTTCCCTTAAATTTTGACGTGCTCAAATAGACAGATATGAGATAGAAATGTTTAAAATTGGTTAAGAAAAAAATAAATTCATCATCGCCATAATGTCTTGAAATAAAAAGGACTGTCAAGTTATTTTTAGTCAATGTCTGACCGGTAAAGCAGTTGCTTATTGGGTCTAGTTTTGCCTTGTCAAAACAATCACTTTTCTGCTTCTCAAACACTGGCAAAAAATATTACCTAATATTCTTAGATATAAAAGCTAACGATCGAGTAACCCGCGAGTTTCAACAATGAAACTCGTCGCCACAGCATGATAATTTGATAATATGTTTTGGTAATTTTTAAAATGCAGGGAAAGGCTTTATTGTGACAAGGCTAAACTGGATCCGGTAACTTAACAACTGTTTTAGTAGTAAAACTGTCATTTCAGGGGAATGAAAAAACGGAAAAGTGGTCAACAACGAACGTTACGAGTTTAGAGTTAATCCATTGGAGTTAGGGTTACAATTTTAGGTATGAAAATGTCACCAAACATGCAATGGCTTCGTTCAAATGTAGAAGCAATTTTCACCCGTCATACTTTGACCGGGGATTTTGTATTTAAAAATAAAATTAGTGAATTTTAAGTGATTCCACCACGAAAAACTGTCGTCACGCAAGTCATCGCGCGAGTTTCATATTTGGTGACGTCAGCGTTACTCATTCAGTGAGTTAAGAGCCGCTGTATAAATCTCTCTCTCTCTATATATATATATATATAGAGAGAGAGAGAGAGAAATACATATATATATATATATATATATATATATATATATATTTATATATATATATATATATATAAATATATAATTATTATAGTTGAGGTAATCCTACAGTCTGCTCATGGATTGGATAGACTTGATAAACGTCTATCTGAATGAGAATGAAAATAAAATTTGATGCGTGTAATCCATTCATTTGAATATGACTTTGCTTAATTTAGAGGTTAACCTGCATATGCATATGCAAAAACTGACATCCCGGAAGCGAATTTAGAAACACGACTGCGTACGCAGGTCGTACAGATGGCGCTACGAGCGCATTTCATTTGGCGCGGTTCGACTCCTCGCGTAAATGCGCCAAGAAAGCGATTTCGCTTTTAAGGTACTTGCGCGTGCGTAATGATGTGATGTCTGTTTTTTTACCTTTGTTGCTGGTATTTCGTTGATTATGTGATATGAATGGGTGTGTGGTCAAAATCGGTTTTTTTGTTACAAACTTTGATGTTTTTTAACCTACGAACAAAACTTTATTGACATTTATTTCTGAAATATTCTTTTGTAAATTTATTTCTTGCATGTGAAAGTTCTGTGTTGGACTGTCGTTGAGATGAAACTTAAGAATGTTTCAATTTGTTCGACTGAAAATTACAACATTAGAAATTAAAATTCTTTAAAACCACGTTTGAATGGAAGTGGTGTCAAAATGAGTTATTTTGCTACAATCATTTGCTTTTTTTTTTTTTGACCTGCGGACATATCTTTATTGACATTGTAATATTCTTCCGGGAATTTCTTCTTTGCATCGGAAAGTTCTGGGTTGGATTGCCGTTGCGATGAAAATCAAGAATGTTTCTGTTTTTAAACTGGAAATTGCTTAACATTAGAAATTAATTCTTCAAAACCACGTTTTAAACTGCATGTATGCAATAAATAATTATTTGGAGATATTTCATTAATTTAATTTCTAATTCTTGATTGGTTATCAAAAGTAGTGATTTTAAACATTTAAAGTGTCAACTGAAAGTAGAATTTTCTGCAATTGAAGTATAATTGAGGTGTCAACAAAAAAAAAAAAAAAAAAAAAAAAGAAAGAAAGAAAATCTTAATCTAGTTTGTAGACATACTTCATTAGTATTTAAAGGTACTCAACTGGTTATGTATATCGTATACATTTCAGCAACAGCCTCAAATGATTTGAATTAAAACCCTTAGTTGTATTTTTAACTGCTTTCCTTTTTTTTTTTTTTTTTACTGTTTTTTAAGTAAAGTCAAATCTTGAAAAAACGAAGTCTCAAGGGACCGGTAGAAAGATTCGAGTTATTGGTAGCTCAAGTTATAAGAGATTCCTACAGTATTCTTAAGATTTTGGGGCCCAGTGAAAAGTTTGAGGTGAAGCTTATATTCAAGGGTGCCCATCCCCTAAGAGCAAGGGCGCACTCCCCCTAAATATCGAAAAGACCCCCCCCCCCAAAAAGTTAAAAACACCCCTCAAAACAGCCCCCACCCCCTAAAATTTTTAATGTCACGCTCTGCGCCACGACTACCCCCACCCCCCGCCTAGGTAGGCACCCCTGGTGTATTCGAGTAATAACTCTGCTGATCATCGAGACTCTACTGTGAGTAACTTCGATAGGACAATGACCAAACACAGTGACAGTAAATAAAATGAAAATCATCACCAAGGTTAGTATGGGCTGTAAGAATATCATATAGTCTCGATAACTCGAAACTTATTACTCGATTTTTTTTTTTTTATCTCGAAGTTTTGAATGAAGTGTGAAGGGAAAAAAGGGGGTACTTAAAACGAGCACTGAGAACACTGCACAATAAAAAGCATGTTGCAAGAACAAATGTTTCAAGGGAGGGGCGATTGATTTCATTACGTATCCTTTACTACATATCTTGACCTGTTAGCATCAAAGATAGCCTAAAAAGGACTTTCTTGAACTTTTTTGAATATTAAAAATTTACCAGTGGGGATGTACCTCTCCCTTGTATTTTTCTGTGGTGTGCTGAGACAGGCTGAACGTTGTTGAGGGTACTTTGCTGGGTAGTCGAAGAAATATACTGAGAAGCTGTCTGCATTGAGATTTTACAAAGCACATAGTGCTATAATACTGCTAAAGAAATGCAGAACATGTTGTTTATGCTGATGCAGATTGCATTCTATTGAACAGTAATGAGATGTTTATACTTTAGTACAGCATGCTCTATGAATCCCCACCAACAAAAAGCCTTTGTGTTTTAACTGTCCTACACAATGTCGCCCGCTACCTCTTTCATATCGCATATCTGGACTGTGATACTGTTATATATGCCCTTCTGACCCTTTTCAAAGCTTTTCCATATTCTTTGGTCACCTTGTATGTCGTATATCTTGTATCGTAACTTTACACCTAGAGCCAGACTAACATGAGTCCAAAAATTTGGAATCCTCATTTTATTAGTGCATTGAATGTAGAATATCATTCTGTGTCCACGTATGAGATCCTAATTCTATGAAAGATATTCCTTCACAAATATTTAGCTGCATTTAAAGAGCGCAAGTTCCATCCTTTCTATGCCTCAGACAAACGTTTTCGCTCTCTCTTGAAAAGTAACGAAAATGGACTAACGATAGTCTAGCTCATAGGTACAGGTACTATAACCCTAAATTTAATTTGGGTGCATCAATACATAAATATCAAAACATTTTATTACTTTAACATAAGCGGAACAGGTCACCAAATTAATTTTGTGTTCAATCATAGTCGAGGGTGTACACACACAAATATCATTAGCACATTAGCACTTAACCTTGAACAAAATTAGCAAGTTGTTTCTTGCATCCTATGATATGAGGATCCCATTCTTTTCTTCTGTGCATCTAAGATAAAATAGTTTTTTTTTTTTTTACTTATCTACTCTCAAATAATAGATATCAATTAGAAACCTACATCTAGTAGAATTTACACTTAAAACAATATTCCTTTTATCTCATACAAAATGGTTCTAAGAGAGAAAGGAAAAATAACTGTCTTAGAATGTATTAAAAATGAAGTGATTATTTAATTAGAGGGAGAAATGTATTGTTTAACTTATTATGCTAATTTTATAATTCCATTGAATTTTTAATTGAAATCCATGTAATAATTGCACATAAAAGATTTAAATGCTGCATATATCTTGCAAGATTATTAAAAAGTGCTTTTAGAAATTGTTAATTATGATTTAGAAAATTCTTCTTACATTGCTTGCCTTTTGTATCTAATATATTTGTTTACGTTTTAAGTCATAACACATGTATATTTTGGTTTTTATTATGATCTGTTGTTCTAAATGGGAAAAAGTGTTTGAAAAATGTTCTTTTCGGTGCACAAGCTAGAGTTTTGCAAAATTACTAAAAAGGAGAAACAAATAATTGTATTACTACATGCTTTTATTTAAAAATAATAATAATAATAATACAAAAAGCTATGGCTTTTTGCATTACCTCTATTAAAATTTATTTTTTGAGTTAGATTACGATTTCTTTTGGCTTTATGTAGTGCTTTGCACTTAAAGGGTCCTCCTGCGGGGATTCTGTTTGACCCTTTAGGCATTCCTTTCTTGAAATAGATGTCGGTTTAAGTTTTATTTTTCTACCTTTCCGTCTGGGTGAAAAAATTTTACTTATTAAATTTAATTTTTGATTCAATAATGTGCCCGTTATGATATTGATCAAATAGCCAACTTTGTTAATTTTGTTTTGTCAATATTTTCATATGACACTAGTCTTTTTAATTCGTGCACAAATAACTGCTTATCTTCAGCTGAAGCATTAATAATTTGAGAACTAATAGAGAGAGCCTGTATTTCGTTTTTGATTTCTTTATAGTCAAGAGTGTCACTGCTTTCATTGACTTCACTGTCTAATATGACATTTTTAAGTTAAATCTCAGAGATGATGTTTCAGTTAAGTCAAGAAAAAAAATTAGGAGCTGGACATTTGGGACCTAAAGCAATTTTAGCTGATTCATGCCTATCAATATTATTAAGTTTGGTACTATTAGGCAATATAAGTCCATTTTTATCCTGCAGCAAACATTCCTGCGGCAATCGCGACTTGCGCGTGCGACTCGAAGGTTGGCGATGAATCCCTTACCAAACTTTTCTCCTCGCCAATCGATCGAAGCGCCATCTGTGCGACCTGCGTACGCGGTTGTGTTTCTAAATTCGCATCCCGGAAACTAATAGATTCGTCCTTTTCCGCCTGTAAACCGAATGGTTGCCTCTCATCTAATCGGTGGTCAGACAGTAATTTAGCTGCAAAGTAATGCTATGAGTAGAATCTGCCGTGTCTTCACAATGCCAGGTTAGGTTTGCTCTAGATATTGTTTTTAGTAGTAAGATAATAACGTAGACGAAAAGTCTGACAACGCACGTAGCTACTGTTAGATAAGCTATTAACATTAAAAAATAACATTATCTTAAGCCAAAAAAATACTAATAACAAACAAACGGTTACTGAGCTACAAAATTATTTATGAGAAAAAAAAAAGTAGTGAAAGTTTTTTTTTTTTTTTTTAAGTAAGATTTTTTTATAAAAAAGTAAACTTGAATGAAACATTAAAAGGCATAAAAATTGTCACGATTACGTTTACTTTAGCAAATGATAGTTTTTAAAAGGAAATAAAAAAATAACGTTATTTTATAGAATTTTCATTTTTTTTTCGAGTATATTTCTAGGCCTGTAATACTTATTAATTTTTAGTTAAAACTATGACACATATTTCATATTTCATACCAACAGCTGCAAACGAAATGACAGTAAATCGATGAATACCTTATGAGGAAATGTTTCCCTGGAATGAAAAATTATGTTTGAGTATCTAGATTAAAATGTTCAACAAATGTATTTTTTCCATTATGGTACTGGCGCTAATTAATGACTTGGTATTTTGCATTTTTTCTTCAAAATTTTGGTTGACTTTTTTCTCTCATTTTTTGATTGAGGAAAAAACAATATTGGTGTCAAATACATTTTTTAAGATGCGATTAATTAAATCAATGCAACAATTGACAGTAAAAAAATTAGTTTAAAACTTTTGAAATCTATGGATAAATTACCCAAAATAAAAAGTACTTTAATGTGCATATTGTTTTGTATGGATGGGATTTATAAATGTATAATAGCGAAATCTGAAATTGAGCTTTTTGAGTTTATGAAAAAAAATAACAAAAATTTCGAGATGCATTTGCTATTCCTAAAATGATATGCTTTTAATTTACGAAAGCATTCGTTAAGTGCATATTAGGGTGTATAGAAAAAAACTGTTTCGAAATTCAATTTGTCAAGTTGATGAAACGTTGCCCCAACCGACCCAAAAGTTACATAAAAAAAATATCCGGATCAAAATATATTTAGATGTCCCGCACGAGGCCTAAAGTTTATAATTTTCTTCAAAAATCAATTTTTTTTTGAATAACAGAAAAAATGTTTCAAAAAATTGTTGAAAAATGTACACAGACAAGTCGGAGAAAAATTAAGGGACATAAACTATCATAAACAATGTATAGATACCCAGCATCTGTTCTAAACACCCGTGATTTTCACAAACACAGGCGTTTTACAAGGACATGAGGCTTGATTAGAAAAAGGGTTTCCAATCCCGAAATTCTTTTCATCAAACTTTCAGCCTCATGCGCGAACTGAAGATGTCAACTTAGATTTTTTTAAAATTATTTTTCCCAATTGAGGATGGATACCCAGCATCTGTTCTAAACTCCCGTGATTTTCACAAACACAGGCGTTTTACAAGGACATGAGGCTTGATTAGAAAAAGGGTTTCCAATCCCGAAATTCTTTTCATCAAACTTTCAGCCTCATGCGCGAACTGAAGATGTCAATTTAGATTTTTTTAAAATTATTTTTCCCAATTGAGGATGCCACACTAAATGCATAAAAAAGTTATTCGACGAAATAAATAAATAATTATGCACAAAATGTTTGCTGCAATTTAGAAATATCAAAACCACTAGAAGGGAGATCTCGCCTTTTTTAAGAAAACATGAGACTACAAGCAATTTTTCTTAGATGTTGTTGTGATATATAATTCCTTATTTTATAAAAATGAAAATAATGTTCGGTAAAATAAGAAATAACAATGTCAAAAAACACAAATTGATTTTTTTTGCTTTTGAAGTTGTTATTTCTTATTTCACTTTTTAGTAGAATGGTATTTATTCAACTTAAGTTTAGGTTATTTCTGCAATCTTGTATTTGCTAGTAATTTATAAAACTATGTGATTAACATTTATTTTTTCATTTGCACTTTAATTTCTGTGGTATCTAACTATTGCCACACAAGGGCAGTTAAAAAACTTTCAAAAAGGTTTTAAACTCAAAAAAAAAAAAAAAAAAAAAAAAAAAAAACGAAAAAGAAAGAAAGAAGGAAAGAAAATAGACATAGCATTTATTCGACGTAATTCCGAGAACGATCAACTATTTTTCCAATGGGTGACATGATTTGCGCCGAGTCTAGAGACACTCAAACAAAAGTAACGTAAAAAGGTTCTGTTGACATTTTAATGGAAAATATGTAAAGTAAATCACTTTTAAATATTAAGTATAGTACATTAGAGAGTATCGATGTGGGGCGAGTTAACTTCTAAACTGTTTTTTTTTTTCTGCGAAAATAAGTCCAAAAATACAAAAATTTAAAATATGTCAAACAAACGCAGTTACTTCTAAGTTCGTTAAGTAGTTTTTGAAATGGCTTGAGCGATTGTTTTTATGAAAATAAATACTAGACAACGGTTGATAACTTCTACGGATAGATTACAATGTTTTCCACAATATAAGCTAAGTTTAACAAAAAATAAAGATGTTTAACTTTTGTACACGTGACTGTTTTAGCTAAGAAGCCGTTTTAAATTATTGTTAAATTTCTCTTATAGTAAAACATAATTTTTAAAAGGAGAAGGAAAAAAGTTCTTAATAAAATGAAGCAATAATAAAGTGAAGACGTCTGTAACAAATACTTATTTCCCCCCCCCCCCTCACACCGCAAAAAAGAAGAGTGAGTGAAAGAAAAACGTGAAATGCAGTTGTTAAAAAAACTACTGCAACATGTAACATTAAATGGCCAATAATCAGAAGAAAAAACACACGAACACAGTATTTTGTAGACATTCACACATGAAATATTAAGTTTCCTTGATTTCCATTGCAAAACAGGTAAAGTGAGCTCAACCGGCATAAATGCACTAAATATCAAATAAAGCGCTATTTGCGGCATATTCATTTCGGCCAATGTTTGGTGAGAAATACTGAAGCACCGACACTAATTATTACACCAGCCATATTGAACATGTCAAAAGTCCTAAAAGGCATAAAAACTCATTTCACACAAATGCCCGAACTACTACTAAACCATTTATAAAAGAAACGAAAGTTTAGAAAGGCTGCCATGCGTTATTTAACCTTCAGATAAATTGTCATCGTTTAGAACAAAACCATTTTAGTTGCTCACAGTGACTACTGCGCTCTACACTGTTTAAAATATTCCTTTTACGGTAAAAGTCCCTGGCATTCATGTTTCCAGTAACTTTTACTGTAAAAACGTATTATACTGTAAAATTTTACGGAAGAAAAAACGAGAACAGGTGGCTAGTTGTACTTAGCAAAAAGTACAAATTGCGCGCGGTTAGGTTCGAGCCTGCGCCGTCGGGATTCGAGACCGCTTCGTTATCTATTGTACCAAATGGGCAGGGGAAATGAACAGGGATGGAAAAGTAGATTCGTCGCACCAAAAGTCACGTGGTGTACAAATTGGCGCTGCAATCGCTTACTTTTTCCCGTGCAATTTTCGGTCAAATTTTTCTGGGTACAGATGTGATATACCCCCCCCCCCCACCCCCATCTGGCGACATGCAATTTTTTGCACAAAATTGAAGTATTTTTCTCTCCAATGAGTCGATAATTTTTAAAGTATGGCATCCCTGCCGAAACTAACCTGTGTTTGGCAAATCGAAGGCAATCTTAGATCTGTTCAAACTTGCTTACTTGTTATCGGTTTCACTTAGGAGAGATTCTTGTTTTTACAAGCAATATACCTTACAGGAAAGCTTATTTTCTGTTAGTTTAAATTCAGTAGTTGTCTTTTGATGAATAAATATTAGAAAATGCCAGTTTTTTTAAACTTTAACGTTAATTAAAAGTAAAGTCCAACTTGGTGTGTATCTGTAAAATGCCATTGTCGTATGTTGTTTAGTTTCAGAGTGAGTGTGAGGATTTATACCATAAAAAGGTATTTTTTTTAGAAAGAAAAATACCTCTCACTTCTGAAATTCTTTGTTTTTACAAAATCTTGAGGGTTTCTTCTAGTGTTTAACATTTTATTACTGTATGTAAATTAATTTTATAAAATTAGTACGGATATTTTATTTTAAAAGTTAATTCTTATCGATGCCACGAATTATTTAGAGATATTCTATAAACGTACCTCCTTTAGGTACTGAATTTCGGAAAATAAATTGACTCTAGCATTTCATAAAAATATGAAGGTGTTATTTTAAGCAAAATATAATAGGTATTTTGAAAGCATGTCTGGATAGTAAATTAATGTAGGGTATTTTTGTATTGTTTATGTTTGGGATGCTCTGTTAAGGAATTTCTACTTTTCATGCATCGAAATTTGAGTAATTAAGCGTTTTTTTTTCCCCGGCTGAAATAGTTATTGATTTTGGGATGTTTTCCGCCTTAAACATCGCAATTTGAATCGCTTTGCTCTTTTTTAGTAGAGTATGAGAAAAGTTTTTGTTCGATGAAGTGCATGTTGGAAAATACCTTTTGTTTCTTTTGGTACATATTTCATCGGTGAGCTGTCATAGTGATTTGTGAATATAAGCATTTTAAATACTTTCTAGTAATTTTTCTTTGTGTACAAAAACTTTCTAGTTTCTGGTATTTTTGAAGCGTATATTCGCGATGTTTTTTGTTGTGGTTTTATGTTGTATACATATATATATATATATATATATGTATATAAGTGTGTGGGTAGTTGTGTTATATATATATATATATATATATATATATATATATGTATGTATAACCCAACTACCCACACACTTATGCCAGTACACAGATACAAACACGCATGCCTACACACACATACCCCCCCCCCCCCAACACACAAACACACACGCCTACATACACACACTCGTGATTGCGAAAAACATAATTTGAATTCAAGATGTTAAAATTCAAATTATGATTTTTTCCTGTTGGCGCTAAAAATCATCGCTAAGAACGACGCGTGACATATGTCGTCATACATCGTTTTCTTAGCGACGCTTTCTTGGTGACAACAGGAAAAGTCGCCAAGGGTGGGGTATATGACATTAGTTCCTTTTTCTGTACTGCAAACACTCCGTTTTACCGTAATTAAGTGTACATAGGGGTTATAATTAAAATTATTGTGTTTAGACCTAAGAAGAATTCATTCTTATAAACGCATACCACTGAAATTTGGTAAGGCATGAGGTCGTCTTACCTTTATATCAGTTGTAATAATACTTTTCAAGTTTATAGCAAGTGATTGTAAAACATTTCACCATAGTTTAGAGTCACAGTTAAAAAAATAATGCCTACAATATTACGGCAAAAAGTATTAGCATCCTTGCTGCCAGTACTTTTTACTGTAAAGTCTATTTTAGGGCGAAATTTTACTCTAGAAAACTTAAGAACCGCTTGGTTAGTTGCGCTGAGTAAAAAGAACGAGTTATAAGCAATGGGTTCCAACCTGCCGTGTCATTGATTGCAGATTGTCGAAGTGCTCGATAGCGAGAATAAGGGATTAAATGTTTAGTGCCATAGGTAACATGGTGTACCGATTGGTGCTGAAATCGCACACTTTGTCCAGTACAGTTTTATTTACTAAAACATTCTTTAGTGTAAACATTTCATTTTACAGAAATATTGACTCTAAACGATCTTTATTTTTTGTATTATTTTCCAGATTTGTAGAACACACCATAACTCACTTTGAACCTTGTAGTTGCAGCAAATGGACAGCCTAGTGAACAATTTCTGTGATAAAACCAAGCTTTTATTCCCAAAAAAATATTCTTTTTTCCTTACACTACCCTTCCTCAACTGGTGGCAATCATTTAATTAATTATGCTCTTACTGAAAATTGTGTTCATGTAGTGTATATAACGTTTGCTACCAAGTTTCAATGGCTTACGTCTCATAGAGTTCAAAGAAAGTAACTTTTATGACACTTGTAATAAAAATTCCTGTCACTAAACGCTCCAGTTATTCAGAAACGTACGACAAGCTGTATTCATTAATTGACATAAGGTTAAATTATGTGTCAAATCCACTCCAAATAATTTTATGTTTTATCCGTCAACGACAGTTTCACATTTCCAGAAATCTCAAAAATATGATTTGAAATTCTTATAGCTAAAATTTTCTCTGTTTCTTGTTTTCTTTTTTTCTTTTTCTAAATTTTTATGAATACATTTTAAAAATCAATTCTTTACTTTTATTCTAAAAGTTTTCTAAAAAAATAATTTAAAAAATTCGTTTTTTTATCATACTAAATCACATTTGATGAAATGCTGTGACTTTAAACATGAGTGAGAAAAGTTTTTTCACTTCAAGAAATAGGTTTGATATCAGTCACATCATAGCGTCAAAAATAATTAATGATTATGTACATTTCTGGTAGTATGTGAGATAAATGAAAAAAATTGCAAACGATGCATTTTTTCATGACTGTTTAAATACAATGGGGTAGCAAAATTTCTCTGCTAGAAGTGTTGGCATACTTTGAGAAAAAAGATTTTCGCACTTTTTCTGATCTCTATTGAAAAGTATTATTATTTATTTATTTCAAATTTAAGTTATTAGTCAAATATTTTTTTGGCAGAACAAATTGCAGCATTCTTTACAGGACACTTTCCCTAGACTACTTACTACATCCGACAATAATGAAAAAAAAAAAAAAACATATTATGAACCCAAAAAAACGTTTAAACTGCTACATTGAACTAAAGAAAGCACGAAAACGTGCATTACTTGAAAAGTTTTAGTAGGCCCTAAATCCCCAATACTATGGATGTTAAGTTAAATAATTCTAGAAAATTATTTACTATTTTTGTAAAGATTTAAAAAGAAGACCGAACAAGTAGTGTAAAGGTTCTTAAAAATATCTGCTAAAAGAAAATATATAAAAGACATATGAATAGTAATATTAACAAAATTAATTTTAAAATGACATTCAGTTTTCGTCGGATCGCAACCAAATTTGGCAGGGAGGTACTTGGCACCTGAAAGGACGCAGGGGATTTTCGAACCCCATAAAAGAACCGAACCGTCCGAATTTATATTTTAGGGCCCGAAAAGATAGGGCTGTTCTACTCGAAATAATTATCCAACCAGAGATTTTAATGCTACTCAAAAGCCCGCGATACATACTCCTGAAATGATTCATTTCCTTCATACTAAAAAAAAACAAGGCTGTAAACTCACTGAGAAATAAGTTAGCATTTCTAAACCTAATTGAATAGAACTTTTTATGTCCGAAATTTATCGTTCGCGCGAACTCATTTTAAATTAGAGTGAATCGAACCATTCAGAAGGTTGTCATTTTTTTTCTCGACTGTGACCAAATAAAATTAGCTTTTTGCTTTGAGGTAAAAATTTCTCCTTTTGATTATTATTTCGCGATTTTTATTTTTATTTTTTTTGTACTGACAGCAGAAGGTAATCAGGAAGGTTGCGTTTAATTTAATCATAATTTTTGTTTTCCCGCTTTCTTTTTTTAAGAATGATTATTTTGACGAGAAATTGTAAAGTATATTTTTTCTTTAATTGATGCCTGATTGTTGTACATGCGTCACTTCACACAACTTTTACTTTGGAGATAAACCGCGCGAAGCCGGGAAATGCAGCTAGTCATCAATAAAATAAAACATAATATTGTCTGAAATTGATGCTTGATGTTTGAAAACCTGTAGGACAAAAATAGGAATGAAAATGCTTCCTCGACTGCAAAACTTCAAAAAGTCAACAACCGATTAGACGGCTTCACGTTTTTCTTTCTTTTCTGCCATTTAATGGAATTAAACGACTTCTCCGGCATGTAGAAAATGGTTTAAAATAGGAAGTATTTGTGTTTCTTGCTGTTCAATCTTCTTATAGGGCATTAAGCCCTTAAAAGGCAAAGCCAACTAAATATAACCGATTGTATGGTTTAAAAAATCGTGTCAATGTTCTCTATACGCAACAAATAATATGTCGATCAGTGTACAAAAATCCATTATTCTACCTTTTTGCAAGGTAGTTAAAAGTCTTTTTTTTTTTTTTTGAGATTTATTTTACGAAATTATATTTGTAGCGAAAGAAATCTTGTGTTTACATTATATTCTATTTTTTATTATGTCTATCAATATCAAAATGTTCTAGAAATTTGTTTGCAATATAAAAAAACTATCATTGTCAGAACAAACGTTTTACCTACAATGAGTTTTCTTTGTCCATCCCTTTGATTAGTCCAGGGGTTTTTTAATCGTTTTTCCTGAAAAAAAGAGTTAGAAATATCAAATACATGACAATTTTCATGCAACACTTTGTTTTTTATTCATTTTTAAGTTTTAAAAGAAAAAATAATAGTGCACATCTTGATAGTATTAAAGCAGGATTAATTTTTTTTTTCACTTTCAAAAATTCCAAAATACAATTGTAATTATCTGCAAAGCTTTGTTCCACATAGTTAAACAAAATTAATTGTGACAAAAAAAAAGTAATGAAACACACCCTAGGGAGAAAACCAAACGAAATGAATACTGTTTAACTAAATAATAATAATAAAAAACTTGTGTATATACATTAATATACGTAATTAAATTAATTTTGTTTCTGCTTAGTTAAATTGATTAAAATAATTTAAACGAATACGTGCTTTTACTTCAGAAAAAACCTTATTAATTATGCTATTAACTGAGCTATAATTCTCTTTTTAATTAAGTTTTACCGAGTCTAAATGCTAATGAATGGTAGAGAAGGTATCCGAAAAACGCCTCGGAGTGCATCTTTATTTTTAAACACAAGAATTAAATGACTTTTATTATTTAAAAAAATGCAATGATATTAATCCTAATTAAGAACAATTGCATTTTTTTCAAGCAGTATGTTTTTGCTAAGAAATTGTCTGAAAAAATATCAGATATTCAAGGAGCAAAGCAAGTATCTTATTATAATGATTTTCTTGTTTCTCCTCTCTCTCTTGTTAGAAGGAAAAACGGGCACACATACAAACAATCGCACTCGCTCATACTCTTTTCTTAATTTCGAAACTTTATATTCCTATTTATTAGTACTTAATTTTGTTTGACTTGATTTAGTCTATATTTTACCTATATTTCATATTAGTCTTTATATTATCATCAGACGAATACTTCTTTTACAATGGCCAAACACAGAATAGTTTTAAAAAAGAGTTACAAGCGCAGACTTTCACACTAAGGTAAATGACTAGTTATGAACTCTCAAGCAGTAATGGGAAGGTTTGTCATATTCTCTTATATCAAATTTGTAATCGGTGTTCCATGAACACCATCAGCATATTCTCAAAGCAGCAACTTTCAAGAACACTCCCACCACATTTTTCCAAACATAAATTTAATGCAAAATTTACCAAAATATTCAGAAAGGGAAAAAATGCCCATTTTTTATTATTTTATTTAAGTAACCAGGAAGGCTTTTTTCTTAAGGGCGTTGCTTTTTTTTTATCAGATCGCAAATATTTCGCTACGTACTATATAAGATTTTTTGGTCGTTCTTACTGAGAGTAGTCACTAATGACTTTTGATAAAACAATAATTAAGTTTAGAAAACTATAAATGAAAAATGCAGGAGCAGAATATTTATGTTTCGAAATATTTTATTTATGCATTTTTGTTTTTGTTGATCACACGAACTTTTCAAATGCGACAGTTATTGTTATTTAATTTTAATGTTTTTCAAATTGGTAAGTCAAGATACTTTAAACTTGATTATATATTAAGAAAAGTAATCGTTTTAATGTTTCTGATTTTTTATTCATTGGAATGATCATTACTAATTTTAAGTATGCCCAAAACTAGGCGAATGTAAGCATACGTGGTCAAACCAGTGTAATCCAGTTTATGTCAGAAAAGGAATATAATATCATAAATGGAAATTCATAAAAGTTTCACAGCTGTAAGAATACAATTTCTAAAACCTAATACCGTGAGAAAGGTGTTTTTCCATGAACCGGAACTGCAGTATCACAGTTAAACAACAATATAAATGAAATAAAAGGATCCCTTAACCATGTTCATGACTAGTAATTTAACCTATCAGTCAAACGTTTATTGTTTGCTTTTCCGCCAATATATTATTCATAGGGTAAGTTTTCGGACTTGTAAATATTACTAGTATAATTAATGTCAATACAAATATTATTGATTTGAAGATGTGAATTGAAAAAAAAATATGCAGTACGCTTTTCTAGTAGTGTAAAAAAAAAGACAGCATTTTTTGGCAAAGTGAAATAATTAAGATAACTTACCTTTTCAAAATAAACAAGTTAAAAATTGGTCTTGAAAATTACATTACATTAGAAATACGATTTAATTTTAAGATGAAACTTTCATTAAACTGTTGTTTTTCCAATAAGCTTGTACGTTAAAAAAAAAGAAAAAAACATATATTGCAATATATTGCATATAGAGAAACTTTAAAAGTTATTTTATTTAAATAAAAACTTACGTTGATTGAATTAAAGTTTTTCACAGAAGAATGAAATATGATGAAATTAATGAATAAATGATGGCAAAATACATTAAAAAAAAGGGAAAGAAAAGATTGGCATAGAAGAAAAATAAATGAGTGGTTAAAAGAGTGAAAGAATAAGAAAATAAGTAAATGAATAAATATATAAATGCATTTTTAAGTTAAGGAATGTATATCAAAACATTAACAAGTGAGTACTTTAAAAAGTTTAAAAAAAAAAGCAAATGAAATTACCTTTTTTACCTTCCATTAATCCCTTGGACGCACGTACATAAGCTAAATTTTATTAACCATTTTAAATTTAAACGTGCCTTACATTAAGTTAAAAAATAATTTAGTTTATGAGAACAATTAATGAGTTAATAAAATAACGAACTAATGGAAAAATAAGTAAATACATGAGTTACTTAGGGAAGGAATGTAATTTTATTAACCAAGGAATTAATAAGTGAGTACTTTGAAACTTAAATGAATAAGCAAATGAAATTAACTCTTTTGCCATGAATAAATCCCTTTGATTCACGTGCATAATCTAAACTGCAACATTTCAAATCAAACATGCCTCATATTATTTAAATACGTTCTACACTGTATATCATTTGATCTCAGTTTATACTTACGATGTTAATTACAAATATTTTATTTTAATTAAGCAAATTTTTTTGATAACCCATAAAACATTACGCATGCGCATTAAATTTTGAAAATCACTCGTATTTTTTTTCCTTGATCTTTAGAGCATTTACGTTTTAGTTTTAACCCATTCTATGTTTAAGAACACATTAATAATATTGCTTGATAAGTAGCGCTGTAAACTAATTTTTTAAATCATTTTACTTTGCATTGCTAATTAACTTTATTCCACATTCCTTTATATAGAATACCTATACCCTACACTCTAAGTTTGTCACTGTCTGTTTTAAAGATTTTTCAGGTTAACTTTTACGGGTTTTTTCAAGAAAATAAACTGCGATGCATCAATTTAAATGTTCGAAGTTTAAAGTTGAAATAATTGCTTTAATACATTAAGATTACAAAAAAGAAAAAAAAAACGAATCCTAAAATCGCTGTTTATATAAAATTTCCAAAGATATATTTTAAAACGTTGGCTGCTTCAAATACATTGTTATCTACTAGGTAAGAAAAAAAAAAACCATTTACAATTTTAGTAGCAATTTGCTGCTATCAAATTATTAGCATTATAAGAAGTGACATATCACAATTATGCAAAACATAAGTTATCTTACGCATCCAAAAAAATAAATAAATAAATAAAATAAAAACTATAAAATGCTTCAATATGTATATATTTCAAACTTGTGCATTATCAATGAAAACACATTACTTGAAACTTTTCAACAAATTTACTAAGACATTTAACAATCCTGGAGAGATAAATAATGAATAGTTCTTTTACTGATACATTGAATTCCGAAAGATAAATTTATGAAGTGCATGAGACCGTCAAGTCAGTAAAAACTCCAGTTTAGTTATACATTAAAAACTTAAATATTTTAAAATTATTTTAAATGCGATCTTCTTAACAATTGTGTGCAAATAAGAGTCTTAATATTTCTCTCAATCTGATACAAAACGGAACATATAAATTTTATTAAATGAAAAATAAGTGTACCAAACTTTGTGCTGAAATTTTATGCGATTGTGTAAACTTTTTTTTCGTTCTCTTTTTTCTTTGAACTTTTTCTTTTTATTAATTTATGTTAGGACTTACCCGCGAAAAGCAAAATCAGGAGAAAAAATAAATGGTTTTACCATGTAAAAAGGGAAAGAACAATGGAAGAAACGTTTTTTTATATCACTTTTGATAAATAAAATAGAAAAAAAAACTTCTGATCGGAACAAAGTACTTTTTCTTGGAAATCCTAGTTGCATTTTGATACGTTGAAAAATAAATATTAATATTTTCATCTAACCTATTTCAATCCTCTTTGTCATCATAATATTGTTGGTAAAAGCATTTTTATCTATTGATTTTTCTTTTCTTTTCTTTCCTTTTTTTTCTTTTGTATTTATTTGTTATTTTTCACGCTAGAAAATTAATCTTTTCCTTCAGAGAAATACCTTTTTTTTTCAAAAGACAAACATTTAAGTTATTAGTGTGTCATCTATATTTTTTTGTGTTTGAAAATTCAGTTTACATATATGTTTTTAATTTAAAAACTGATTTTAAAAAAATATTTTTCATTACGTAAATTAAAAAAAATATATATTATTTATCCAAATTAATTAATCTATCTTAGTTTGTATTTTAGATTGATGGTTTTTCTTATCACTATCGATTTTGTTTTTCAAAAACTTGTATCAAATAAAATGCCGTCGCAGAACAAAAAGGACATGTTTCGAATGCCAGATGTTGCTGTAACGATTGCCGTTGGTGCTTTGGGTGTTTACTTCTTTACTTCTCTTATTATGTAATTCGTTCGTATATCGTCCTGTATGTAGTTAAAAGTTTTGTCAATAGCAACCCTCTTTCCCACATCTGTGCGACACAACAATTGCAACAACAATAACAAAAACCACTATTTTATGGCCATCGCTAAATTTTAATGTATATTTTCGTATGAATGCTTGATACTGACGCACAATCAAAACTACTACTGAGATTTATCGTCGTATTACTTATGGTATTGCAATTTGATGTTACGCGGGGTTACTTGCTTGTATTTTTTACTTCCATTTCAATCTCTAGAACTAACCGCCGAACACATTTTCAACTGTCCCGCTATCCTGGCTCAATTAGAGAAAATAAGTGAAAATCTTTGGACGGAACTTATAGAGAGAAAATTGTCTTAGTATCGTTGTTACTGTACACAGCACCTTCGGCGTTATTTAATTTTTCATCCATGACGCGAAACCAACCAACCATTTAAATTCCTTAAAATTATTGCAACAAAGTTGGAACAATTTGCTGTGCCAATAAGTCAAAATAAATTCAGCCTGGATGCGACTTACAGTTATGGAACCTGTACCTTTTGATGTCAACCTGTTGACTAGTTTTAGTAACCATTGTATACATTCCTAAGAGACAACAATGTCGCTTAACAAGGTAAACGCTGAGATGCATCATCCGCCTTGAAGTAATTTTCACCAAAATTTTAATCAATAATCATCCACTGAGGGTTTTTTTATGCGTAATCAGTTTTATTTGATTTTATTCAGTATCTTTTTGAGCTAAAGTGACCACAAAATATCTTTTACTCACTAGCACGGGCAGAGAGAAATTTTCAATAAAGACCAAACTATATTTAGTGTATATCCAAAAGTGTAAATCCATCAATTGTTGGAAAAGTCTTACGAATATCGTTTTGTACATATATTGTCAAACTTGCTTCTAACGAGCCCTGATTTAACGAGAACTAGGATTTATCGAGGGAATCAGAAATACTTGGTTTGCACAATGTTAAGTCTGTGGGAGCATAACTAGCTCTTAACGAGAAAACCCCGTTTAAAGCGAGCGATATTTTAATGATTCGTAAAATTTGTATTACATTTCCAGCTCAATTTATTCTTTTTTTGGTATTTTTTCTTTAACATTCCGATGTCAACCAAAGTTAGTAATAAATCATAAATCCCGAAAGCAAGCAATGAAAGGATTTTTTTCCAATGTGTGGTGTAAAGAAACATTCCAAATTTGTAATGTGTGTAAATGTGTATTCCTCAAAAACAATGACATAAGAAAGATACATTCAGTAAGTTTAAAGCAAAGTAACCAACTTATTAGGTATTGTAAAGTACAGTAGGGTGGAGTGAAAAAAACGAAACCTATAGCGGAAAAGTTGCCTCTTACCAAGCCTATTTATCGTACAAAATTTTAGATAAATCAAATAATATCTTAAGCTGTCCATTTGATCTTGAATTTTAAGTAATTAAACTGATTTTTACCCAAACTGGCAAAAATGGAATGATAAAATATAATTTCCTCTCATTTGAAACTTCAAATGATTAAAATAAAACTCTTGATAAATAAATACTTATTATATAGTTAGGTGAATGACCTAGGTGGTAGCGAAATTGCTTTCGAACGCTCATTAAGAGCGCTAATCTCACATGCTCTGCCACGCCGTTTCTTTCCGTTTACTGGAATCAACTGCATTTTTTGTTCGAATTGG
This sequence comes from Uloborus diversus, assembly GCF_026930045.1. Classification (NCBI taxonomy): domain Eukaryota; kingdom Metazoa; phylum Arthropoda; class Arachnida; order Araneae; family Uloboridae; genus Uloborus; species Uloborus diversus. Next base: position 89,199,037 of record NC_072735.1, read on the forward strand.
TTGTTTTTCTCTCTCTCTCTCTTTAAAGTAGTCCATTTAGTTTAAACTATTTCAAACCATTAAATTATTACTTCAAATGTAAATGAAGACGTTGTTTTAACATATCAACAACTTGAAAGGAGAAAAACACACTTATAAGGCAATCATTTTCTTAAGCATCGTAAATGAGAATAAAACTTCCAAATGTAACAGAGGATGATGACTTCGATAGATCAGCGTCAATTCTTATCAATACTGCTTAAAAATATATATGGGTTTTGTAAGACCTCATCTTTAATATACTGTTCGGTTTTATTCTCCTTATACAAAGAAGGATATTTTTTCATTGTAAATGGCTTAAAGAAGGGCTTATAGGCTACTAAGAGGACATTCATATTTAGAATATGATGCCAAGCTTAAAAGTCTTAATATGTATATCCTAGATCAAAGGAGAGTCGGATGGTTGATTTTTATCAATATGAAAGATGTTAAAGTGTTACACTTTTGCATAGAGAGCAGGACAAGAGGTCATTGTTTTAAGCTATTCAAGCCTGAGGCTAATCTTGAAAGTAGGAAAAATTATTACTTTAGTAGGGTTGTGGGCACTTGGAACAGCTTACCGGAAGCGACTGTAATGAGTAAGAGGGTAGAGATAGCTTTAAGAGGGTCATTGATCTTCATTGGGGACTTAATGACCTAGGACCAGCCTAGATGAGTCCAGAGTCAGTTGCTGGTCGTCACATTTGTATTTGTATTTGAGCAATTTCCAATGAAGATTCCTCCAAAGAATCAATCGTCGCAAAATCAGAAGGAAAAGAGAAAAATTACCCAATGATTTGAAAAGAAAAATGAGGAATAATTTTTTATAATAATACTAGCTGCGTGCCCGGCGTTGCACGGGCTACTTAAAAAATGAAAGAGATGTCCAATTGGTGTTTTTGTATTACTCTGACATCAGTTTCTAAAGCGCTGAGGAATAAGTAAATACGCGTATTGCAAGGTTTACAAAACACTAGTAGAGCATATTTTTGGCAAAAATCTCTTTAACGTTAATAATAGTTATCAATGATACAAGTTATGAGTATTTTCAATTAGTAAAAAAGATGAAAATATATGCTTTATCAACTATAATCTGTGCTCACTTTAAACTGAATTAAATTTGATAGACTATATCTGAAATATTTATGTACAATTAGAATCAGCTTTTTACATAAAATGACACACACTTTTTGGTTGATTACGTCAATCTAAAGCACCAAGACTTACTAAATACCAATAAGCATTAATTTAATATCAAGTTATCAGAATTCAATTAAGCTTTAGTTAAAATTCTTAAAAACAATCTTTTTTGTTCAACTCAGTTTCGCTTAAAGAAATTCAAACAATCTTAATTTAACGTGTTCTTTTAACGATACAAACTGTATTTCAAAAATAGAAACAGGAAGGAAAAAGAGAGTTATTACAATTCGAAAACTCACCCATGTGACGGTAAAAGGCCTACAAAATAAACATAATTAGTCGCACATCCTAAATGTACCAAAATATGAGGCCGGTAAATGATAAACTTACACTACAATCAATAAAGATTACTAAAGAAACATTTTTCATATTCTGAAAAGAGTTAAAAACGTTGAATGAAAAAAATAAGAAAAGAACAGACGATAAAATAAAGGCTATGTCCGAATAGAGTAACCAATTTTAAACTAATTTAAAATGAAATTGTACATGGAAACGTTATTTTAAGATTTGGACAGCAGCCAAAAAAAATCTCTTTTAAAACTATTTTTAGAATTTTATTTGCCCACCCATATGCAAAATGGCAACAGGGAAGAAATAAAAACTCCTGAATAACGTTATGTTAATTAACGTTTTAATTAATATATCCGCTAATTAAAGTCGTACAATTACGAGATTGGTCCTATTGTTTTCTTTGGAAAATTTCGAATTGATCCGTATCTCGTTTGACTCTCGATTCGCAGCGGTTCTCGAGAAGATCGATCTTCAGACAGACAGACAGACGGACGCGAACAGATTTTAATAATATGGTGGATGCTGTACTTTGACTGTTGAAGGAGCAATATTTTAAATCAAATTATGGAATTAAAAAAAAATATCGCTAGAAAGACAACTTAAGACGAAGTTGTTTTACTCACATAACTTAAATCAATGCATGATATCCTTGTTCTAGCATATTAACTGTTTAAAAGAAATTTATTGATGTTTCAAAGCTACGCGCTATAGTTTAAGTGCAAACAAATATCAATACAGGTTTTAAAAGTGGAGTCATAAGGAAAATGGCGATTTCTATTGGACGTTCAATGGTTTATTTATGAATTTCATGCATATGAATTACAATTACGCCACTTACTCCAACATTTGAATGGAAATAACCGCTAGGCCAAAATTATATGGTTTACAAATTGAAGAAAAAACTAGAGTCCTGTGAAAATACGGCTGTAGTAAACTTTTAATTATATATATTTGGCAGAGGTTGCCTTAGATGAACTTAATACAGATCAATGGTATGTCTACAAAATGTAGAATGGAATTTCAAACAAAAATATTTCATTTTGCTCATTAACGAAGAATAAAGTCATTGGAGAAGGTTAACGACAAAATATTGAACTTTTCGGTTTCGAGAAAATGCCCATTAGAAAAGAAAAGTTTCAACAGATTTTGTTGTTAGAGTATACTTTTTAGCATTAAATATAAATTATCACGTCGAATTGGAATTGGATACTTTTACAATTTACAGTATAATAAAATAACGTAATCATGACAAGAAAACATACTATCGTCAATGCTGACCAACAATATAAAATGTGCGGTTGCGCTGGGCCTTGAACAGCTTTAAACGGGAAAAATGGCTAGACTCGATTACAATGTTTAAGAATTCAAGTTTCCTTCAATAAATTTTAATGCAGATAACCATTTGACTTCCACTGGCTGGAATTCATTTGCACTTCTAAAATTTGATGCTGATCACATTTACGATACTTAAGAAAAACCTTGACTTATTATTGTGTTTTTTTTATTTTTTCCCTTCAAGTAGTTTATATGTAAAAACAGCGTCTTCATTTACATTTGAAGTAAAAATTTAATTGTTTGAAATAGTGCAAACTAAATGAACTACTTAAAAAGAGAGAGACTACCAATAAGAATAAAGAACGCAGTTGATTCTAGTGAATAGAAAGAAAGTGCTGTTGCAGAGCATGTGCGATTACCGCGCTAAATACACGTTTGAAAGCAATTTAACAACAGCCTAGGTTATTCAACTAACTATATAGAAATTATTTATTTATCAAAAGTTTCATTTCAAACATTCAATGGTCCAAATGAGAGGTAATTATATTTTATCATTTCATTTTGCTAGTTTTTTGAAAAATCAGGCTAATTACTTAACTTTCAAAGTCAAATAGGCAGCTAAAGATATCATTTGATTTAAATGAAATTTTGTATGAAAAATAGAATAGGTAAAAGGCAGCTTTTCCGCATATAGGCTTCATATATTTCTCACTTTAGTTTTTTTTTTTTTTTTTTTTCAATCCACTCTACTGTACAGTGATCAAAAATATATACATATATACTACGAATTTTTTTTTTTTTTTGGATTTTTTACGACCACTTGGTTACAACGAGCAAATATCGTGGTCCCTTTGTGCTTGTTTTAGATATATAATCAAGTATAAACGTATATGTAACAATTGGTCTGACCAAGATGTTCTTTTTCTTTTGTTCTCGCTAAATGTCCGTCTCCTTTTCTTTCATTTTTTTCAGTCATAATCATCTATACTTATCAAAAGAATTTCAGCGCTTGATACTTCTTTTCTTGAGTAAGACAGAATCAAATATACAATCATTACATTTTGGTAAACATTTCCAATTCCATTTCATTAAAAGTCATTTCAATATGTAATCCCAGTGTCATTAACAGTAGCAAAAAGTTAGAGAAAGAAAAACTATTCACGCGAAAGAATGAGACGGAACTCCCAATAATTCCCAAATTAAAATAATTTCCCCCTGAGCAAAAGAAGATAACGATATTACTTCATGCTCTTGTGATTAAAGGCGGCAACTTTTGCTCTGAAAGTAAAAGCAATGGAATTAAATAATTAAAAGGCTGTCGTTCCGCTAATGACGCCATTACAAGTATATTTCATGTCATAAACGTAATACTTTACGATTATATTGCGATGTAAAGATTAGCAGTAATGTATTTGAGATTCGAAAATATGTAACGTCTTCCACGCAGCATTTTAAGATGGCATTTTTGTAAATGCATTCCGGAATTTTAATTCCATTTCCTTCTCACTCGTGGTGTTTTGAAGTTATTGCGAGAAATATCGTCTATGAATGCCATGTGTAAAAATAAAGTGTATTAACTATAAAATATTAATTAAATAGGGTAGTATTAGAAATACACAATTGGAAAGATCGTGTAATACAATTTAGATTCTGGTTAACAAAGTTAAAATAGCTGATAAGTTCAAACTTATTAATATCTTCTTCTTCTTCTTCAAGTGGCACTACAGCCTTGGCCTGATCCACAATTTTGCTCCTGACCACCCTGTGACCGATCTCCTCCCTCCATCTGCGGATCTTCATTGTTTCCAGGTATTAATATCATTGAACCATCTTAGTAACTAACCATGTTTCAAAACATTACATTTGAAGTTAAAACGCACATTGCAGTTTACAAACGTTTAATGAACGGCTTTGAAATGAAAAAACGTTATGTGATCGTAAATGAAAATTTGTCAATTTAATCGATGTATGTTCAAAACTTCTTGTTGCTGAATTTCAAAGCAAACTTAAATTACTATGACTTAAAGTTTCGCCAATTCATACTTTGAAGTAATTTTAAAGCTTTGAAACAATCAGTAATCTGAAAAACGTAATAAAAATTTTAAAATATGTTCAATAATAAAAAAAGATAAATTTTCCGTAAATTTTTAACCAAGCAGTTAAAAGGGATTTAAAAATTAAAAGCAAAAAGTTACCATGCATGCTTATAATTTTAAATTTTAGAATCTAAAAATTTCGACATCAAGCTAAACGTTTCGTTAGTGAAAGCAATAAAAATTAGAAAACTAAATAAAAAAAACATATTCGCGCTAAATTCATTTCTTATGTGCTTTAAAAGAGTGAAATTATGACCCATGCAGTCAAAATATTTTAGAAATTTTACCGAATTCGCACAATGAATAGAAATGTTAAAAATTGTGTTCAAAACAAGTTAAAATTACTGGCAAAAACCAGTTTTTAACGCTATTTTAACCAATGAGATTATGACCCCTGCAGTTAAATAATATCAAACAAATCTCACTAAGCTCAAGAGTTTTGTGTCAAAAATATAAACTGCGCAATATGCTGTTCCTCATCGCTTGCGATTAATAATCCTCTCCCTTTGTTAATGAAGCGGGAATGTAATTCGTTTCGTGAAAGAGTTTATTACTTGATCCGAAAGTTTGAAACATTCCTTTGAACTTCGTCAATGTAAAATGTAGTTCTAAAGATCTGAAAGATTGCTGGTCGAATAAATTTGCCCCATGTTTGAAACTTGGTCACTAACTGATGTGTAGTTTGAACTTACATATGAAAGTTTTAAGACTCGTTATCGAAATGAAGCGATAAAAATATATTGCTCAGTCATTTAAATACAATGAAAAGGAGAATAGTTTATTTTTATGCATATATACGGCACATTTATCTTAGTTTGAATTACATTTTGTAAAATTTATCAAAGCTTGAAAATGAGAAATATAAGTAATTATAACCTTGAATTAAGACAAGCGAAATTACATTATTATCAATAAATTAAAATATGCTCTAATTATGCAATATCTACTTTGGATCTTCAAAGAAGAGGGCAGAGTGGGCTTCGTGACCGAGCGTTCGGCAATACCTGCTCTGACAGCTGCCTACCAGCAGTAAAGAATGTGGCGGGTTAGATCGCCGCATTCACTGTTGTTGTTATTTCCTTCTCTGTGTGTTCTAAATTTGGAGACTTCCATTAGCGGTAAATTAGAATTAATATTTAGAAGAAAACGTGCAGAAGGAATACTAGCATTTTGAATAATAAGCTTGTTCCTTGGATTTTCTATCAATAATTTTTCAAGAGTTTTTGAACTTTCTTTTTATGTTTTTGCTACTTTTATTTTGATAACCTTATGAATTCCTTTAATAAAAAGCAATTTGAATAAGAAATACTTTATCTTTTCCAGCCGTGGAAAGCTAAAACGAAGCATCAGTAAAAATGATTTTTTGAGATAGATGAGCATTTTTGATTGCATGCTGACAAGGGAAATGTTGAACATTTTACGTTTATTTTCGAACTTTATTTTCAGCTTAAAACAAATAAGCGTACTTGAACAATAAAATATCTCAGTATTGTATCTAAATGTAGAGCTCGCAACATTAAACTTATTTGAAATACACCGCCAGCTCAGTCAATTCCATCCAAGGACTGCAGTTTCGTGCAAATTAGCACGAAACTGCAGTCCTCGGCTGGAATTGACTGAGCTGGCGGTGTATTTCATGTATTTCTGCCTTAGCCCTGGCTATAGGGCGGTAACTTGCTAAATATATTAAACTTATTTGCCATAACTATTTAGTTTACTGTTTGATTAGCACAAAACTTAATTTTGAGTTCTTCCAACACACAAGCTCAACATAAAACAATGTGCTAATCGAACAGCAAATTAAGTAGTTACGGAAAAAAGTGTCATGTTGCGGACTCTACGTCTGTACAAATACTGTGAGATGGCACTAAAATTAAAGTATACTATATGATAAAATGCAAAAAATTGAAAATTGTATTAGTATTACATATTTATTTCAATTTTAAATATCTTCATTATTAGCTAATTGTAATTTGGTTGCTTTATGTGTTGAAAATTTTGAGTTATTTTATTAATTACTTTTTATATTAATAAATGGAAAATGTATTTATAGCAACGGTTAAATATGCTTGAAGACATTTTAAGCATTTGCCATAAAGTAATAAAACTTCTCTGTTTTTCTTGCTTTTTTTTTAAACAATTCTACTATTAATTTTAATGTATTTCCGCTATACTTGAGATTCGCCTTCGTTATTTGACAAAGGAAAAAAATAAAACAACAACAAAAAAATGACAATGACTTCATTGTTAGATTTTTGTGAGATCAGCACAAAATATTACTGTTGTGAACTTTCTTTAATGAGTCACATATATGAACAAATTTATTCAGCTTTTAAACATTTCTCTTTAAAAGAATACACTGTTGGATTTAATAGTTGTTTTCGGATGAAAAGAAAACCTTTCAAAAAAATAAATAAATAAATAAATAAATAAAATAAATAAATAAAAAAATAATAATTATTATTATTATACCTAGTACTTGTAACAAAATAAGTCCTTTGTGTGATGACTTACTTGGCATTAAAAAGAAAAGTTTTAAATATATTGAAGTTACTAATTAGGTATCAATGAAACTGCGTTATAAAGGGTTAGAAAAATCAAAGAATTTTAGATAAATAATTCAAAATTCTTCTAGCTAAAATAGTGAGAAATACTCTAATACTGTGGCGTACCTAATATAATTTGAAGCAGTTCCTTAAAGTTTTGATAAAACTGTTATCAAAACAAGAGTTCTATTGAAGTATCTTTGTGACATACATTGCGTTAAAGAAAAAGTTCATTTTGCAGTAAGTTAGTGCCCCTAAGCCATATGGCTGAAGCAGAAAAACATGCAATACACAAGTCAAACCGGTTATCACATCCTGAGACTGCAGTTTCGTTCTTATTAGCACCTTTCAGTCAGGGATAATGAAAAACTGAGCTGGAGAAGCTCATTGAAGCTGAGCTTCAACAAACCAACAAACTGGTAGATAAAGAACATTTATCTCATTAGCGAGTGTCCTCAACATGGTATGGTTCGACTCGTGAACTGAAGGCTAAGCTTGGGTATTTAGCATTAAGTTATCGTTTCTAATCCAGGGCTAAGGCAGAACTACATGAGAGACTTTCCTCATTGAACATCCTGAAACTGCTGTTTCGTTCTTTCTAGAACTCCTCGGTCAAGAATAGGGAATAACCGAGCTGGAACCAAATGTCAACTCATTGAAGCTAAAATTGCCAACAAATTGGTAGATAAAACGCGCTAATCTAAAGACCTACTGGTTCGAATTGAAAAATTCTTTTTATGTTGAATAGTTCATTCATTGAGGAAGGCTATTGGCTATGTAACATCACGACATGACTAATATTAGTGGAGCAGCAATAAAAAATATTATAAAACCGAGAAGTTTTATATTATAATATAAAATGCTTGGAACGCAAAACACGCATAGCCACGGTGACTCGACCTGAAAGGGCAGGCTTCCTTATCCAGTGAGTGTAGGTTCGATTCTGCCATGAGGCAAATCTCGAGGGTAATTTTTAAAGAACATCCTAAAAAAAGGGTAAAAATAATTTGTAAAAATAAATATGTGACGTATCATTGTCTTATTTTTCTTATTAAATATTTAATTTAAAAAGCTGAATAGTTTGTTTGAATGCGCTCATATAAGGGACTACTGGGTCGAATAAAAATTATTTTTGTGTTGAATAATAGTCCATTTATTGAGGAAGACTATAGGCTATATAACATTACTCTATGACTAACATGAAATAGGGTTTCCTATCCCGCACCGAATTCAGTCACGCGGGATTTCGGCATTGTAAGCAGCCAATCCCGCGGGATTGACTTTAGTCTTCTAAAAATTAAATTTAAATGTCAAATAAAAAAACTTGTGCTTTTTACGAAAGGCTGCTTTCATTACTTGAATTAGTAGTATTCTTGAATTCCGTACACCAATCGTAGAGCACTACAAAGTCGGAGCCTAAGTAGCAATTATCGCTTGCTAAGCAAGAGTTCGACGTTCGAATGGGATGGGAAAGGATTTTTGCTCTAAAAATAATGAGCTTGATAAAAACACGTGCTGTGGCTCCTTTGCAGTTGGTTTTTACTGAAATTAAATAATGGAGGGGTTTTAGAAAAATATTCCCACTAACTTCATCACCTTCTGAACAGGATTTTTCTTTTCTTATGCTTGGTTTTTGCTCAAGAACGGCAAATTTCAAGCAAAAACGATGTCCATTGGATATGTGTTTTGCTTTTTTTAATTTTACTTGCATTGATAATTGCATTGATAACCCTTGTTGCTACATTGACATTGTTCATTGTAGCAGTAAATTTGATTCATTACAGCAAGGGGTGAAGGGCCTGATTATCCAAAAGATTCAGGAAGCTTGAGCTTCTCCTCGGAAATAACAGGAGGCACAAAAATGACTTCAAAATTTAAGTTTCTCTCTTTGAATATATTTCTTAAAGTATTCAAACATTGGCGCTCGCTAAATGAAAATTTTGGAATTATTTTAAATATTAAGTGAGGACACAGTTCATCCTTATATATTATTTCTGTAGCCTGTTTTTGGTTTCTACGCGAGATCTTCCCCAATTCTTGATCGATTTCTTTGATTTACACCTTACTTTAAAGCTTATCGTAAAGGCTACTGACGAAAAATCGACCCATGGTCTAAAAATTGTTTTTTCTGTTAAAAAAAACTGTTTTAAAGAATCAGAATGAGGTTTTTGGTTAAATTTAGAACTTTAACTTGTACTATGACCGACAGAGCTGAATAGCTTGATCGGCAGAACGTTCGACTGGTAACCAGGAGAATGCGTGTTTGGGCCTATGTCCGGACAATCTGCATCAAAAAATTAGAGAATTATCGCGCCTTACATAAACACTGAATAACAAATGTGAGGGAATAGATGAGATGGAAACGCTCCTTGCTGTTATAAGAACTTGATGAAACATGGAGCTAAATTGATTCTTAATTGAGAGGCTTTTTTTTTTAAAGCTTTGGCTCCGGTAAGAAAATTAAAGCATAATGTAAGCGAAAGTGTTGGGTTTAAGATTTTAAACTACAATGGAATTATTTTTTGTTCAGAAAAAATAATAAATCGTATATTGATATATAGATTCTTCTAATGAGTTTTTGACTCTTAGTACATATAAAAAAAATACTGTCTCAATTTGAAGGGTAAACTACATTTTTTTTCTTCTTTTTGTAAAAAACAAATAGGCTATCACATTTTTGCTACATTCGAAAAGCTACGCTTAAAAAAAAGAGTTTAATTCAAATTATTCTGTATTTTAACCGTGCTGTTAAATGATGAACACGTGCAGTCACTACTCAGCCACACTTTTAATGATATTTATGTTTGCATTGGAAATACATACAACCAAAAGGTGAGCGATGATCAAATTATCACAACGTTGTATTTAACGAGGTTTTGTTACTGATGTCTTTAAATTACATGCCTTCTCTTCTGCGCTTACTTTATTTCGGTTCTTCTTCATAATGTTCTTCCTTTGACATTTTTAAAGAGCGAAATGCCTTATGAAACGATTCGAAGAATAGTGCGGAGTTCCGCACGGGTCGACTAGTAAAACTTAGTAGCCAGTTATTTTCATCTGTAGAATTTGCCCCAACGTGTACATTTTTTTTTAATCACACATGATAAATTTTATGAAGTGATAAATCTGAAACAACAACTAACTACTCTCATCTGCTGTGAATAGGAGTAAAAACATATGTAATATACAAAAGTTCAGTATGTTTGGAGGGGGAAGGGCAGGGAATAAACTTTAGCGTAAAATTTTTAGAAAATATATATACTGAAAACAAAAGGGGGGGGGGTGCTGAAATGAGATTTAGCTTCCCCTAACTTTAGAGGTTAATCTGGCCTTGAAGGGGTGAATTGGTGAATACTGCTTGGTTTCACCGTTTCACAAAGTCGTAGACTCAGTAAAAGTTTTTGGATAACTTCGCTAATTTTACCTATCACTTTAAAGAGACATTCAAAAACATTAGCAGCTTAACTTGCTACACTGTCATTTGAATCATCCTGTCTTTTGTGCAAGTATTTGTCAACCCTTTCAAAGTCTCTTGCCGAATATATGTCAGGTTTTTCATAGCTTTCTTCTTTGGAGTGCATTTTTTGTAACGTTAAGGTTTTAAGCTTACAGTAGTGCTTCAACATTGCATTCAGGCTACTCCAGCGGATATTGGAATCGTAAATGAACTTTCTTTACTTTTCTGAAGCGTAATTTATTAGATTTTAAATTTTAGTGATGGTTTTCGAAAATGTTTATAAATACAGTGAAACCTGTGTAAGTTGACCACTCGCGGTGCAGCACTTTGGCGGTCAACTTAGACAGGTGGTCAACTTATAAAGGGCGGTACTTTTTTGTCATTTTTTGCACCATGTATTCGTTTTTTTTTTTTTTTTTTTTTTTTAGGAATTCACCCTTACTCTTTCTGTTCAACTCTACTTTCATTGTTTAACATTATTGAAAGTGAAACAATAATCAAAAATACTATTAAAATACTTTTGTTATTTTTCCCTGTCCGTTGTTTTTAATTATATTAGACACTGTGGTTTTAGAAATTCCATATATGCCAGCTAGTTTTCTCTGGCTTTCTCCATTTTCAATTACTTTTAATATTTCATACTTTTTATTAATCTGAAGTTCGGCTAACTTTCTTTTTGAAGCCTTTTTATGTAAAACTTATAGCACAAAAAGCAACAAGCTCGACTCTCCCAGTTCATAAAGGCAAAATTAAAATGTCCTATCTTTTAATCCCTTGCACCAGAAACATATAACTTTACTCATTACTAGGCCCCAGATCTGCCTACCCTCATTGCGAGGGGTACGCGTGTTTCAAGGGGCTAACGCCCTAGAAATCTTTAAATCGTAAAAAAAAAAAAAAAAAAAAAAAAAAAACCTAGCATTAAGGCTTATTCGCTTTTCAAATAGACACTGCTGGCCACTAGGGCCAGCATATACATATGGCCCTACATATTTTGTTGCAGGGGGCCCAAAATGTATAGCTCCGGGCCTGCTCTTTTTAGCAGAATTCCTGTGTTGCCACAACATATTGCAACTGGAAAAAAAAACTGAACTTTTCTACTGACACCTATTTTCGTTGAACAGAGTACAAAAAGCTATCTCAAATAGAACAAGAAATGAAAAAAAAGTTTGGAGAATAAAGAGCAGCATAAGATTTATGCTGCTGTTTTGTTATAGTAAAATGCTAGTATGTCATCGAAGCATTAAAAACATTCGTTGAAAGCTATAAAAAAATATATATGTGTTATAATAATAATAAATAAATAAATAACAAAATAAAATAATATGCTGAAGAAAGTTGAAAAAATAAATCAAGTGGTCAACTTACAAAGGGTTTTTTTACAATACTCCAGACCAAATTTGGCGTACATTAGTGGTCATGATAGACAGGTAGTCAAGATAGAGAGGTGGTCAAGTTACAGAGGTTTTCCTTCATTATATGAGGTAGGGCTAATTCCGTTCCTGACAAAAGCGGTCAACATAGACAGATGGTCAACTTAGAAGGGTGGTCAACTTTACATGTTTTACTGTATTAAGCATTTTCTCAATTGCTGAATGTATGAAAACTGAAATCTCGAATGAGAATATCATTACTAATTCATTTTTAGGAAAATATACTCTATTTTTATTGTGTTCTTTAATGATTAATCTACCGTTGAGCTTTGATCATATATGATACAAAGTTTTTTTGCTCTTCTTACAGATATACGATGAAGGTGATTCAAACTTCACATCATGCATGTGAAAATACTCGTTTTATGGACGACAAAAGCTGGAAAACGCTTGCATGGAAAACATTTGCGGGATCGGAAAACCCCGCGAGATTGAGAGCAAAATCCCGTGGGATCAATCCGGCTAAATATCCTGCGGGATCCCGCGTGATTCGGGATCGGGATTTCGGGATTGGAAACCCTAAATAGGAGTGCAGCGGCAATGGTTTAGGGCCGAAACTTCGCAGCCAAAAATTTGCCGGACAAAACTTCGCGCCTAAAACTTCGCGCGGTCAAAACTTCGCGTGGACAAAACTTCGCGTGATCAAAACTTCACGTGGACAAAACTTTCCGATTCATAACTTCACGTGTCTAAAACTTTGCCGATCTATAACTTCGTGCATCTAAAACTTCGTCTATTCAGAATTTCACGTAGGTAGATCGTCCCGCATTCATAACAATGAAATTCCATAAATATATCACATAAACTTAGCAAACAAGTAAAAATGTTTCTTCTTCTTCTTTTTTATTTATTTATTTATTTTTTTTTTTTGGTATTTTTCAATGATTTCCAGGAACGCATTAGATACACACTGTATAAAAAATTAATTTTTCATAATGAATTACTTAATTTCAAGTTAATCCTAAGTAAATTTAATTCTAGCAAGTTAATGAAGAAATAAATTGATATAAATTTGGAGATTAAATTAAGATTAATTCATCACTTTTCCAAAAACGATTAATTAGTTTTATAATAACAATTTAATGTCCCATAGCTAACAAACTGAAAAAAAAATTAATGATTAAAAAATTTTGTATTTCATTTTAAATTTTTTCATCATTTATTCCTAATACCATTATAAAACTATTTGTTCAAAATTTGTGAGTAAAGTTCAGAAGTGATCCCCCTCCCCTCTCAACTTGCTTTCTACGGTGTTTTACTCATAATTCGCTCGCCTCTCCATTCGAGCGAGAAATTGAATGATCGATTTTTTTTTTGAAATTTTAAATCCTAATAATGCGGAGGAGATGTTTTATGATATATGGATTCATAAAAAAAAGTAAAAAATAAAATTTTAAGATAAGAACTGCCATAACAGAGATGAATTTTAGAAATTTGAGGGTTTTTAGCAAAAAGTGATCTTAAATAAATTATAACATAAAGTGTACTACCGTGTGTAGGCAAAGGGCAGTAACTGCAAATTTTTCGTTTTTCAATTTTTTGGATTTTTGTCATCTATTGTACGATATATTTGTTGTACAATTTTGCTTATTTGATTTCCGCTAAAAAGAAAGCGCGAAAAAAGAAGGTTAATTCCAACATTTTCCAATTGTTATTATTGAATCCACTACACATTTCTTCAAATATCTCGAAAACTCGTTTTTGCAGATACTGCCGTTTACCTGCACACGGCAGTATATAGGAATTAAGTTGGGACTTTTACCACTAGTCGTTATGTCGTTATAATGGAATGGTCTGTATAATGTGTAGTCGTTTTAACGAGGAAGGACTGTTGATGTAAATTAAAGATTTTTTTTTTCCATTAAAACTAAAATAATTTCATTTTAAGAAGTTTTATTTCAGATGCGATAAGTAATATACGTACGAAAATTTGTTTGTGCGAAGTTCTGTACGCACGAAATTTTGACAGCGCGAAGTTTTGTCCAGGCGAAGTTTTGACCGCGTGAAGTTTTGTCTATGCAAAGATTTGGCCGCAAAGTATTGTCCGACGAAGTTTCGGTCGTGAAGTTTTGACCCATTATCAGTAGCAATATAAAATGTTATGAGAACGGGAACATTTATTTATATTATAATGTTATAAAGCTGAAGAATTTGTCTGTTTGAACACGCGACTACGAATTGAAAAATAATTTTTGTCTTGAATAGTCCATTTACTGAGGAAGGCTATAGGCTATTTTTTAAACCAGATTGACCGAAAAATTTGTTATTGAAAATTAAATGTTTAATTAACTGTTTAGTTCTATGAATTCCTAATACAGGGTGGGGTAAGTTAACTCTTCGAGAGGGCGCTTACCGACAGCGTCTATAGCTGCGATGAACCATGCCATTGCTACGCTGTTGTGATCAGTGAACAGGTTTTTGAATGCGTTTATTTTTCGATGTTCAGGTACATAATTTGTTCTTGCAGTATTTCTCTATTTTTGTTTTCCTTATTTCTCCAACGTTTGTTTTTGTTCTTATAGTTGAAGATAGTTACATATCTAAGTAAAAAATTTGATTTGTCGTATATTTCAATTGTAATTGTTCTTTATAAAGTTTTTATTATAGCATATTTTATTTCGCAAAAAAACTGTAAATTGCAGGGGAAATAACCGCTTCACTCGCTAAAAGGCAGGGTTACGTTAGCGTGGTTGCTTGGCGCGTTAAGCGATGAACTATGTAGTTGAAGGATTGCTTTGAGATTTAAAGCAACAATAAATTTAATTTAATGTTTTGTATGCTTTTGGGCTGATCCTAGGCTCCAAAACAGATCGTAAACTGTAATCCATGGGCTTAAATCTGGCGTGTAAGTTGTCCAATCTATCAATAATATCAAATGCACTTATGTCTTTTTAACCATGTGAGCTGGTTTTAATGTAGTCATCTGCCAGCTAGGTTGGCTAGGTATGTGAGCTGCTGTGAGGGCTTTTTGATATGCGCATTTTACATTGCGGAAACACTCTTTGGCGCATGTAAATTTCACATCATTCTAAAATGTCCCAATGGTACAATTTTTGATTAATTTTTACGTCTTTATAAAAAAAGGGGGGAGGGCGTTTTGCCAGGCAAATTTTACTCTAGACCAAGACAAACTTACTATTTTGATGCAGTGGCCGATGGGATTGTAGTGTTTACATACTTTGGTCTATGGTTCAGGAAACTATGAGCTGGTCCTACTGCTCATCATCGGTGAAAAGGCAGTGACATTTATAGCAGTGCTGACTTGCGGCCGATCTGAAAAGCTTTTGGAATTTTTAGGGATGAACGATGTTTTTTTCTCAATGAAAGAATGAACTTGGAAATTGTAAGGCTTCTATTCGAGTTCTGTTTCTGCTGTCATCCATATTGATAGGTTACATATTCCCATTTCCCGAGCGGGTTTGCTCGTGGAAACCCGTGCATTTCATCGAATTCCATGGCCTTTTTGATAGCAGATTTTTGAAAGTGTTCCTTGTACGTTTTTTGCTCTTCCTGGGCGGCGACCATAATTTCCCAGCTCATCAAAACTAAAATAACGAGAGGTGTCATTTAGACCCAAAGCATTTTTTTTTTTCAAATTGCTCTTTTGTATTTTCAAAAAAAAATTAATCCTTTCTTGACTTTTTCAAAATCATCGTGCTTTGTAATAATATAATAATTCCAAGGAAATAGTATTCTTTTAAAACCCGAACTAATGGGTTATGCCTAGAATAGCAGGCGTTATTTTGACCCCCGTTTGAGAAAAAGAGAAATGTCAACTCATTTACTGCTGATGAAACAAAGCAGAAACTCAAACATGTCTCCCGGAACATCCCATTGCAAGAAGTTGAAGCATTCATAATCGTTTTGTTCATCAAATGTAGTATTAGCCGCTAGTTTCTGAAATGGAACTTGTCGCAACTGAAACCGTGCTGGCTGCTTTTAGGATAATTTATTTACTTTTTGTTTCGAAAACTTCATTATACATTCTAAAAGTCTCATCCTTTATTAAATGTATTTGTTTTGCATATTTTTATTTTAAATTAAATTTTACAATGTATGCTACTATGCGTTGATCGATGCAGATCTCTTCTCAGATAGTCAAAACTTCCGCGCTGTATTTCTAGGTATACGGAGATCACTTTAATTATAATGTAAAACGGCTGTTTTCATCATACATTTTGCAGTTACACATTGCGCAATCAAGCCACCGTTCTCCTTGCTTCAGGCAATAAGGGGCTTTAAAGTCATTTCGGGCCTGAGACATTTTAAAATAACTGAAAAATTGGTAAATCATTAAAACGGATTTTTAATAGTCATTGAAAGCCAAAGCCCTGCCACAACTTGAATATTTGATGAGCAAAAGAGCAAGAGTGGTAGAGAGATGAGCAAAACTTGTGAGAGAGGCTTAAGGAAAATGTTGCAAGCGTGAAAACAGATATGTTTTCATAGTAAATAACAATCAGATGAAGAATATTTGATACGAAGTCGGAATTTGAAGAATTTCAGCATAATGAATCACACCCAAATTGGTTGATTGATTGGTTAGGGTGGTGAGCTGGACGCGACTTGCTGCCAATGATGGGAATGCCTGTCATTAGCCCTGTCATTTAGAGGGTAAGGGGGTGGTTTATTGCACCTCCCACACGGCTTAGAGAAATAAATGTATTTACATTTGGGTGGGCCGTGGGAGTGATTTTTGCTGTTTTCCGTTGAGCAATCCATTCAAATTGCACCCTTTGCCGCCCCCCCCCCACGCCTTGCCGGGAAAATTTCAAATGACGGGCTTGCATCGTGGCAGGTCCTAAGTCATTTCAGCATAATGTATGTAAAACATTAAAACGGATACTTAATAGTATATTTATATAACTTTATGTCAGCTTAAGAGCATTTTAAATAATAGGGGAAGGTTGCCGTCAATAAACCACATAACAGTTTTCGATTTTTTTTTCGAAAGAAAATCCAACTCAAATTTCACGTTAATTATAGGAACAATTTCTCAGTATGTTTCTCTTTTAATAATAATATTCACTTATATGATAAATATACACATTAAAGAATGAAAATTAAAGTTCAATATTTATAAATTGTTGCATTTTTTGGAACAGCAAAAGTATTTCAAACTGTATCATTATGTTTTAAATTTTTAATCAATTTTATAAAAATATTTGCCTTGAAATTGTAATAAAGTATAAGAGTTTCATGAGTTACTGAGATTATTTTTTTCATTGTCATATTTATTTTTAAAACAATTGAGCAATTTTCAAAGCTAACTGAGCTGAAGATACAGCAATATTTTAGATGTTCCATGAATGAAACACTTGATCTGGTGGTACATTCATGGAAAAACCTAGTAGTCTAATGATCCAATGATATCAACTGCGTCATTTTAAATATTGTTATAGATGTTACTGCTGTGGCGAATCATGATGAAACATGAAGTATGGGGAATTGTATTTGAACAGGCACTCTTTTAAGTCAATGTTCACGGTTAGATGGTCAGTGATATTCAAAGCATGTTATAACTAAATGAAAATCTCAATAATTAGTAAGATAATGGTAGAAATCTTTTCTGACCAATTAACAATATTATTAAAACTCTGGTACAGGAAATATCTTCGCGGTCTAGTCATGGAACTGGTTCATTGACGAGTACCTTCCTCTATGACTTTTACTTTAAAAATGGTATTTTAAGGCTTTCTGCCCAAATTCAAATGATCGACAATGTGCCCCCAATTTTTTCTATACATTTCAGTAATTAAAAAGTGTATTTTTTATGCTATTAAAAATGAAGTAAAATATATATTTTTTTAATTTACGTCTTTAAAAATCGCCGATTTTTTTCCATTTTTCTCAACTTGAGGGCTTTTGCGCGATTTCAAAAAATATTTATATTTTTTTTTATTATTTTTCCCGTCATTAGGATGCCTATGAGCAAGTTTTCCGTGCTATTAGAAATGGATTAGCAAAAAAAAAAAAAAGTGTTTTTCGACCTACCCTACTAGACAAGCTTCATAGATATTCAGATGTATTCAAAACAGATTTGAAGGGGAAAATATGCCTATTCAGGAATAATGTTTCAATTCAGTGCATCCGATGAAATAATGGAGGCTGATGAAAATATTTGACTATGTAAACCCATGCTAGAAATATATTGTGGTTTTAAAGTACAGTGTATATGTTGATATTTTATATCCAGTAGATCTCAAGTAGAAAATCAATCAACACTAAGATTCAAGAGACTTTTTTATAAATGTTGCTGACATATATTGATTCCTTCAGGCAACTTTCAGAGGATGCTTGATAAATGATAAATCATAGGAACCGTCTTTTGGGTGGTATTTTTCAAATTTAAAGCTAATTTAAAATAATTTTTCCAAAGAGCATTTTGTTGAAAATTTTAAATTGACTCCGGTGTACTTAAAATTATTGCTGCATAATATAGTTTGTTTTAATTTTAAAAAAATGGATTACGAGTTTTTAGAGAAAATAAAGAAAACGTGCATTATTTTGATATAAATGTCATGGATTCTCATAGGATAAATGCTGAAGAAATAAACATGTCAAGTTAAAAATTATAAACCGTAAGATAACTAAGATAGCAATTGATTACACAAAAATAAAATTAATAACTTATCTTAAAATCAGTTGACGTAATGATGAAATGAATTGTAATTTTTTATTGGGTAAATACAATTGATAAATAATTTACCCATGCCGGTAAGATTCTGGTTCAGTTTCATTAATGCTTTACTTGTTTCCAAGATATAAAACCATAAAATTCAGTAAAATAATTATCAACACTAGAAAAATTAAAATATCGTAGAAATCACGAGTGCAGAATTATGTTACATGCAACACTATAAGCACAGAAAGTGGGAGAAAGACGAAAAATAAATAAAAATAATAAATAAAACATAGACGCACATCCAACTACAAAAGTTCAATAACTGAAATTGCTCAAGGAGTAAACAGCAAGTACGTGATTATATTTAAACATATTTGTCACGTCCGCGGGCAATACTTCAGTCAGGAAGAGTTTTCTTCTTTCTGATAATAAATTTAATCTCTATGATGCATTTATATAGTTTCCGTATTCTACAGAAATAGAATTTTGATTTACTTAGCATATGACTTTAAGGTCAACAGAAATGTAATAATGAACACCTCTTAATACTGTATTAGAAATAATAAAAAATAATGGAACGAAATAATGATGATTCTAATAGCTCCAGGAAGAAGTTTAACATTTTGAGGAAAGGAAAATAGTCGTTCGTATTTTAAAGTCGTTCATAATTTTCAGTTTATTTGAAAATAAATTTTTAGTTGACCAATTCTAGTCATGCCAATCCCTCCGTGTCGTTTTCGATCACTCACGAGGGTGAAATCACGTTTCATTTACTAATCAAATACCAGAATCGTCAGTAACCAATTCAAAAATGACAGTGAAATTTAATCCAAGCTGTGCGAGAATCGGGGTGAATGTTTCTCAATGCATGTCCAATCAACATATTCGATTATTTCCTGATTTTCAGAGACTTTTTTCGGAGAGTATTTTAAATCCGATCTCTTCAAACTCTCAGTATTCATTTTCAGTAGTTTGGGCGTTATAGTTTTCATATGTATTTTTTAGATGCTTCAAAATTTCGTTTTAGATTATATTTTTTTTTTGTGGGCCGTTTTGGGGTTTCGATTTGGTTTGGATAAACTATCTTTTGAATTTAAGTTTTTATCTTTAAACTTCTATGTTCTTTCAGCCGAAATCTTTAATACTTTGTAATAGTTCATGTATTATTGTCACGTGATTTGCTTCTAAAGCTGACCCACACAACGAACCAAATAAACTGAAACGAGTGAGCAATATTTGATTGCCCAAAGAAATAATACTGACATGAGCCTATACGGGAACATTCTTTAAAAAATGAAGAAAGATGAAAGTAAAGTTTCTTGAGTGATATTTAAGAATGATTTAGAGAAACATAAAATAGTCCGGGTTTTGGTGTCACATCTTTTTTTAGTACGATAAAAGTAAGATTTAAGACAAAATGGTAAAAATGTAGTTAAAGTGATGAAATTAGCTGGCTGGTGATTCTATAGAAATGTCAAAATCCTCCCCAGATTTCTTTTTTTTTCAAAAAATCCCTTATTGTGACCTATTATTTATTCAAAGTACTTTCTTGTACATAAATACACTATTAGTTTGCAAAAATTTGATTTATTGTTTTTCTTTTGACTCTAAACGTGGGAGGTTGTAGAAAAGTCTGAGCAAATGCAAAAAAAAAAAAAAAAAACATGCGTCTAAGTTTTCTCAAGTAAAGTAAAACAGTTTGCTAATTTTTAAAAAAAAAACATGTTTATTCTAAAAGATTAGATATTGGCACAATAACATTGACTGTTCCTTTTTCATTTTCATTAAGATAAGTATTTTAATTAGTTTAGTTATTTTACAAAAAATATTTGTGTTATGTTAGTCTCGAAAATGTACTATTTCTGTTTAAACACTAAACCAGATGGTTGTACCAAACAGCACTTTTTATTTTCTTACATCTGTATCATATCTACTTAAAAAGAGTAAAATAATTATTTTGGATACAGTATATGTAAAATAATTCGAGTTACTTTTGAACTGTGACTTACGTAACATTTTAAAAATAACAGCTAATATTGAAAACTTATTTCATTTAAGGTTTATTTTCATGAACAATTTTGAATAAGTAGACATTCTACATTGATTAAAAATATTTAGGGTGAAAAATTCCTTTAGATGTGTTACAATGTAGACCTTCTGTCTACTTAAAAAAGCTTTCTTAAAGGTCTTCTTTAAAAAGAAATGCTTCCAATTAAAAAATAAGTATTATTACTTCCTTTTACAAATAGAAGGAAGTATTGTATTCGCGAAAAAAAATTCATCCAAAAATCGGCCTTAATTTAAATTTTGCTCGTCCCCGAATGAGTATTGAGTGTTTTCTTTCAACCTGATCACACGTGGATATATGCCTAAGAAAGTAGAGGCACCTGAAATATAGATTTTGACGATCCCTGAAATAATTACAACGACTTTTATCGTGACGTCTGTATGCACGTATGTATGTGCGTGTGTGTGTGTATGTGCGTATGTATCTCGCATAACTCAAAAACTGAATGTCCCGGAAAGTTAAAATTGGGAACGTAGGTTCCAATAAGGGTTTAGTTGTGCACCTCCCTTTTTGGTTGCATTCAGATGTTCCTAAGGGGGTCTTTTACATCTTTTTGTGTTAAAATCATTGTTAATTTGAATGCAAACTCAAGTGGTCACCACGTTTTTTCGCGTAATTGGCGACACATTTGGAGGTTTTTTTTTTTTACATCTGGTTTATTTTGGCCACTATCTGCAATATTTTAAGAGTTAAGCAGTGAATCATATTAAAATGCCCAATATTGGGAAAATTAATATCTATAAAACGTATTTTTGCTTCAGTTTGCAACAAACTTGGGGTAAAAATACTTAAAGTGTTTAGTTACTTACTCCATGTCCTTATTATCACTAAATTGACGTAAAAAGAAGTCATGTGATGCACACATCAGTTCGTTTTCTTTTTTTATAAAGAAGGATGGGAAAAACAAAATGAGTAAATGAGTACTCTTTTAAATATGTATTCGACACAAGAATCGAAGCTTAAGAATTAAGAAAGTAGAAAGACAAATTTTACAAAAGAAAACGTTTCAATTTTTTAGAAAATATATCCACTTATTATTTAAATGAAAGAATGTCAGCTCGTTGGAAAACATTTAAAGATGTTACGTGATACAGTAACAATAATTGCTGCTGCAGCATATTACAGATAATGCAGTAATGATCACTTAGAAATTTAAACATTTGTGGTGACATCCAGAATTAAAATACATTTTGCAAAAATGTGTGAACATTTGTCTTTTCAATATTACATATTAATTCAGGATGTTCAACACGATTCGTTCGATGAATCGGTAACCTTGAAGAATAATATGTCGTTGAAAAGTACTACGGTGTTTCTTATGACGATAATTAGTATAAGGGAAGGTTGCCGTCAATGAACCACATAACAGATTCACCACCACAGTCAAATTTCACGTTAATTATGGGAACTAATTCTCATTATATTTGTCTTTTAATAATAATATTCACTTTTATGAAAAGTATACACAATAAAGAGTGAAAATTAAAAATAAATATTTTAGCATGTGGTCCATTCATGGTAACCGGTTGCTATGGATGGACCATCAAGTTTCCATCGATGGACAACATTCTTGAATTAAAAAATCAATGCGTAACTTATAAATATCTACAGTAGGTGATCAATAAACTCTACAAATAACAATAAGTTATGGAAAAAGAGATTTATTATTTTCTAAAATGTTTTATTTTCCGATAAGAGGAACATACGAAAACCCAGCCCTCATACAACACACAGCTATTGTCATCACACGTCGTTCACCAATTGATATTTTCCCAACCTGTGCAACACCGTTCTTAGTTAATATATTTTCAACCTCTTTTGAACTGTTGAGAGTTTTGTTAAATCCATTTTGAAAATTTTCGTTTTGACACAAATCGAACTTACTTTTTAAAGTATCAAAGAACTTTTTGACTACTTTATTACTAAAACCAGGAGCTTAAGTCTCAAACTACTAGAGAATATAGTACTAACAGACTTTTTGCCTTAGTTAATTCTGTAGGACATGTTATTTTTCTCAACCTTTTGAAAAGCCGATTCCCCCAATTTTTCGGAAGTAATTTCAAAAACGTCTTCTCTAGCTTCAAAATACGATTCACTAATCATATTCTTATTTCGGAGGATTTATTTCCTAAATTTGTAGTAAGTTACTAAGGTAAAACCAAACAAGTTTTAATCTTCCATACGACTGTTTAAAGTTGTTTTCTATACTCTATACTGTCGAGAGACTTCGTTAAGGTCCATACAATAATTTTTGTAAGTTACTGTGGTACGTCACATGCTCTGACTTGCCCACTTGTCATATTTTACTACTTTTTACAATTTTTTGGAACAGCAAAAGTATTTGAAACTGTATTACTATTTTTTAAATCTTTAATCAATTTTTCAAAAAAATCGAGTTGAAAATATAATAAAGTAAAAAGGTTTTCATGAATTACTGGGAACCTTTTTTTTATTATTATCCTTTTTATTTGAAAACAATTGAACAGTTTTTCAAGGTAATTGAGCTGAACTTTCGACAATATTTGCGATTTTCCATGAATGAACCACTTTGTCAGGTGGACCATTCGTGAAAACACCTAGCGGTCCAATGATAGCAACTGCGTCATTACGAATATACTTATAGGTGTTATTGCTGTGACGAAACAACATATGGAGAACTGTACTTGAAAAGGCATTCTTTTAAGTCAATCTTCACGTTTAATTGATCAGTGATATTCAAAGCATGTTATAACTAAATGAAAATCTCAATAATTAGTAAGATAATGGTAGAAATCTTATCTGACCGATTATCAATATGATGAAGTAATTTTAGCTATTTGACGACTCTGCAGTAGATTGTTTTCAAACAAAGGAAGATACTAGAACTGATTACGCGTCTGCACAAACTCTGGTACGGGAAATATCTTCGCGGTCTAGTCATGGGAACCGGTCCATTGACGGTAGCCATCCGCTATTGGCAGAATACTAGAATTGTGTGAAACTATTAATTTGTATAAAGTTAACTTTTTAAAAGAGAGATATTAGGATTTAATTAGCCCAAAAATGATGTTATTCAGTTAGTAAAAGTAGTTTTTTTTATTATTTAAATTGAATTAATTGAATTGAATGATTCTATTAAAATTTTTACATTAATGCAGAAAAAAGTAAACAAAGAAACATAATGCAACATTATAAAGGTTCATGAAAAGTGTTAAAGTAATATAAGAGCAAGTGATTAATTGAAAAAATATATGTATGCTTTCCTGGTTATTCGAGGGTTACGTCAGTTACGTTACGTTCGTCACACACAATCTTTTGTAAAAGTACCTTCAAGGGCCCCCCCCTCCAAAAAAAAAATCAGCTGTAATAAATCTACTGTATGCTTTTTCAAAAAATAGACTGTTTACCTGTTACAAATATATCAGCTAATTTTAAATGCCTGTGTAACTTTTAGAAAAAATTGCCTCGTAACATAAGCATTGTTTCTCGGGGTAGCGAAAATGTTCCATTGGTTACAATGCCTTTTTTAGTGAAAAAATACCTATCAGCGATTATTTAGCTTCGCATTCTTGATAGAACTGAAAATAAATCACCTTGTACATTTTAAATCTGCACATTAAATATTTTTTTCCAACATTTACTCCCGGTTTTAAGTAAAAAAAAAGTTAGAAAATCAGCTGCGAATGTTACGCCAGTCACTATGGAATGACCCTGGCGACTATTTAGCTGTAGACTGCCGATATTTCGTCAAAGAAAACGTAAAATCTATTGCCTTTATGGCATTATTTGTACAGGACTGTAAGGGAAAGTTAAGTAAAAAATTCGCTTTTATAAAAGACCCTTTATTATTTATATATATATATGTATATATATATATATATATATATATATATATATATATATATATATATATATATATATATATATATATATATATATATATATATATATATATATATATATATATATATATATATATATATATATATATATTAATTAATAAAATTACCTCTTTAATCAATAATCATAGTAAAAATTAAATTTTAATGTTCCATTTAATTTGTATTTTTCCCTACAGCACTTTTAGTACTCAATCATTAATTTGTTTACCATTCTGTTAAATTTATTATTGCAGAAATGACTATTGAAGACGTTTTTATGCAACTTAAATCGCGTTTGCTAATAACATCCATATTCATTGTCACAATCTTTCACGTTATTTGATTAATTGCTTTCTGGTAATTACACGACTGTCAGAAAAGACTGCCAATTCTTTGTATTCATGGGCGGAGATAGTAAAACGTCTCGCCACATTTCAGCGTTATTGCGTCAGTTTTTGATGAATGAGATTTTCATGAGCAACGAACACACGCATAACTTTCAAGTTCATTTCATTTTCTGGTAAAAATATATTTTATGAGTAAGAAATAAATTAAGTTTAAGATATATTAATATAAGAACACATAAGCAAGCTGGTCAGATATAACTGACAAACAATAATAACGTGGAACATCTCGTACAGAACTTTTAAATTCATGAACTACTTTGGTATTTTGGTCACATTGTGCTTAAATATATGCATTGTTTCAATGAATATATTTTTGCGTACAATAAACCACATTAACTCAAACATGAAATCAACATGGTTTTAAGTACAGTATTTGAATATTTACATTTTTTAAATACAGCTTTTTCACTAAACTCAACCTCGTTTTATTTACCTTGAAACCATAGCCATAGACTGAAAATACTATTAAAAAAAGTCAACCACTCAGAATTCAAAAGAATATTGTTGAAAAAATGTTGCCCGAAGAAAAATTTGGCTAAATTAGAAACCGATGTTTCGCAACGCCCAAATAGTGTTTTAGTTACACTTTTGTAAGCATCAAATACTGGGTGATCCAAAAATCGGGACCAATTTTAGAAATGATTGATTCAAACACGAATAAAGATTTAAAAAATGCGGTTTTCACCGAGTGGATGGAAAAGAAGCCTGTACTTGTCTGGCAACGAAACAAAAGTTATTCTGTTGGCGACCAGCAAATGGCGCTGTCGGACTTCTGATGAAAGATCATGCAAAGCAAGAAGGGATATAAAAAGGAGTAACGGTGGCAAGTCGAAGCTCATATAAATTGAAATGCAGTCCATAATTGAAAACGCCTTCTTAGAAACTATATTACAGGAATTATGGAGAAAGAAGAAGCTTTAGTGCTATCTGTTGGTAGAAAACAGAACTATTTATGTTTCGTTGCCACACAAACCAGTATTTTGTTCCATTCGTTCAATGCAAACCGCATGTTCTTGTCTTTATTCATTTTCGAAACATTCATTTTATAAAATTCGTACTTACTTTTGGATCACCCTGTATTTTATTTTTAACGCAGTAGGTATTTTTTCCATTTAGTTCATGTTTAAATGATTTAATTCGTTGTTTGGGGCATGTGCACCTTTTTTTTTTCTCATAAATAATCCCAATACGTTTTTGTATGATTAACACCATTTCGTCGTACTTTTTTCCCTTTTGTTGCTGTGTCAATCTTTCCTTAGAAAGGAAAGCTTCTTGATGCATCTTAAATCTTTGATTGAGGGACGCTCCGTCCATTTCCATATTCATATATTCTTTCTACGCATCGAACCATTGGTTCCCTGTCATTTTAAACAAAGAAAGTACATGAATTTTAGAATAATGTAATTAGAAAATAAATAGGATGCAATGGAAATATCATAGTGATTTTTATAGAGTACAAGCTATATTCCTTCGTCTTGCCTATATCGAGCAAAAAAGTCTTAGTATTCCGAAATGTTAAGGAAAGTTGCCAAGTTTGAAGCTTGAAAAAATGGAAGGCACCACGCGACTTTAACGTCTGCGTGCAGTACGAGATCCATCCAGACTTCCATTTCTTACCGAAATTTGCTAAATTTGGTGTTTTTTCTAAAAGTTTCTGCAGATTTTGATACTTCATATTTTGATATCGGGAAGACGACAGCAAATGATTCATGATTCAAGAAAATGTTTTGCTATGGTAATTCGTTTGCTATTTATTTAGATTTCTTCTTTATTACACTATCATATTGTTACCTGGTCAAGATTTGGCGTTTTTGAATCGCCAAATTGAAACAGTTTTAATCAATAGCAATCATTTGATTTTTATTCGTTTCTGTTTATTTTCTTGCAGTATGTAAATGTAATGAATGCACTGCTTCTTATTTAGATTTTTCCCTCTTGACCTTTTAGCTTTTTTTTCTGTGTTAGCAAACTTACTACTTTTTCCCTTTCCAAGGCGTATTGTTCCCTGCTTGTGATCGAAAATTTCCAAAAGCCAGCTCTTCTATTTGTTTGTCTTTCTTTTTTCAATGTACTTATTTTTTCATTACTTTTTGCAAGAAGAACTTTGTCCAAATCTTTTCCTTATGTACAGACTTAGATCACTAGGTAACTGTGCGTACGTTGTTTTTAAATCTTAACAATTGAAAAACATTGTTTTTTCTACTTAAAATACACCACCAGTTCAGTTATTCTATCCTAGAACTGCAGTTTCGTGCTTTTTTGCACTCATCAGCCCGGAATAGGAATACTTAGGGCGGTAACTTAATACAAAATACCATGCTTTGCCATCAATCTTTGAGTTGAACCGCACCATTGCTGCGGTCACTCATCTGGTGTTCTAATTCTAAATTAGCTACCAGTTTGTTTGGCTCTCTTGTCTCCCTTAAGAGGTTTCTCGCCTCCAGCTCATGTGATTCCCTATTCCGGGCTGATGAGTGCTAAAAAGCACGAAACTGCAGTCCTCGGATAGAATAACTGAGCTGGTGGTGTATTTTAAGTATTTCTGCCTTAACACTGGCTTAGGGCGGTAACTTACTACAAAATATTGTTTTTTCTATTTTTAGGAATTAGAATAGCTTAGCAAATGTATTTAACTTTAAGCTATCAAGTTATCAGCCATCATATTATATATAAATTATCAATCTAGGGGTGGGTGGCCCAAATTAGGTAGGTCGCCCAAAGCGGGTAGGCCTTCGTATGCCCCCTCATGGCGTGTTCGCGGCGATGCATACGTGTGTCTTGTTTACCTGAACACACCCCGATTTTTAATCAATCCCATCAGTGAAGCGGCATGGCTCAAACAGGCTTAAAATTTAAAAAAAATGAAGTTTTGTAACTTGTGAGCATATTTTTTTGATTGTCGATGATATTACATTATTCTGACTTTCATCCACCTACAAACTATGGTGGTAATTTTTTTGTTTCTTTTTTAAACTTAAGGTTATAATTCTTGAAATAAAAAACGCGCCTTCGAGCAAAGCGAGTCGGACAAAGCGGGTTTAGGATTTAATCATATATTTATTTATAATTTCTTGACACATGCACTGACTTAGATTTTCTATTTCAATAGGATACGAATAACTCTAAAAAGTAATTTTTTAATAGCAATTTAATTAGTCTATTAATTAAATCATTTATTTTTTTATGTTTTATAAACAAATGCGCTGTTTTTAAATTGAATAAGTACAGCTTTTTTGTTTATTTTAATAAATTATAATTTTATATTTAATTTGCAAATGTACCAAATCACAATTAATTAAGTTTACCTGCTTTGGGCCCCTGGTAGGGTTAAACGAGTTTTTCAAGTGGTTGTCATGTTTGATTATAAATAAATATTGTGTTTGAAATAATAAAAAATCATGTTTTATTTTGAAGTTCAAGAACACTGCAGGGAATAAAACCGAAATTGTTGCGATAAAAATGCAAAAACCGCAATGTTCGAGCATTCTTCGAAAACATACCCGGTTTGGACCACCCTTCCCCATATGTGATATATAATATAACAACATAAATGATACCATAGCAAAATTATTATTATTCTTAATTATATCCTACCTTAAGTATATCCGTAATTTTAGAATATAATAGGAGAAGGCTGCCGTCAATGAAACGGTTCCATGACTAGACCACGAAGATATTTCCCGTATCAAAGTTTGTGCAGACACGTAATCAGTTTTAGTACCTTCATTTGTCTGAAAACAGTCTTCTGCAGAGTCGTCAATTAGCTAAAATTACTGCACCATATTCTTAATCCGTCAGAAAAGATTTCGACCATTATCTTACTAATTATTGAGATTTTCATTTAGTTGTAACATACTTTCAATATCAGTAATCACGTAAACGCGAACATTGACTTAAAAGAGTGCCTTTTCAAGTGCAATTCCCCATACTTCATGTTTCATCATGATTCGTCACAGCAGTAACACCTATAAAAATATTCAAAATGACGCAGTTGCTGTCATTGGACCGCTGGGTGTACTTACGAATGGACCACCTGACAGAGTGGTTCATTCATGGAAAATCACAAATATTGTTGTAACTTCAGCTCAATTATCTTTGAGAATTGCACAATTGTTTTGAAATAATTATAATAATAAAAAAAACTCAATTATTCATGAAAACTCTCTTACTTTATTATAATTTCAAGACAAATATTTTTATGAAATTTATTAAAAAATTAAAACATAATAGCACAATACTTTTGCTGCTCCCAAAAAATACAAAAACTGGTAAAATATGGCTAGTGGACAAGTGAGAGCTTGTAATGTGCTACAGTAGCTTACAGAAATAGGGGCGTGGACCTTAACGAAGTCTGCGGACAATATAGAGTCCTGAAAACAACGTTAAGCAGTCCCACGGAAGATAAAAACAGGCTTGTTCTCACTTTGGTCACTAGAACTTACTGGAAATTTAAGAGAAAAGCCCTCTAAATAGGAATATGATACGTAAATCATATTTTAAAACTGAAGAAGACGTTGTTGGAATTACTTCCAAAAAATTGAGGGGAATTGGCCTTTCAAGAGGCTGAGAAAAATAACCTGTCCCACGGATTTAATCAAGACAAAAAATCTATTAGTACTATATTCTCTGGTAGATTGAGACTTTAGCTTCTGGTTTCAGTAATAAAATTGTTACTAAGTTCTGTAACATTTTAGAGATCCCGCACCGAACGAAAATTTTCAAAACAGATTTTAAAAAATTCCCAACAGTTCAAAAGAGGTTGAAAAGACATTAGCTAAGAACTGTGTTGCTCGGATTGGGAAAATATCAAATGGTGAACGAGGTGTGATGACAACAGCTGTGTGTTGTGTGAGTGCTAAGGTTGTTTTATGTTCCTCTAATCCGAAAATAAAACATTTTAGAAAATAAATCTCTTTTTCTATAACTTATTGTTATTTGTAGTGTTTATTGATGACCTGTTATAAATATTTGTAAGTTATGCTTTGATTTTTCAATTTGAGAATTTGTTCCATCGATAGAGATTCGATGGTTCATCCATAGCAACCGGAAACCATGAATGGACCATATGCTAAAATATTTATTTTTTGTTTTCATTCTCTCTCTCTTTACTGTGTGTATTTATTATTAAAGTGAATATTATTATTAAAGAGATATATAATGAGATATTGTTATTTTCATTTATTTGAAATTTTAGTGTGATATCCTTTCTAAGAAAATCGAAAATTGTTACGTGGTTCATTGATGGCAACCTTCCCTTATATTAAAGGTACTATTGCGTCTGGAAACTGACCGATATTTCGATAAACCTGAAAGTTTATTTTTTATAATTCTTGCATCCTGCTGTAAAGAAAAAGTTCGACTTATATCTCTCTTATAAAACAGTTCTTTACCTATTACAACATGTATAAAACTCCTGTTTCCCAAAAAAAAAAAAAAAAAAAAAAAAAGGAAAAAAAGAAAAAGAAAAAAAAAAAAAACAGATTAATATTAAAACATCAACTACAGTTTGTTCAATAATGAATTATTCATTCTTCGTCAAGGATTTATTTTTATATTCTGCGAAAATTTGCTTTCTACAATCAGAAAAAAATGCCGTAATTTTTAGTCGTTGCGTGTGAAAAACTCCTTTATTTGACCACCCTGTTTCAGAGTGCGTGAGAGAAACACGAAAAGATTCACAGTGATGTGTTGACGACAGTTTTACTTCTTGCCTTTGATTGTTATGCAAAAGCATACTGCAGAGACAGAGTTTATATACGCGCAATAACAGCATTAATTTACCTCATTATGGAAAACAAACGTTATTTTGCTATTGTGAACTTTCGCAAATCTCTTCGTCAAATATTTGCTCACAATATATTGTTTTCTTTGTTATTGCGTATTTCAGAGTAAATAAATCTCACTATCCTTTCACTTAAAATTAAAATAATATATTCCAGAGAGAGTATTTGCAAAATGGATTTTTGAAAGCTAATGTAAATTTCGGATAAGTACATTTTATAACAATGTTTCTGCCAATATGATTCTCTTTTCGTTAAAAGCGGTTCATTTGATCTAATGAAATATTTGCTTTTATTCAGCATTTTGCAAAAATAATTGCATAGTATAATATTATCACATATAATCCAAAATAAACTGATGATCTTTTGTTAAGAACATTAGTGTTAGAAATGAAAAGTTCTTATTGAATGTATTTTTAAATAGAAAAACAAAAAACCTGAAACTTAAGCTTAATTCATTTCAACTTTCAAAAACAAAAGTTTAGAAATAAAAAATATATATATTTTACAACAAGCTGTTTGAATAAAAAACAACTAAAAAAAGATTAAACATTGCGAAAGGTGGAGATTGTTTAAAAAGAAATGGTCAGTAATAACATACTTTTAAAATGTAATTGCAAAGAATTGGGGACATGTTGTTACGAGAAAAGCATTAGGAATAAATATTTCATTGGCAGTTTTATTTATTAAAAACATTTTTAATTAATATTTGGGTGCAAAATAATTTTAAATGCATTATTTTACTTAACATTGGGAAAAAAAGGAAAATGATTTGACTTCGGATTACAGCTTTCTTGTTAAAAAAAATATACTTTATTTAAAGCTTTTAATTTTCGTTGTTCATCTATTTTACGTATCTCGTTCAAGAAAATATCATATGATATATCTTTATTATTTTTAAAATTTCTTCCGTATAATTTCTGAAGCACCTCTGGTGAAATTGTTGAATTTTAATA
The DNA here is from genome assembly GCF_026930045.1 of Uloborus diversus. Lineage (NCBI taxonomy): Eukaryota > Metazoa > Arthropoda > Arachnida > Araneae > Uloboridae > Uloborus > Uloborus diversus. The sequence goes on from NC_072735.1 coordinate 89,231,049, forward strand.
TTCTTTGCTCCTAAAAAAATATATCGTAACATATTTAAACCCCCTCCCCCCGATCAACCAGTGAAATTCGGAAATAATTGCAGAACTTTTATTATTTTGATCTTTTAAAGCAAAATTTGAACTAAACACTTCTTCCGAAATTAAAGTCACTTTTACACTTCCTTTTTTACTAAACACATTACAGAATTATTTTAGATTAAAACTAAAGTATCAAAGATTAAAGCACCAGAGGACCGTTGATGCACTATCTGCGTTGCAATTTTGTAGCAATTTTTCACTTATTTTCCAGAAATTAGGGAAAATTGATTTAAAATTACCCTTGAGGCTGCACTCGAGCTTTACACACTAATACATAAAATGTGAGACTTTGTGAGGAATTAAGAAATCACACAAATATAGACTTTTTTTTCTTTTATGTAATATAGAATATTAGCACCTTAAACTTTGCTTTATTTTAAAGTTTGATTCTAATTTTTGTGTCTTCAGGACTGTTGAAATAGACTTGAAAGTTACGCGTTATTTTCACACAGAGGATCGTGAGCCGTTGATCATGGAAATCATCAAATTCAATCATAAATACGATTTCTGTAAAACAGGGTCAACTATTAATCGCTGAGATATCATGAGTAATGGATAACTTTCCAAGAATGAAATGCATGACGAGAGATTAAAATTTTACCATACACTTTCACAATGCATTGGACAATGGTCTCTATTTCACGTAATGACCCTTTTGTACCAATGTATAAACGAAATACTATTTTCACTGTTGTTAGCTACTTTGCATGAGATAGTTTAATTGGTGATTTAGCTTACATTGATTTTGGACAATTTCTCAGAACATATTTATTTCTGTATGGTTCGTATTTGCTTGCCTAAATGCGAAGAAAAGGCCGATTTGTGAGACGGGGAGTGGGCGATAGAAATAGTTTAGTTTTATCACCGAATAAGAAAAATAATTAGTCTGCGCAATTGTTCCATCTTTAATACTCAAAATGGAGCAAAAAAAAAAGAGAAAGCAATAACGCAAATTTCAAAGGCACAAAAAATAGCACATAAGAAATGAAAAAAAACTCTTAAAACTCAATTTTTAAATATTTAGCGAAACTTCATTGGCTTGGCGAAGGGTCTTAATATATTTTAATTGCCAAAAACATATTTAAACGAACCTTTTGATGTCAATATAAAACTACAGGCGATAAAAAAATTCTTACGAAATGTTTTTTTTAAATGTCAATTTTTACATATACAGCGAAACTTCAAGGATTTGGAGGAAAAAAAAAAGTATATGTTGATTAAAAAAAAAAAAAAAACTCGCACATTTGAGGACAAAACACAACTTTTCCCACCACTGACAATTTTGATTCAAAAACAAAATGTTAAAATCGACCCACTTTAGTATATATAATCTAGATGTTTTCCTTCAGCTTTGATTGCAGTCGGTTGTCTCAAAAGGCTCAACTATAGATTTTGTAGCTAACGACAATTAATTTTATTTATTACTGGAGTACCGTTATAAAAGGTCAATGTATGTAAAATATTTTACTGCGTGTTGCTTTTCTCAATATTTACCCTAACGGAAGACGAAATTCATTGTCTTTTAGGCAAAATCGGTTACATTTAGTGACAGTTTCTTTGAACCAATAATAAACATTGTCAATAGTTCTAAGCTGAATCTTTGTAAAACTGTATTTCCAGCTTTGCTTTTAGAAATGTAAAATAATTTTCTACTTTCTCTAAGTTACTTCTATATTACAATTATGTTCTTTAAATGTTTAAAATGGTCCATTTAATTTTCTCTTCAAAATTGGAAGAAACATTCTCACAATTTACCACTTTTTATAGTAGTTAGAAAGTGTCTAATAAGTCGTAATAAAAAAATAAAAAAAATAGCAACTATAATTTCATTTGAAAAATGTGCTCATAAGAATTATTACTTTTAAACCGCATACATGACAATTTGTATTAATTTCTTTTGAGTTATTCAAAACGATTATTTAATAAATGTTCAAGGTGTCTATATGATATTTTAAACGTTTTATTGTTATTGTTATCATTATTGTAATTATAGCCCATGCATGATCACTGAACGATGACAAAGTAATGCGAGATTAATGTTTCTTCTAATAAATTAGTTAAGTTCCAAACAAAAAAATTTGCCAAAACAAGTTTCGCTCTAATTCGGGTAGGGACTTTATTTATCTAAAACAGTTATAATACATGTCAGATAATTTTACTAAATCTTTAATTTAATTTGCTTTTATTTACTTATTGCGATGCGTTTTTCTCCAAACTGCATAGTGTAAAACATAAGCTTGATTTTTAAAATTTTCAAAAGCGTATTAAATTAGACATCAATATAAATTAAATATTCAACTTAATATTTAAAACCACTTTGATAAAACGAAAGTCAAACAACTACGTGTATTAAAAACTAAAAATGCCTTAGGTGACGTTGTTAATTGGGTCCTATAATAATTGTGCAAAAAATACTTGCTCTAGTTTCTTTTCCAAACAAACATTTTATTTTATTTTTAATTTATCTTTCATTTCACTTAAATTTCATTTAAATTGAAAGCTTCCTAATAGATTATAATTACGCAGTGTGAAAATGCTGATAAAAATAGAACATATACCCTTTATTTTAGTTCTGTTTCGCTAATTATAACACGTGTTTTAGATAAATCATTTCAAATAAGACATGTTATATGTAATAAAAGTTTATGCGTCACGCTTAAGCATTTATGTCTTTGTTTATGAGTCATCAAAGAAATATGGCCTACCAAATAAAAACATTTTTACCCCGAAAATCTGTCATTAAATATTTAATTAGAGAAATCCTAATCTCGTAAAACAGAGCGCATAAAGTTAAAAATACGTTTTACATTTTTTCAAGGTGTATTCTAGCAACACATTCTGTAAGGTGTTATTTTTGACCACCTTTCCAAATACGTATGTATTTTTTATCGCATGTTAGTTTCATTGTAAAATTTTCTGAGCCATTAAGAGCCTTAAGAAAGAAAACTGACGAAGTTTAAATATTTATTCATTTTTTAGAGTTAATTTTTTAGTTAAGAATTGAGTACAGACTTTCATAACTTAAAAATGCAGAAAAGCAAATGCTGCTTAAATGCTGATTAATGCTGAAAAGCAGATCTCCTTTAAAAATATATATTAGTTTTATTTTTGCTGCTTTCCTGCCGAACTCTGAAAATGTAGCAAGCTGACAATCGTTCCAGGCATGCTTTTAGATTTCAATCCTTTTATCTATCACCGCTTGTGGAAATCAGGAAATTGAATTGAAAACAGAATATCCAATTCTTAAACTGACACATTCAATATGTCACTTGCATTTGAATAATCTTTGCTATTCACTTTTCAGTCACTTTAAATATGCACTATTCTTCTCTGTGTAAGAAATCTCCCTTCAAAGGAACTGTCAGTGAAAGTTGGCTACATTTTCAATGGTAAAATTTTGTCGAGTTTTCTAACTCTCAATATGTAACGCCTAAACTGTATCGATGATTTTTTTTTTTAAACAGAAGTGAACTATTGCTTTAAAGCCTAATCCTGTTTAAAATCATTTTTAAAAAGGTCAGATAATGTTTTCTAAAAATGCATAATTTTATTTATAAACTACAATGCTTGAGTTTAAAGTACTAATCAAACAATATTTCAGCTTCATTTTTTTTTTCTTTTCTTCTTCTTCTTCTTCTTCTTCTTCTTCTTTTTTTTTTTTTTGTTATAGAGCCTCTTGTGTTCAATTTTATTTGCTCAAAAATCGTAAAAAAAATACAAAATCAAGAAAATAAAATTGGAAATGTGATCAGGATTTATATCGTCCTTGTCTTTTAATAAAAAAAAATGCAGAAAACTTTAATTTTGTAGCTTTCATAAATTTTCGATTGATTAAATCCATGAAAGCTTTTTAGTGCTTCATGTGGTATTTAGCACGTGCATTTCAGATAGAGCCAAGAATAATTGTTGTGTTTATGTATTGTTGCGAATAGTGAAAATAATTTTTTGCCATTTATTTTTAAAAGTTTATAACAATGTAATTTTCCCCAAAAAATTCAGTTCAAGTTAGAAATAAATGATCATTGTTTTCATGTGTGTGTGTGTGTGTGTATTTGCAAGGGTGCTGATATGAAAGGCTTCTACTGCTTCTGGTTGAAACTACGAAACTCAATCAACCGATCGATTTCAGATCATGTTCTTATCTTTTTTATTCGTCTAGTAATAACTCTCATTCCATTTTCTGGAAACCGCAAAAGTTATGGCGCTCCATTACTGTTGATGATGATGAGTCGAATCATCCTTTAAAAGCAATGATTCAGACAGTAGTTGCCATAGTTACTGGATCAGAGCTTCATTATCTTACTTTGATCTCTATGAAAAGCAATTCAAAATTCCTATATTGCGCCAAGAATGACCAAAATGACAGCAACTTCATTTTTTTTTTTTTTTTTGTCGAAATGCAATAGTACTTCTGCATAATTGTTAACTTTCGTTTTTTGAAGATAGGAAAACGTTGACGAATGCTTAAAATAAAATTCATATTTTTTTTGAGGATCAGCATATATCTACACTGTAAAAAAAATCCGTAAAATTTACGGAAAAAAACTGTCAGCCAGGACGCCAGTTTTCTTCCGTTTATTTTACAGAAATCTTCCGTATTTTTATTATTTATTCAAGCTGATTTATCATTTTATGAAGATTAAAAAATGAAACTATACTTTCATAAATACATTTCAATATTTACTATACTACTACGAAATACAAGTATACAAAGGTAAATTTCCGAATATGCCTCAGTAACAGATGACAAAAAAACATAATAATAAAATATTGATTAGGATGCAATGAAATGGAAGTTGCAAACGATTTAAGACTTACTCGCTTTAAATAAGTATAAGATCAAAAACTCGAGCACGAGAACCAAAATCCAAACACGCGGGCGAAATTTCGAAGATTCTAAGAAAAACAAAGTATTACCGGTTCCAGATTCAAAAAAACAGAGAAATCCTGTATTTTATTACGAACAGTTTTTTTCTGTAAAAAATACGGATAACTTCTTCAAAATTTACAGTTTTTTTTCACAGTGTACTATTTAAAGTTCTTTTTAGTTTTCAAATAATAATAAGTTAATCCAAATCATATAATTAATAATAAAATGACATTATGTGTATCGTAATGAATAGCTAAAAATAATTTATGAGTCAAGATTTCCAAAGTATAACCATAAATCAGGTTCTTTGTAAAATAAATACAAGAAATGATGGAGTTCAAATACATATTTTTCAAGATGTGTTTTATTTTATGACTTAAAGTTTCATTCAATGCATAAAAACGTAATTTAAACACATATTAAAGTAATTTAATATGTGTGTAAAGAATTTTTAAAAGTAATTTTTCGTTTTATAAATTACAGTGGTAAGTGGGTTAGGAGTGGTTTATTCAGCGTAGTGATATACTGACTGCAAATAAAATTAATGTGTATGAAAGTACGGAAGTGTACTGGTAAAATAGCATTTATTTTTTCATTGCTATATAATCAAAATAAAGAATGAAAGTGTACTAGTCAAATAACATTTATTTTTTATTGCCATATAATGAACATAAAGTTATTGAACTGCCGTTTTTAACTGTTTTGATTGCAGTTTGGCTAGCGTTTGAACGGAATAAAGTTAATTAAACCATTATATTAAATACATTCCTTAATGAAGGGCATTCGTTGAAGGCATATATATACACATCCTCACACAATAAACTTTCTAATGAAATGAAAGAGCTCCCCCCTTTGTTAAGTGCCAAGAATCGCCATTGATCAGCTGCTGTCAGCAGTAAAGAGAGCACGCTGATAATAACACTGAAGTGTCATGTGCTAGTAAAATTATTGATCTTCAGGAAAATGGACCTCGGGCTACAGCGATTGACTAATTTATGGCTCCCCATAATGCATCTCTTCGTCGCTTTAGAGCTCATTAGTCATTTAAATGTTTCCTCGTTTTGATGTTATGTGACACGAATGTTGCCGTGGTGTTTTGTTCAGATGCGCGTTTAGACAACAGAATTTAAACTTAGAGTTATTTGTAAAATTATTTATTTTAAAATCGAGGTAAAACTAACAAAAATATTAAGCTCATGGTAATTAATGTTGTTCTGGACGTAAAACTGACTGTAATGGCTTTCTCTTTCATTATACCAATTGAAATTATTTATTGCCAGGAGCAAATATTTTTTGTTAGATATGAAGCATTTTTCGTTTGAGTTTTAGAGCGAGTGCTAATTTACAAAATGTATTATTTACTCTCGACTGTTGCAACAAATTCTGTTAAAATGTTTTTTTTTACTCCAACGTTTATGATAACTGATATACATAAAAAAAGGTGTGGAAACATTTTTATAGATGTCACATTATTTTTTTTTCGTACGTCACGAATAATTTATAAATGACGCATAAATTTAATTACTTGTGTTTAGAAAAGCAGTGTTTTCTAACAATTTAGTTATCTGGTATTCATATTTTGAAATCAAAAAAAAGGGAAAAACAAAATTTTTAATTGCCAACAGAGTAGTAGTTAGACACTGGTCTCTTACGCCCAAAGGAGCAGACTCGGTCCTGGCGATAGACGGTAGATTACCAGGATGCGTGTCGTACGGCATACAAAAAAAAAAAAAAAAAACCTCTAGCTCTCAATTGGCTTAGAATGTTCTTGGCAAAATTAAATTCCTAGAGCAATTTTGCATCATATTGAATCCAAGTGCCTCCATCTGGTGGGGAAGATGGGTGTCATAAATCTTGTGGTAAAAGCATCGGCCAATAGTGGGGTCACATGAAAGAATGGATGATATTTCCGGGGAATGCTCTAGGTCTGTAAAAGGCAGTGTCCCTAACGCAGCCCCATTAGAAAAAGTAAAAAAAAAAAATAAAAAAAAAAAAATAGAAACATTAAACTTAAATTTCTGATGTTGTCAAGAATGGCTCTATAGTTAGGTGACTCTGAGAATTAAATAATGCATTTAAATATCCGTGTCTATTTTTCAGCATTAGTAATAGTTCTTGAAATAGTTAATACATTCGAATATAAAAAACACGGAGTTATTTTTGTTCATATGAAAAATGAGATGATGTCATTAATAGAATATGTATTATATAGTAGCTCATTCCCAGAATGAATTACCTGAAATAGTTTTTTTTCTTTGTTAGTCAATTTTCATTGCAAAACTATTAGTGGACCATCTTTCGCATTTTGTAAAAAATGTCAAATGCTCAACGTTTCAGACTAATGATCTTCAACAAAGTTGTAAATGATTTTAAATGGAAAGAGAGCATCATGTACAAACTATGATTTACCGATCTATCCAAAAAGCGTGCCTCGAAACTAGAACTCAACAATCCTAAAGCTCGACATGTACTAATGATATAAACGTTTTTTTCATTTTAACATGAATTTCAAATGAATAATTAGTTTGATGATCTTCTTGGAGATATTTGCGACATAAAAGTAAGATGAAGACTTATGTAAATTGAGAATTGTCATTACATCGTAAATTGATATTCTCCTCTAGCCTCCAACGTTAACTATAACTTCACTTAGATTTGCCTTTATTATGAGCTGTAACTCAGCAGTAATAGCAATGTATTTTTACAACCTTTTTTTTTTTTTTTTTTTTGCATTCTTAAAGTAAGGAAATGTTCAACAATCCAATGTATACACATTACTTTACTATATTATGTTACTTCAGAATTAATTAAGTTGTACTTCGTTTTTCTTTCTTTGCTTGTCAGTTTTTGCGCCTTTTTTTGTTCGCAATTTAAATTCTTGATTGTTTGCCTTTTTTTATCGCCTTTCTTTGGTCTTTCTTTATTTGTTTTATAATTAGCATTGTCGTCATTGGAAGCTCCTCTTTTAGTAATAACTTCAAGTCCTTATAATAATGAAGATATCAACATTTTACACTTTCGTGAGCCGTGACGTGCATTCATTTATGTTTGCGAGTGCAGAAAAAGGGTTAAGCTCCACAAGCAAATAATTTAAAATATAAGTGAAAAAAATGCAAAGGTTATATTTATTACGGTACCCAATCAATTACATTTAAGGTAGGCGAGACTCTAATTTTCAAAAGAAATCGGTTTTTCGGTTTTGAGAAACTTAGAGTTCTTTCTTCTTTCTAAATGCGCAATTGTTTTTTGAATATGTGAGTTATTGAGAAAATTAGAAGAAATTTACTAAACTCAAATGCTCTGCTTATAAGTGAAATTTACTTTTTCTTTCTTAATTTTCTCATGATCACGTTTTCAAAGTTTTTATTTACGCCAACAGCTCTTGCGAAGAAGTATTAGCTCTAAAGATTTGAGACTTTGCAAAAATGGTAATTGAACATATTACTAAGACATAAACCTCGAAAATTTAATGTACATGCAGTATGTATTTTTAAAATAATGATCAATTAAACTTAAAGGGCAAAAAGCACGTTTTTCGAGGAAAATTTTAAAACATTTATCCATAAAATCTTTGTTTAGAATTTAAGGATGATATCATTCTCTGGTATCTACTGAAGATATCAACACAAAAAGTTTTTTAAATTAAAAAAAAGTGAATGCACTGGAAGTGTTAAGGAAATGGTAGTTTTTTGCTAAAAATATGGTTTATTTTAAATTAAAAAACACCTATAGAAAATTATTTTTTCAACAAATAAGTAGTCAAAACTTGTTATTTAAGTTTTATTTTATAATCGCATAAAGATTTAGAAATTTGCAATGAATATTGAAGAAAAAATATTTCACGTGTTCACCTAACTTAATTTTACACTCATGTTTGTGAAAATTGCAACACCATAATTCCTTAAATGAACCGAAATGCATAGGAAATGTATAACAGAATAAGATATGCAAATGATTAGAATTACAGAGACGTCTCGCATGCGTGGACCTAGAAATGCCCTCTGAACTGCGGCGTAAACTCTGTATATAAACGGCTGTAAATGTTTTTGAAATCATTGTAAGGTTATCTGCTGATGGTAGATGTTTCTCTAGTACTAAATATGACTCTCTCAAAACGGAGAGCGTCATACGAACGAGTTACGGAGTTCTAATGGGGCCGCATGATCGGCATACATGAGGGCGAACTTACGTATAGAGAAATCAGTGTCCGCACGTGGCGTAATGACTCAACTTGGATGTGTATTTTTAAAAGATGGACAGGGGAAGCTGAAATTAGCCGAAGGGTTCGCCCCAGCCCATGCAACCGAACGATGCCACGGGATTATTGACACCTCACCTGCCTCGCTGTGATGGATCGTATGGCGTCCTCTCGTACTCTAGCACAACGTTGGAGTATGGCTACAAATGTCACACTTGCTGTATCCACGGTTCGTCGACGTCTGCTGCGCCAGGGTCTGCTTGTAAGGATTTTCCCATACAAGATTCTCTTCACCTTTAACTATCGTTACTTCTGGCTTCAATGGGCCCACCAACACTCCCAAAGGTGTGCAGACTTTCAACAGGTAGTCTATTCGGATGAGTCCAGATTTAATCTGCACTATAACGATGGACCTTTACGCGTCAGACGTTCCAGAAGGGGATGTCAACTCCCAGATAGTTGTTTACAAAATAAAGCATTAAGAAACACATCACACATCCGCATAAAGAATATCAATATTTAGAAGGAGTTTCTGTAATAACAATTAACGCAACAGAATGATTAACATCTTAAATAAATAGAATCATTAAAATGGGATGAAAAAAGAATGTTCTTCGTAGTATTTTCAAATGATGATAGTGTCGGATTCGTATAATACAGAACTGCATGTTATCACACCTGTACAATTGTAATCATCAGTTACCGTTTGAAAATAATTCAGGCGATTGACGTTTACTGCTGGATCCACTAAGTCGTAAAAAATAAATAATTTTTATACCGAATTTAATTCTTTAATACGGAAAATATGCGTTTGAGAAATATTTCTTTCAAATATCTTTTCCTAATGATCGGATATTCAAGTTTCTGAACGAGCACTCTGAAAGGAACGTCGAATTCTTGAATGTGAATGTATATCGACCTATTCTGTTGTTGACAGCGGGTAGAAAATGAATTTACCTTTATGTCAAAAATATTCCTCTTACACTTATTCCATTCAATTCTGTATTTTTTATTTAAATTGCGCTCTGAGCTTCAATTTGTCAATGGCTGATTCAGAAGCAGGTACACTGGATTCAGAGTTTTTGAATTACTAACTGCTTTCAAAGGAATACAACTTTAACGTTGGTATGTTCTTATATCAAGCTTCGTGTGCAGTTTTCTACACATATTTCAATCGTATAATTCCACAAAAAAAGACGAAGTAAAATAGTTTTTTCTTTTTTTTTGAGAAGATAGGTACTTTACTATACAGAGGTACAGAACTGATGCATTACTTCTTTTACTTTTCCTTTAATTGGTGTTTCTGAACTTTTACGACGGTTATTTATGTTTTTTATTACTGTCACATCACAAACAAACACTCCAAAAGTCATAAAACTTCTTCATATGAAAGTCATAAAAAAACAACGTTTTGCACGTTTTTCAAATTCGTTTCTCTTTATTAACGTGGAATTGTAATTTAAGGTATACATTTCTTAGGAGGATCGTTTTAACAGTTTGATACACTGTGTTCAGTTTTTTAAAACTCTATGAAAACTCCAAAAATTTTCGGAATTGATACTAAGAGGATGATAAGTTTAATTAATAAACATGATTGTTTTATGTGAACCACATTTTTTCTTAAAGTGATAATACATTGAATTAAAAAAACAACAAAGCCAGAAGAATAAATTAAGACAATACATTGTTATCATATATTTTCGTTGTTTGATTTCGAAATGTTTAAGTTGCAGTAATAACTGCATTGAATTGGCGAAAAAGAAAAATGACAAGCTTTGCTTTCTTTATTACAACCCTACACATTTTCAATTGAAATTAATTACAAGAGGCGCTGTTGTTTCTAATCAATGGCTGCTGAAAGTAGTTAAACCAAGATCCACCCACTTATGTAGGATGTGACCTTCCTAATGAGACTTCTGCCTTGGCCACATAAAATTAAAATGTTCTGCCTCTTCGACTAATTTCTTAAGTTCCAAGTTGAGGTATTCAGCTCTAGAACCAAAAACGCACTTTCAAATTCTAGTTTTCAACAACCCTTTCACTAAAATGGGCGATTTTGAAAAGGCGGGGCGGATGCTCAACTCTTCGCGGTAATGCTATACCTACAAAGCATTTACAAGTAATAAAGCAAACAAAAAAAATCTAAATGTCTTGTTCTTTTTGCAGAAATTAACGGTAAAACCTAAAACTCTTCTACTCAGGAAATAAAATAGATGGGTTTAATAAACTTTTGTGTGTACGACTGAGTAATTGTAAGTACAACCCGCTTACTAAACTATCGGAAATAGGACAATCTTCAGATAAGCAATAAATAAATACCTTTGTGCCGAGGAGTACAATTATCACTGCACTGAATAGTTTGTGACTTCATACGATTTCAGGTCATCGCTTGATGTACTTATGACTCTAAGCAGGGAAATAATTGTTATAATTTTGGACAAACTAACATACGATCAGCTTATTTAAAATAAAGGGATCACCTTTGTAAGCAATAGTTAAAAGCTGAATACAAGATGAAAGAGCATCAGTAGTTAGAGAAACATATACGTATTTATAGCACGTACATATACGTACACAAAAGTTTTTCTTTGGAAGAGACTTGGACTGGGAAAAAAAACATATCCACGGAAGACTGAAAACTCGTTTTTCTCGTTAGTATATTTGCATTCCTTTCACGTTTGACACTTTTGACGAAATATATTCTAAAGGATTTAATTCTGAACACTTTCTTTTTTCTTTTTTTTTTAAGGTTTCATTATTTAACATTGTATAATTGATTTAGTAATTTCACTTAAATAATTAATTTATAACTTCTGTAATACGTATGTATTCATTTAACGTGAATATTCTATACACATATTTTTAATGAATCAACAATGGTAAGCGTTACAATAACAATAACAAAATGTAATCTCACAACATTAAATCAATATTTAACACTCAATATTAAATAAATTCTTCAATCAATATTTTGTAGGAAAAGTATTACTTTTTACAATTTTTTTAATAAAGCTAATTATCTAAATAAATCGAAATTCATTTGAAAACGATTTTTTGTCCATAGTTGCATTAAAAAATGAAAGAAAATAAAGATAACACTCACATGAAATAAATATATACATGTAAGAAGATTTATACATAAATGATTTAGGGGAAATGAATAAATATATAATATTTCACTATACAATAGGGTGGAGCGAAAAAAAAATCGAAATGTTTTTTTTTTTTTTCGAGTTGCTATAGTGCAAAAAAGGTGCGATTGGTGAAGATTTAAAAACAAAAAAAATTTTTTTTGTAATCTTGTAATATCTTCCGCTTGCGCAACGAGCCTAAAAATTCGGGAGAAGAGAAATGAAAAATTCTATGTTTTTTTTTTACAGATTTTTTAAAAATTTTGTGTCAATGTTTTTTTTTAATGTTCTAAGACGGAAAAAGTTGCAATTGGTGAAGCCTTGAGAAATTAAAAGAATTATTTAAATCGAAGAATACCCTCAAATTCATGAACAAGCCAAAAAAAATTAAAAAAATGAGAATTTCAGTTTTTATTGGGATTAAAAAAATGGTGTTTTTTTTCGTTTTTTTTGTAGCAATATAGGGAAATCCTTTTAAAAAGCACTATATTAAACATAAAAAAATCCTTTATATCTCGAGTTTGAAGGTACCTTCTAACCATGCAAAAGTCCCATTTTTTACTAATTAGCTGCCATTTTCAGATAATAGAAGATTACGAAATGTTTAGCAAAATTTCTACCATTCAGTACACAAATCTTAATCTTTTAAGTGTTACTTTTTGAACCTAATTTATAATCAGATTTTTTAGAAACTCCGACACAATTTGATCAGGATTTCAATGTTGCTCTTATGTAGCCATCTCTTGATTTAAATTTTAAAACTTTCAGTGAAGCCTCCGTCACCAGCTTCACGCATCTTTCGACGTTTTGCGTAATGGCAGGCGAATAATTTTACATCCAAGTATGGTGTAGTGCCTGTTTTAATAAAATATTTACTCTTTTTGTTAGTAACTTTTCGAAACCAAAAGTGGCGGAGATAACTGTATCGTGCTTCAATCAATAATCTCTGTGAAATTAGTGACTTCGAAATTTAGGGATGGAATAAAAAAGTTTCTCACGCCTTTAGAAACAGGCTCTTTTAAAACCTTTTTAAAAACTCTAGTTCTCATATGTGCCTCTTTTTATCAAAAAACCATGCCCATCAATAATTTTCTGGGATGCGCAAAGAGTTTCTTTTAATGACAGGGTGAAAAAAACTTGTTTCAGCTTCTGATAGGCAAGTAAGTATCCACAGGTTTAAATTGTTTTGTAAACATGAATGGGACCATTCGGGAAGTTCTTGCAGTTCATTATTTCAAACCAGACTAGCATGTAACATTTTCAAACTAAAAGTAACAATGTGTTTTAACGCATCTCGATGGGATCGTTAAATTTACGTTAAGTCTATTTGCACAAGTGAGCAATCTGGAATGTGAGAGTGGGATGGGTTTAAGATTTGGCTAATCGTTTGGACAACTGCAAATCTTATTGATTGAGATATATCCAAAAGATACCTAGGATTCTTACTCAAGCATTTTTTGTTTACTTCTATACACTGTCAAAAATGAAACGCTCAACTTTGACGATTCGGCAATCCTGGAGCACTATTTCGTTATTTTCGACGATCCTTTCGTCACCGAATCACGTGATATTTGACGAAACCAGAAATCTCAAATTTTTGACGAAATTATTTCGTCCCAATTTCGTCATATTGCAGTGCATTTCTGGGAATTTTTGTTTCAGTCTTGTACTTGCTCGTTAAATTATCTTACGGAAATTATCCTACAGGATTCAAAAAAAAGGTTAGTATTTAATGAAAGTTTGTATGTGCAATGTGGCCTTCTTTTATGTATTGTTACATTTTTGTTTAGTGTTGTGTTTATTGTTGTATTTAAAACACATTGAAATTGAAAACGAACGGGTTTCGATTAGGTTTAGAATTCTGTGTGTTGTTAACTTTGAGTCACCTCCACGTTAGGCTTAGCTAGCGTTATTTTTTTGTTTTATTTTGAAAAAGAGAATATTGGTTTGTTGACATTTATTTCCAAAAACGTACTTCCTTTATTTCGTTAAAAAAATTACAAACATGACTAAAGAATTTGTACGAAATTTAAACTTACAAAAAAAAAAAAAAAACACTCCACCGTAGCTAAACTAACACAGATGATATACAACGCTTTTATAAATGGCATAGAAACTTTGAAGCTTTTTAATTTCAACGTGGAATATATTACATGGTTATGTGTTTTCATTCTTCTCCATGAATTTTACAAAAATAATTCTGTTAAACGAAGTGTATTTTTTAGTTTAATAGTTCAAATTTGTTTCATTCCGCATTTTTATTTTCTTAAAAAAATACTATGTAAAAATCCCCCAGTAAGTATTGATATTTTTTCTTCTTCCACTCTACATTTAATGTTTTTTTTTCAATATAATAATTTATACAGTAGTTCCCAAAAGTGTTCGCAAACTTATCATTTTCAATGAAATATTGCTATACCCATTAGTAAAAATTAATATTTTGGAATGGGTAAACAATATTACAAAACTTCATGAAATATTTAAGTAGCAAAATAAAATTGATTTTGAAGAAATTAATAATCAAAAAGTATCAAGAACTTTATAACACAAAAGTGTTTGTAGAAAATATTTTAAAATAATTGTTTAGCTATCTTTGAATAAAATCGATGAAACTCGAGGAAAAAAAAAGCGCTTGATGCAATAAAAAATAAGTGGAAAACCGTTTATATCAGCTTTTGGATCCGAAATGATACCGTCTTTTACTTTGTTAAGCTCGTAGACAAGACTTTTAAATGCTTATTTTGTTTATGTGTGTTGTTTATATAATCTCTTTCCCTGCAGCAGATGTAGCAGATGTTTCTAGCAATAAGTGCTTATGTTCATTATTTGTGGAACCTTTCTTTTTTACTTGCATAAAACATGAAGTAAAAGTAAATATCAATTTAATACAAATCATTTTAAGATAGAGAAAATATTAATTTTCCATAAAGAACTCTATCTTTGTGCTTGATATTTCAGCAGAATATTTTCAATATTTTTTAAAAAATTTCCGCAAATTAAAATAAATTATTGAAAGTAGAGTTTTAATGTTTAACCTCGATTTAAAAAGAAAAGATAGTATAGCAGCATGTTTGAAAATTGTAATAACAATAATAAGCATTTTTTGTTTATTTTCCCACTTCATACACTAAATGTATAGGTTTTTCTAAGTCAATTTGTGTTACATGATTAGTCATAATTATGAATTTTTCCATTATACATAGTTTCTACAGCTAAAATAAATGCAGCATTAATTTTATTGCCATATTTGCCGCCTGAAGGTATTGTCAACAAAAAGTGAGAAATCCCGGTCTACATTAAATCAGACTAAGAAGCATTTTATAGATGAACTTCCAATAAATCCAAATTTTTTTGTTGGAGCTGTGATTTTTGCTGGATACAAAGTAAAATGTCTGAAAATTTAACCGAACTTCAATTGAAAAATTGAAAGGATAATGAAAATATATGAAAAATTAGAAGGATAATGAAAATATATGAAAAATTAAAAGGATAATGAAAATGTATGATAAGAAGCAACAAGCTTTGCTTGTTTGCACCACACTGGTCCCTATTTTCATTATAAATCTTTGGAAAAAAAAAATCCATTGATATCAGTCAATTAGTTCTCAAGACACAAACAAACAAGGAAATGCACTTTGTTATTGGGTTTCCCCTATCTTTGGCAGCTCTTCTCCCTTGGCGTTTTTTTTTTTTATTTACTGCGTGAAAATTGCACATTTTAAAAATCAAATATGCTTAGTTAAAAGGTGATACTCCCTTCGTCTCCGTCCCAAACTAGTAAGTAGAGCTACGTTTGAATATTTTTGTACTAGTGATTGATTCTGATGATTTTATGATTTTGTTCGAATATTTTTTAAAGATTTCAAGGTACTATACTATCAATTAAAAACTTTACTTGACAAGCATTCCCTCTTAAAATCATTACCAGCTGAGTTAAAAAAACCCGAAGTACACACGCCCTTAAGCTACGCCCCATTTTGTAAGTACTCTACCCCCAGTATAGCAGAAAAATCAGTTTTTTTTTTCTACTAAATCCCTATCCATCAGCTAGAAGGTAGCTTTATGTAATTATTAGCTAACTTATGAAATGGAGCTTGGCTTCGAGTGTTGGAGCCCTGGGTTTTTGACTCGAATTTGATAATGGTTTGAGGAGGTAAAGCTCGGTAAGTAAATGTTGTTTATTGATAACATAGCACAATAAAATCTCTGAAAAAAGTGCAAATAGAATCATAATCACCAGTTTCAGTACCACTTAATTCATAAGTACTTTATTGGAACTAATTTGAGTAGGGGGAGAGAGTACTTCAGAAAACATTCGTGAAGAAAACGGAACACGAAAATCGAAAAAAAAAAAAAAAGAAAAACGGTGTATTTTGGCTATCGGTTAAAATAAAAAATAAATTTAAAAAAAAATCACAGATCAACAATTTTCGCACTTTTGATTTTTTTATAGCTCAAAAAAATGAAAATTCACGACTTGATGTGCAAAAGAATTAACTCGTTTAATGGCTAAATAATGCTGATTCTCGATAAATTGAAGAAACTCTAATTCTAGAATATTATTCAGAAATTAATTTCAGAAACTAACTGAGAGTCTATCTGCCTAAATAAAAATTTTGTTCATCCGCCGTAAAAATAACTCATTCTTGCAATCTGCTTGAAAAAAAGCTGTCAGCATTGAAATCATCATATATTTTGAAAAATATGAAAATTAAATCAGATGCTTTTCAAAGTCACAAGCGAATCGTAGCTTTTTAACAAGAAAAAAAAAAAAAAAAACTCAGATTTTGAAAGATATCGTGAAAACATGTTTTATTTCAGAAATAAACTGATGAATTTAATCGTAAAACTTTCCTCGAAATAGAAAAAAGATCCATGTGCATGAGGGCATACACCCATGGACTTAAACCTTTACTTATTATGTTATATATTCTCTTTTTAAAACTTTTTTTAGGATGGATCCAACATCACGGAGATAATTGGAACAAGGACAGACGAAGACTTTTTCATAATTATAATAATATTCTAAATGTTCGTATATTATGACATTGATTTTATGTTACACATGTTTGGAAATAAAAATAAAAACTTAGGGGTGAAAAGCAAAGGTATATTTTTATAATTATTTAACAAACATTACACTAAATTAATTTTACCGAAAGATTTATTTCACATCTGCATTTTTTAAAGATTTATATTTTCAAATACCTTTTGCAATTTTGGCAGAGAATTGTTTTCAAAGTATGAAGTATGAAATGCATGCAATAATAAAATTCCTGTATTAAACAAAAAGTTCCGTCTAGAACTAGACGAGCCTACTTTCCCGTATACCCATACTACTTTCTAGTACCTGATCAATATTCTCAAAAATAGCTAAAATCGCAAATTTTTTCAAACATATTTTTTTTAATATTTTAAGCTGATTTCTAGGAATAAAATATTCCTTACTTTTCTTCAAAAAAACGAACAAATAAAATAGCAGCACCTTTTAAACAAAGCAGCTAATACACTTCTTTCCATTAAAAAATTTTTTTAACAGCTTTTAAAACGAAAAAATAATAATAAGTTCATTAAAATAAATACATCATATCAAAAAAAATCGTTTCTTTTTCCCCTGTTGCCGAAAATAATTTTTTAAACGAATTAATGCACTTACCAAAATAAAAAAAAACAATAAAATGTCAACTTAAAGAAATAATTTTCATTGTCAAAAAAAAAAAAAATCGTCTGCGCATATTTTTCGAGTTTATTCACCGAAAACCAAATACCTAAATTAAAACTTTAGCGTGAAAATAAAAACAAATCATATCAACAATAATTATTTCACAGTTAAAACCACAGCAGCGGAGTCGGAGTCGGAGTCAATCTCATTTTGGGATAAAAGAGTCGGAGTCGAATATCCAAGAATCGGAGTCAGTCATTTGTCCTCCGTGTATAAGTGTTTGCCAAAGCTACGAAGTCAGAGTCGAAGTCGGGGAGTCGGAGTCCGATTAATTGTCGGGAACAGGAGTCAGAGTCGGTGCCAGGTCCCCCTAAATTCTCGGAGTCGGAGTCGGGAGTAGGTCGTCAAGAGCTATTTCCAACAAAGTTTGTTTGAAGTAAATCCGCCTTCAAGTACGGAATCTACATTGACTTTCAGTTTCAGCGTAGGCGCTAATGTTAAGGGATTTGAACTGTTCAAAATTGAACGGAAAATTGTTCAAATCAAAAAGATATCTTATATACAAGTTTTTTATCAAAAGCTTTTTCCTACAAAGTTTGTTTGAAGCAAATTCGCCTCACAGTTCGGAATTGCTTTGAATTTCCCCGTAGGCGCTAATGTTAAGTTTTTTTGAACTGTTCAAAATTGAACAAAAAATAGTTCAAATCAAAAAGTGAAATATGGGAATGAGGTGTCCTCGCCGAGATCTTTCGAACAAAAAAAAGTTTGTTCGAATCGGACTATTCATTCAAAAGTTATTAGGGGGGGGACAGACAGACAGACCGACAGACAGACCGACAGACAGACAGACCGACAGACAGACAGACAGACAGACAGACAGACCGACAGACATTTTCCCCATCTCAATACCCTACTTTCCAATTTTTAATTTTTCAATATTTATTTAATTATTTTATTTATTTTTGACTTTTTTTTGTTTTTTCACGATATTTTTAAGATGCATTAAGCCTTCTTTCATGCTTTTTTCTTCTTTTTCTGACTTTTACTGGGAAAGTAGGCTAAAAACAGGAATTTTATTATTGCATGCATTTCATGTGGTCAAATAAACATTCTACATACAAGCAAAATTAATAAAACAAATAATTATTTAGAAAAAGAAAAAGGTAAGCTTTTTCTTAAGATTATCTAATTTTATTTTCTGCATCTAATTTTAGAACAAATATGTACTAACTTAAAGTTGTCCAATTTATTGTACTTTTTCTTTGAAATTTGTGGTATAAGTTGGATAAAAATATTTTTTTTTTTTTTTTCTGGAATTTTTCATGCGATGCAATGAGGAAACGTCTCAGCAATTTTCTTCCGAGCATATATCGATCTAACTGTGCATAAAAGTGGCACATGATTTATTTTTCCAGAACCCAATGTCTGCTGAGGAAGTAGCACTTTTATATTCCCAGTAGGGGCAGGGCGATGTAGGAATTTCAACATCTTGATGCATCGCCGTCCTTACATCGTGATGTAGCGATGTAGTTCAAACAGTTTGAAATATTCTTTCCGCTTTAGGGGCACCCCCCCTCCCCAATTAGGGGAGTTTTCCTTACAAAAATCCAGGCTTTTGTCAGATCTTTTTATAATTTGGCACATAGGTTCTTTAATCACATGGGGTAGTACCCCATATGAATACTACCCCATAGGAAACTATCCTATGTGGATTTCCAGCATCAAAGGATATCTGGGCCGAATCTGGAAAAGATCCGACGAAAACTGGATTTTAATAAGGAAAACTCTTATGGGGTTTGCCACACATAGCGGGGCGAAAACTACACTATGAGAATGCCGAAACATCAAAAGACAAATGTACCAAATTTGGAACAGATCAGACAAAAACTGGGTTCTTTTAAGACCCCCCCCCTCCCACACACACGTGGTTTCCCACTCCATAGCGGGACGAAGACGGGAATTTCCGAGCGTCAAAGGATATCTGTGACAATTTTGGAAAAGGCATGATAAAACTGGTTTTTTGTAAGAAAACCCCTCATTTGGTGGTTGCCCCCCATAACGGGGCGAAAACCACCCTATGAGAATTCCTGACCATTAATGAACGAACCTCTATGCCAAATTTTGGAAAGATCCGACAAAAAATAAATTTTTTTCAAGGAAAACCCCATCGGGGTTGCCCCCCCCCACCCATACATTGACGAAAGCTAACCTTCGTGAATTCCTGAGCATCAAAGAACCTCCATGGCAAATTTAGAAAAGATCGGAAAAAAACTTTTTTTTTATATAAAGAGAACCCCCAATGCGGTGTTGCTCCCCCCCCCCCATCATGGAGCTTTGAAAACTACCATGTGAGAATTCCCGAGCATCAGAGGACCTCTGTTCCAAATTTGGAAAAGATATGATAAAAACTTTTTCTATAAGAACCCCTCCCGTATGGGGGTTGCCCCCCATAGCGGAAAGAAAACCACCCTATCAGAATTCCAGAGCATCAAATAACGAAACTCTGCCAAATTCGGAAAGATCCAACAAAAACTGGATTTTTTGTAGGAAAACTACCATAGGGGTTGCCCTCCCCCCCATAGAAGACCGAAAACTACCCTGCGTGAATCCCCGTGCATCAAAGAGCCTATGTATCAAAAATCCGACAAAAATTGGATTTTTTCAACGAACGACCCCCCCCCCCCCCCCCCCATCGCGCCCCCTCCCCTTATAAAGTGATGAAAACTACCCTGCGTGATTCTTGAGCATCTAAGAACCTCTGTGGCAAATTTAAAAAAGATCGGACAAAAACTTTTTTTAAATACGGAGAACCCCCAATGTGGGGTTGTCTGTCCCCCCACCCCCCACATAGAGGGTCATAAACGACCTTGTGTGAATTCCCGAGCCTCCAATAGCGAACCTCTGTGCCAAATGTGGAAAATATCCGACAAAAATTAGATTTTTTGAAGGAAAACCCCCATTATAAGGGGGGGGGGGTTGATTAGATATCATAGGAAGTTTAATCTGCAATGATTTGTTTTACCTTTTTTTAAGAAGTTGTTTGTTTGCATTTTTACATAAATAAAAATTCGCTTGACATATTTTATGTGCCTCTTTTTTTTAACAATTACTTGTCTTTTTTTTTATGGGGGGGGAGGGGGCTGCAGGCCCGTTGTTTCAATTTTTTCCCAAATATGACAAAGAGTCTGTACTCAATAAAAATTTTACAGAAAACGAACTAAAACAACGGCCAGTCATGTATAAAAACATGAATGTTCAAAAATCAAGACGGGAGGGGGGGTCAATTGACCCCCTCCCTGACCTCGTAAATGACGGGCCTGTGAAAGTGACTATACGTAATAAAGTGGGAAACTACGGTGGTAAGATTCTGAAGTTAGGATTTGATCACACGCACACGAATCTTATAAAATATAGTCGAACCTCGTTATAACGAACTTAAAGGGACCATTAAAATCGATTATTATAAAAAGTTGGTTCGCTTTATCCAAAAAACAATAAACAATAAGACAAAGATTGCAAAAAAGTTCATTTCAGCAGTTATTTGTTTTAAGCGTGTTCGAATTGAAGAGGTTCGACTGTATTCTCAAAAAAAAAAAAAAAAAAATTAATGTGCTCAAAGAAAAAAAAAAGGAAATAAATTTTCTTAAAAATTTACGAAATTAACGTCCTCATATATGACGAAATTAATTTGACGAAACGAATGCTCTCAAAACTACGAAAATGATTGTTAATTTGACAAAACTAGAATGAAGAAATATTTCGTTACATTTGACGAAATTCGCATCCTAAAACCACTAACAAAAGCAGTTTCTTCAATTTGACGAAATGTTCGCTCGGAGCATATCCCTGGAAGTGGTTTCGTCAAAAACGAAGAAAATTTCGTCAAATTTGAAAGTCCATTTCTGAGAGTGTAGTTGTATCTCGTACAGTCAATTACTAGAAAATCTATTACCGGCAAATTTTCACAACCTCTGAGACGTTCTCCTATTGGTCCAGAAAATGAACTTGTACCGGTTGCCGAAAAAGTGGCGAAAAGACAATTTGATGAAATGGAATAAACAAATTGCCCATTGCAATGGTCGTCCGACATAAATTTCGAATTGACAAATCGCGCCACTTTTCGCCTGGTATAAATTTTAGTAGTATCATAACCTATGACGTCTAAGTAATCTAGTGAAATTCGTGTTCATTTAGGTATGAAACACTGTTATTCGGTATGTCTTTGGCTGATCCGGAGTTTGGAGAAGACACGTGACTTCACTTGAAGTTTGCGAATTAAAATCAAGAGTTAGCTAACGTAAGAGTAACATTGAAATCCGGATCAACTATGTCGGAGTTTTTGAAAAAATCGGATTAATTAGATTCAACAAGTCACACTTAAAGCAGTAAGACTTGTGTTCTAGATGGTAGAAATTTTGCTAAATATTTTATAATCTTTTATCATGTTAAGATGTCTAATTACAGTAAAGAATGGGACTTCTGCATGGTTAGAATATAGTTTCAAAATCAAGAAATAAATTAATGTATGTGGAATATAGTGCTTTTTAAAAGGGTTTTCCCTATATTACTGGAGAAAAAAAACGAAATAAAAATTAAACTTTTTTTTTAAATCTCAAAAAAAAAGTTGAAATTCTCATTTTTTTAAAATTTTTTATTCTTGTTCCTGAATTAGAAGGGACTATTCGATTTCAACATTTCTCTTTAATTTCTCCAGGCGTCACCAATTGCAACTTTTCCGTCTTAGGACATTAAAAAAACATTGAATTGACTCAAAATTTTTTAAAAAATCCGTAAAAAAACATAAACATTTTCCTTTTCCCGAATTTTCAGGCTCGTTGTGTGATCGGAAGATATTACCCGCTTTTTAAGTTTTCACCAATCACAACTTTTCCGTACTATAGCAACTCGCAAAAAAAAAAAAAAAAAAAAAAAAAAAAAAATCGTTTTTTTTTCGCTCCACCCTACAATACAATGATAAATTGTTAAACATTTAAAAAAATTGAAAAGTGTCAGAATTAAGTCCACGCATGTAGTGAAATTTAAATACAAAATGAGAGAAATGATGCGAAAAGCATAGAAAGGTTTCATATAAGAATGACTTTTAGATTTTAACTTAGTTGTGGACATAATTCACATTAAAAATTAGATGCCAAGTGGATAGTTTATCGTTAAAGGCGATATTTTGCGGGATTTCCGTAGAACTTTATTTTAAACCAGTAATTACATCTTCAACGTCAATTTAAAGATTTTTTTTTTTAATTTTAAGAACTTACTAATGAATATGTTTTCAACTCTTTTCGTACTTTACCAACGCAATTCTTGCTAACAAAATATAAAATTCGTCCTTTAGCATGTTAGCAAGTTTGTCAGTCTTTTTATACTCTAAAAGCACAAAATCTCAAAAAATATTGCAATTTAATCTTTACTTTTACTGTTAACTCTTAATTCCAGTTTTAGTGAAGGAACGCAAAGATTTACATTTTCTTGTTATGCTAACATTTGGATTTACACAGCAGAGTTGTAAGTCAAATGTTGTGAACAACTTCTTGCTTACTGCTTTTAAACTGAAAAAGCTAGTTCAAGAATATTCGATAACGCAACTAAACAGTTGTAATCAAGTTGTTATAAGACATCATCAGAGCTTTTTGTTTTGCTAATTTATCTATAGCACTCTACTGGGAGCTAGGTTTCTAATAGAGCACCAATTGACAGTTTCAATTTCGTCCCCAAATCGATGAAGACAAATTTCTTTAATTCAACGGAAACTCAAACATGAAAAATAAAACTCCGAACTTTATTGCGGCATTATCTACCACAAGCCTTTTGAGATTCATGAATAATGCAAGTGAGAACATGAATTATTTAAAAGATGTCCAAAAACTCTATGAAGTTATGTCGGATATAAAATTCAACGTTCAAACTATTTTTAACTGCGAGTCTCTGAAAGAATTCGTTTGCTGATTCCGGAGGAACTCTTCGCTGAAACAAAGATTTATCATCATCATTACGATTAATGTATTCTCATATATTGCGCGATAAAATGAGTTTTCTATGGATATTCGCCTGCGAGTGTTTTGATACTGTGTTGCAAATGCGCTCAAAATTTTACAGAATATTCCGAGTGTAGTAATTCTGTTCTGGAAAAGAGGATTTATTATGGAAAAATTTTAATCTGTTACGTCTTGATGAATCGTTTTTTGTATCGTTGATGTTACTTCATCAGACACGAAATAGTAGCGCCATAATTGATTTCGATTTTTTGGCTTTGTACAGCTTAAATGCAGTTTTTTGATGCTGTAAATCCTATTTTATCTTCAGATCAAAGACGAGCCAGAAAATTGAGCGTTTGGATAATCCGGGTAATATGGATGACAAGCGAAACAAATCTTTAAATAAGCCATAGAGTAAAGAAATATACATAGAGAGGCCCCGTCTATGGTAAAAAGGAGATGAAATTGAAGCCGGAATTATGGGATGCAGCGGTGCAATGATGGGCGGGGTTATGATAACATGAACGTTTCGCGAGAAAAGTCTTTACCAATCTCGCAAAGGGACCGTATAAAGGAGCTGGCGGATTGGTTTGCATTTTAATTCATGTTTTAATGTAATTTCAAAAACGTGCTTCATAAACTTGCAACGATATCAAACTTTAAATTAACAAACTTGGGATACAGCGGTGCAACTTACGGCTTCAATTTCTTAGTATAGCGGGGCCTCTCTATGTAATTTCTTTACTCTATGAAATAAACAGACTTTCCGTTGGTTACGGTGTACGTAAATAATTTTTCACTTCATTTCATAACCAAGAGTTAGTCCCCTGTTTTATCTTTGAAAAAGGGATGACGTTTAAATGAGGTGCTGTTAAGAAAAACGTTTTTTCATTCAATATAATTCTTCTAAAGTGGCGTCAGTCTAACACTCTAAGGACACATGATGGTTGTTAGATTACCATAGTTTGTACAGTCAATGCAGCATTTGTACATGTCATCAAAAGAAATGTGAATAATTGCCTTCTTTACTAATAATAAAGTGAAAGTCTCTATGTCCGGAGGATGTCTGTAGGATGCCTGTAGAATGTCCGTAGGACGTCTGGATCTCTGTGACGCGCATAGCGCCAAGACCGTTCGGCCGATTTTCATGACATTTGGCACAAAGTTAGTTTGTAGCATGGGAGTGTGCACCTCGAAGCGATTTTTCAAAAATTCGATGTGGTTCTTTTTCTATTCCAATTTTAAGAACAAAAATATCATAAGATGGACGAGTAAATTACGAAATTATCATAACGTGGAACCGTAAGATGGGTACAAGCCAATTGGCGAGAAAATTCACCATACATTATTTGTAAATATACAGGCGAACCAAAATAACTTTTAATTTTTCTATTACGAGCAAAGCCGTGCGGGTACCACTAGTACTTAACAAAGTTCATGCTATCAGAGGGTGTTTTTTTTTTTGTGAATATAAAATTCAAAAAATGTCTAAACATTTGACTTGAATTATCCAGAAATCCAGATCAACAGGTATCGAATAAACAAGGTTCTCCCGTGTTAGTTCTCCTATCTCTTAAAGATTATTTTGAATTACTGCTACGTATTGTTCTGAACTTAAATCACTTTAGATTTTAGTTTCAGTTATTCGATTCGAAAAAGTTCTGAATTGAGTACATCTTTGCATTTTTAAAGTGAAGACTTCATTAGGAGAATCGAACATTTTTGAGTCACTGACATGCTACTGCTGTTGCATCCGACTGAATTGACGCTCAGCTGTAGTGAAAACGTTTTTAGACACAAGGAGTTATTTTTGCTAATGGACAATCTCAAAGGGTTTCTTCACCAACATTTTCCTGTTCTAGCATCTGTTTAGCAAATCTTCCACTATTGTAAATTACGAAAAGAGCTGAAATTTCAGTGGTTTTAAAAGACTCATGGTACTTTCGTACTAACGCCACCGTAGCAGAAGTTGAGTTGGTGCGTTAATGAAGTGTAATCATTTGGCGCATTTGTTGTTCGCACGAGCGAGCAGTTATCTTTTGAATTTCTTTTTGCTTTGTTTTAGCAACAAGGGAAAACTGCCAAATATTATAAAAACCACTAAATATGAGCCCTGCGTTAATAATGGCCGTAGAAACAAAGATAAAAATTTAAAATAAATGATTGTCATAACTAAACAGCGTTACATAATGTCAAATATGTCTCTCAGACGCCGCAAACTATTACAAAGATAAAATAATCATCAGCTTTAAATATGCCACATAAGGATATCTCTACACCTTCTTTAATGTTTTCTACCGAATGACTCAAACAAAACTGCTAAATAGAAGCCGGAAAATTCTTTGAAAGATATAATTTTTTAAAAGAAAATATGCTTCTGCGTCAACTTCATTATAATTACTGCTTAGTTTAGTAATAAAAGCCCTTGCTTCTGATAGATATTTTCTAATATCAGAGAAACTAGCAGTTAGTTTTTATGACGAGGTGAGAGTTTTGAGACAGCAAAGCAGATTTCAATTTTCCTGTGGGCTAGTCTTGTTTTAAAAAAATCAAAACACATATCAACCATCATAAATTCTGTTTGTAACAGTTCTCAGATATGATAAACTCGTTTATAAGGAAAATCCGTCCTTGGTGAAAAACGTATTATATTTTCAATGTGGTCTTAATAGGTATTTCTCGAAGATTTTCTTTAATATTTTGGAATACAAAATATATTTCACATACAAAATATTTGTTGTAAGAGTAATTGAAACGCTATTTTTGAGCTAAAAGTGGCTACAAACCCTCCTTGTTAAATAAGAAGAATACATAAAAAATGAATCATTTTAAAAAGTTCTGTATTGCATAGAATACGTGATTAAATAAAACTGCTGGAATAAAGATTAACTATTATAGGAGCTATGAAGGGTGAATAGTATATCGAACTAAGGATAAAATGCACTTTGTCAAAAATTACTTGTTTCTATAAGATATGATGTGAATTGATCTGTTAGAAATAAATCCATCGACAATGTAGAACAATGTGGATACAAAGATATATTACAAACTGGAATTCTTTACTTTAAATTAATTGTTAAAACTCAGAAAGTTTTTTGATTCTATAAAATTTGACTCGCTGCTGTAATAAAAATAGTTTCCACGAATACCGTTCAAAACCCAATAAATTGAAACATGAATGGAAATAATGCCTCAATGAAAAATTTAACTACCTAGTTTCGGTTACTAAGTACTAAAATGTTTGAATGGATCATTAAACGTAAACATCCCTCAGCGATAATATTTCTTACTTACTTAGTATTTTTATTTTTCAACGCAGTATTTATTACTTCCGTGTTTAACGTAACGTCACGGTTAACGCGAACATGAATGCTTACAGGTATGATTTAATTTTATTTTCGTAAGCTTGAAATTATACATTAGAAGTCTTATTGATCATTTTTCTTTGTTTAGAATTACATGAACTTTGAAAAAAAAAATGACGCAATGGGAACTTTTTAATGCGTTTCCCTGTCTAAGTGAGTAAAAATGTATATGAAACAGACAAAAAATCCCAAGCTGTTTTTTGGCCAGACCTGTGTAATCGAGAGTTTACTGTAGAGCAGACCAAGAAACGTTTGCGCATGGGGCTCGTTTACGCAGTGCCCTTTTTTGAAAACAAATTATAACTGGAGAGCCAACTGTCATAACAGATTAATGCTGCTTCCTAGCAAATATTCTCATAATTTTTTGAGCATCAGTCGAGCTTCGGTCTTACATACAGAAAGAATAATCTGTTTTTTTACCAAGTCGAGTAAATTTTGTGTTGAACGTTTTGAAGCTTACTGTGAATATATAATACTTAGTTAAGAAAAAAAAAAATACGTATATAAAAATTAGCAGAATTTTATCCTATTTTGAGAATTGTATTTGTATGGGCTAAAATATTTGTATTTTTTTGCACGTTAAATATAAATCCTATCTTGGTGACGGGACAAGTGTACGCGCTGACATCTGAGCACCTTTACTTACGTTCTTACTGTGTCTTAAACTCTGGTTTCCTAGGAGCGAATCACCGATTTTCGACGTCGCTCCTCGCTGTGATGCTGAAATCAAAGTCAAGTGGTTTCCGTTGTAACCAATCACGCGGTCGATTTAGCTCGGGTGCCATGCGCAGAAGAATCAAGTTTTTCCCCTCTACGAAGAGCGACGTCGATGATCGGCGTGTTCGCTCCTAGGAAACCAAGACTTTACTTCTAAACGTGCCCTCATGCTTTTTTCGCTCCGAACTGTCTCAAAACGTTTTAGCACTTTCAAACTATTTTGTTTTGAAAATCACAATTCAATTTTTAATTATGTTTCAAGTTCGTATCTTATAGCTTATAATCATGTAGCGCTGTCTTCATGCCCGCTAAGCTTTTACTTTATTCACTATTTAGTTTGTAATAAACTTGTTTATTATAACGATGTTGAGAGATTATTTTTAAAACACTAACAGAACCATGTTAGGCGTCAAAATATATATGCACAAACGTGCCCCGTGTCCGGGGCAAATTTACGCATTCGAATTGGATTCAAAAAAATAAATAAATAAATAAATAAAAATAAAAATATTTTCAACAGTAAAAAACACAAACTGAGCAGCAACTGAATGTACCAATTTTGACTCCATTAACTGCTTCATAAAACAGCAATGTCTAAAATTTCCTAAGACATGAAAATTAGAAAAATAATTGAAAAATATCCTCGTAAACGTGCCCCGGTCTACCATATTTAGAAAATGTCAGGCAGCAAAACTGTTT
This sequence comes from Uloborus diversus, assembly GCF_026930045.1. Classification (NCBI taxonomy): domain Eukaryota; kingdom Metazoa; phylum Arthropoda; class Arachnida; order Araneae; family Uloboridae; genus Uloborus; species Uloborus diversus. The sequence continues at coordinate 89,259,759 of NC_072735.1, forward strand.
GCTTACAGTTGCTATCCAGTTTAAAAAAGTTAAAAACCAAGTAAACTTGGGGGAGACGTGATCATTGTCAAAACGTTTCCTGAATTGCTACAAGTTGCATGAATGCAGATTTCTCATACTTGTGAAAAATATTTTTAACTTCCAGTTCAGAGATTAACTGAGCGTATTTATAGAGAGTATCGGCTTCAGTTCGATTATGACCTGTCCATGCTGATAAAGCGTCCAAAGTGAGCAAATAGGTATGGACGACGTTGCTTTGCAAGAATTGCAGGCGGGTAAAATTCTCGATACTTGCTTGCAATTCTGGCTTGACTTTGACCGTGTTTGCTATACTGCTTACGAAACTTTCTTATTGAATCAGGAAGGTGCAAAGCAATTATAATTTACCTACCAAAGTTTTCGCTAAATTTTCAGAAACACAACTGACTTCAAACGGAAAGATTTCTGAATTTTTCAGGAGTCTTTCGATATAATTTCAGGAACGTTGCTAAATTTTATTGGAAAACGTTCCTGGTTTTTGCAAGATATGTTTCTGGCAGAAATTATACACATCAGCTGCCCATTATTTTCCAGGAATGTTTCTCAATGGTTTTTACTGTGAAGCAAAGCTTTTCTTTTTTTAGCGCTATCCTGTTTAGATGAGTTAATATATTTTAAAATGAATTTGTATGTTTAGAAATCATCTTCACTTTGGTTCTATTCTGGTATGATGACGACTCTTGGTTACATTCCTCAGACACCTTGGTTCTTTGATTTTTTTAAATATGGAGAAGATTTAGATAGACATCGTCGTTAATTAGAGTGTTGTTAAACAGAGAACAAATTGTATTTGCATTTTAGAAAAAAAGAAAGAAAGAAAGGGATAGAGAAAGAAGAAAGTGTAAAATGCGATTTGAAATTTTCTTAAGTTTTAAAACTCCCATGTGAACGATGATGTTTAAAGTAATTTTATACGTATTTTTCCCTTAGTTAAGTTGCCTAAGAGCTAACTAAAACTATCACATAGGTTATTCAGACGATATTCAAATTAGAATACTTAGCTCCTTTGCATAGCGACATTGTTAACAAATGACGTAATGGCTACTTCGAAACTAAAACACACTTTTAATGTCTTTTTACATGTAGATGGGTTTGCTTGAATCTTTTGAAAGTAGTTTCACTCGAAAAGTCGTGTTAACTTCACTTGTAGCCCCAAAGTGGTGACTTAGATGTAGCTTTTAAGTACAATTCGAAAGTTTGTTTGGATTCTGGAGATTAAAGCATTAAAAGGGAGCAGAGTCGGAACCTGTTACAATGCTTAACTTTCCTTCCGATTGTCAAAATGTAATTTATTAAGAAGTCTATTTATATACCCTTCTATATTTTACTTATTTGCTTAGTTTTGATTCGAAAATACTAAAATACTGTTCAAACGTTTTGATTACGAATCTTCTTTTCTTTTAAAACTCTTTATTTATTCAATTATTTATTTAGTACTAGTGGCACCCGCACAGCTTTGCTCGAAGTAGAAAATTAAAAGGTCTTTTGGTTCGCCTGTACATTTACAAATAATGTATGATGAATTTCTCGCCAATTGATTTGCCCATGTTACGGTTCCACGTTATGATAACTTGGTAATTTACTCGTCCATCTTATGGTTGTTTTGCTCGGGAAAATGTTCTTAAAATTGGAATAGAAAAAGAACAAAAGTGAATTTGCGAAAAATCGCTTCGAGGTGCGCACTCCCATGCTACAAATTAATTCTGTGGTAAATTTCATGAAAATCGGCCGAACGGTATAAGCGATATGCCCTTTTTTTCGCTCTTACGTAGTGAAAAAAAAAGTTTCGTTAATCCAAATCTAACTATGCAGAAAAGATGTTCTATGACATAGAGATGAAGGAAAGATAAATTTTTAAAAAAATATTTTTCACACAAAAAAAAAAAAAAAAAAAAAAAAACAATTTTCAAACAATTAAAATGCTCAAAAGTTATAGGGTGAACCTACCTTATTTCGTGACATACCTTACTCTGTGATACGAAACATTTATTTTACCACGGAGTTAGGTAGGTTGTGTACACTTAATTTGACATGTTCCTCATAGATGGCAGGGTGTTGTCCAAACCCAGGCAAAGCTTTGGAGGTCTCCGGCAACTGGTTTATTGTGTAGCCATTTTGTCAGTTAGAAGAGAACAGTGTGCACGTGGTGTGACTCCTTGCAATAATTAATGTAAGTTTTTATATGTAATCTCTTAAGAAAATTAATATTTCTTACACTAATATTTAAATTAATACTATAATGAATGTGGTATTTATATTAGTTTCTTGTTTTTGTGTGTAATAATCGTAACGGAGGCTTACAAAAACACAGTTATTTCTTATGAAATTTTGCTACTTTCAGACAGATGGCGCCTATTTACAGCAAGCTAGCCGGTGGGAAAAAAGAGAAAGGTGGGAACAAACGGAAGAAATACTCAAAGGAAACACTTCAACTCGCAGTGAGGAAGGTAGTGGATGAAAATTGGTCAGTGTACAAGTCTACAAAAAATTTTTTCATCCCATGGAGCACCTTGAAAGACTACATAACACGCTGTGAAGGTGACAGTGACAGTACTAGTGACACTACCAAATCCTGTGTCAGTGCCAGTACCAGCAGTTTGGTTAAAACCAAAAAGAACACCAATAAGAGCAAAGGTGAAGCTGAAGATGAATGGTTCTGCCCCAACTGTAATGAAAGTTACTACAAAGGACATAACAAGAGCCCATGGATCCAATGTTGTTTTTGTTTAAATTGGTATAATGAAAGTTGCCAGGCAGTTGACTCAAAAAATCCACCAACAGTGTTCATGTGTAGTGTATGTGTACGTAATGAAGAAAATGACAGTGACAGTGATTAAGTCATTACCACGAAGTTAGGTACACTGATTCACGGAATAAGGTAGACTATCACGAATTTAGGTACATGTGATACTTTTTTGGAAAATAATTAAATTACATTATATTATCATGTATTAATTCTGTTTGATGGTTTAATAATTAAGAATAAAGTTTACTATGTGTATGGAAAAAATATCAAGTCAATAAATTCAGAAAAAATTATCGATTATACTGTTTAAATCCTTAGTATCACGAAATTGGGTAGGTTTACCCTAGTTATTGATTACTGAGTATGGAATGTTCAATAGTACTATGCATTTTGAAATATTTTATCTCCTAAACACTCCTTCTTCGAACCGTGTAATCAGTGAATTAAAAGTTGCAGAACTCCCACTGCTATGGATCAAACGGCAGCTTGCTTTCTTTCATGTTTTTAAAAAACTTTATGTTTGCTCATATTATCCTTCGACCCCTATATGCCAAATCAGTATGGATAGGCTCTTCGCCTACGTGATACCACCCGACTACATTTATTAGCTAAACCCATTCGCCGATATGACGATTCATAAGTTTTTAACAAGCACTTTTCTTTTAAGTGAATGTAAGCGCAATTTCAACGAGTAAGATATTTATTTGTGCACAGTGACCACGTACTTACTCGAAAAGTGCAATATGACAATGCTAAGAAAAGACTTCATTTGCTGTACATTTGGCTCTGGCTGTGATAATATCGCTAAATATGCTACCTACATACGAAAATGTAATAAGGCGCGTGTGTCAATATTCAAAAGAGAAACAAAACAAGGAAGGAAGGTTTCCAACTACAATTTCTGCTTCATTTCAAGAAGTTGTAAATAAATTGGAAGAGACCTGGAAACGAACTTCTGTCCCAGTAATTGACTATCACAGTATTTTGAGAAAAATACGCACATACCACGAAAAATATCAGACACTTCTAAAATCTTACAAAGCAAGAAAAAACGTTGAAAACTATAGAAAGCAGATTAACACTTTCCGACAAAAAAGCCAGTTATCTTTTTGATATATCAGCATGTACCTGTAAATCGTTTGATCGTTGCTGTTGTAAGAAAGAGAGGAAAATACCATTGAACTTATGATAATTTTTGCTAGACCAGCATAAGGAAAGAAAAATGGTAATCGGGTCATTAGATCGAAAAGGGACTTCTCAAATTAAGACGCCCATTAAACGGAAAATAAAGCTAGATAAATACGAGGAGAGGAAAAACTACATACTGATGTTACTTCAAGTTCAATGGATTTAAATGATGGGTGCAAACGGAGTCTGATATACAAGCATGCTGACTGTCCCGCCCGATCAATAATCGCTAAACACGAAACCCGAAATGCTGAAGACCTCCCACCTGTAAAGAAAGAGTTTCCAGCGGTAGCAAGAACATTGGATCGGTATGGCATTTCTGAGCTAGCTGGAGCTGCAATCGTATCAACTGCACTTCAAGATGTTGGTGCTATTTCCCAAAGGGATGTAACGAATGTTGTAGATTGAAACAAAATTCGGCGTGAAAGGACAAAAGCCAGAACCAGTGTCATCATCGAGGCGAGCCATCAGCCAATTGAGGAAAATTATGACCATGGTCAATTTGGTATATATCTCAATGTCGCAAAGATAAGACTCTTTTACTGGAAGGCAGAAACAGAAAAGTTATAATAGAAGAACATATAAGTTTTTAGTTAAAGTGCATGGCTCTGAGTATATCGGTCACGTGTTTGTAAATGTCGGAAAAGCGCAAATCATAGGAAAACATATCATGAATTTCTTGTCATCGACTGATAATGCGATAGATATACCAAAGTTTGTTGCAATTGGTTGCGATGGAACTTATGTCAACACAGGAGTCAAAGGCGGTATTATTCGAAACATAGAACTGATCCTGAAACGTCAATTTCACTGGTTTGTGTGCCAGTTAACTCGCAAATGAGCTTCCATTACGCCATCTTTTCAGTCACATGGATGGAACTAGGACTGGGCCCAGAAATTTCACTGGAAAATAGGAAAATTGTTGGCTGGATGCGAGAATCTACCTGTAGTTATATTCGTGCCTATAGTATGCGCACTATGTGAAGTGACCAACAAAACAGATCTAAGCACTGATCAACGGTACCTAATGGAAATCTGTGAAGACATCAACTCCGGACAATGCAGCGAAAGTCTGTCCATGAGAAACCCTGGAAATGTTTGCCATTCAAGGAGTATTACGACTGCGAATAGAATTCTTAGACACTATATAGCTTATGATAATCCGTTTGAGACTTTAGTGACATTCACTGTAAAAGTATATGCGCCTATGTGGTTCTCAAGATCAAAACCAAATCTTCCGTAATCTATGGTACGCAGCATTTGCATCAAACAATCTTTATTTCGCGATGATTATCAAATGATTTAAAGGAAGTTATTGATTCTGTTTTTCAGAAAAACGGGTTTTTCTGTCACTCAGAAAATGTCCTGATAACAATGCTAGTTGACGACACATATCATATAAGGCAATTGAAACTTCGAAGAATTCTGAAAGCATTTGAAGAAAAAATTCTGTTTATACTACAACCACTGCAACGAATGTTGGTATCAAACTTTGATTTTTTTCGCGACAGATTATGTCGATTTAATTCAGTGTGTGTTACAGAGAATGTTACAGAAAATGTTACAGAGCCCCCACTGACTGAACGCTTTAGTGATGGCATACTTTTAGAAGCAAAAGAAAACCCAGAAATCATTACGACAATTATTCTACCAAATATTCGGGATTTTCCCTGCCACACTCAAGCTACAGAAATAATAGTAAAAATTGTTACAGAAGCATCTGCTGCTGTGTGTGAACCCTACAGCAGAGACGGGCTTATAAGAAATCGCCTAAAATCACGAAGTCTCATGCCAGTTTTCGACACAAAGAGTCCGCTGTGATTCCGATGGTATTTTAAGTTTAGAAAGTTTCAAATGTTAAGATTTTCTTGTAATCAATTCGTTATGTTTTAGTTTATTTTAATAATAATTTAAAAGAATTAAAATTCTTATTTTACTTTGGTAAAATGTATTGTGATATTTGACATTAAAATGTTTAATTAACTAAATCTAACATCTTTTGAGGAAGTATGGCAAACCAATATTTCTGTAATCTCTCCTTTCTTATCTATGTTTCTTAAAGCATATTTTCTGTATAAACAGATTCCCAAGTTAAACTCAAAAAAAAAAAAAAAAATGATTAATTTTGAATTTTTGCGAAAAGAAAAAAAAACATTAAATGTCTGTAGTTTTACTCTGACGCAAAAGTTCAAAACTTAAAATTCAACTTTTTAACTTTTTATTTTGCATTCCTTTTAATCAGCATATTATGAAACATCTTACCTGCGTAAGTAGAATTTAAGATTCTTAAAAAAATAATAATTGGTTAATTTCGATTTTTTGCCAAAAAAGCCTCAGGTTTTTGACATTCATCTCTCTTGTGGCAGTTTTTAACCCAAAATTTATTTTTTATTTTATTTTTTCATGAATCTGTATATCATAGAACATCTTTTCGCAGAGGTAGGATTTAAAATTTTGTAAAAAAAATCGTTCCATATACGTCACAGAAATCCTGACAGACAGAGATCCGGACAGAGAAAAATCCAGACAAAGAGACTTTCAGCTTTATTATTAGTAAAGATTACTTAGTTATGATTCGAAAATACTAAACTACTGTTAAAACGTTTTCATTACGAATACTTTCCACTTTTTTATTTATATATTCAATTATGGATTTAGAAGTTAAAAACGTTTCTGAAAACTGATTATATTTATTTTATTTGTACATGAAACAATTATAGTTTTTAGGTGTAAAATACATTCCGCCGTTTTAATTATTAATTTTAGAGAATGAAGTACGTCAATTGATTACCCATGCACTTGTAATTATGACAATATTTTTGATGGAAAAAAATAAATGTAGCAACTTTCTGATCAACCAGATATTTTCTTTGTCGTTGAAAGTTATAGGTAATTATTTGATTTTCCTTAATAGAAAGATAATGGTCAATTGAAATGTGTTGTAAGTTAAACTAAGTATACGTTTTCGTCAGTAGTAGGAGCTTTGTTTCAATTTTTACAATTTGTAGGTCTATATCAGTTTATTTCCTGATTTTTATATTAAATGTAAAAATCAATTTTTCTTTACATTAGAGGAGGCAAAAATTATTTAATAAGTTTATTAAAATCCACAAAATAGCTTCTATTGTATCCAAACAGGAAAGAAAAAGATTCTAAAATACAATTAAACTCGTACATTATTGTATTTTTTTTTTACTACAAAGACTTAGACAAACATTGAAAAATATATATTATTCAAAAGGAAATAAAGAATTCCCCAGACGAATAGCAGAAACTACATTTTTACACAATCGAGAAAAACACGGAATAACATTTATCTTGATTTTTTTTTTTTTAATTAAAAATCAGCAAAAGGATTAAAAATCCCTTTCTGCACACTTTTTGCAAGTATTAATGCTTTTTATTATATATATTATACTTTAAATACTTATATATAAAGGATATAAAAAAAAGCAAGTTTTACCTTATACCTTATACATTTTAACTAATACTGTGTACTAACGCACAAAAATCCCAGTAAAATAAAGGGATAAGAATTTTAATTTATAAACTTAGATAATTAGTATGATTAAGCTTGTAACTTTAGCCATATTGGCTTGTGTAAACAACTGCCTAGATCGAGGCCTAAGCGGGAAGGTTATCAGAATATTCTCTGATAGCCAAGCTGTGTTGAAAGCTCTCAATCGTAACTGTTTTACTACCAAAACAGTTTGGGAGTGCCATAATGCACTGGTAAGACTAGCTGGCAGTAATAGGGTCTCCCTTTACTGGGTTCCTGGTCATCGTGACATTTTAGGTAACGAATTGGCAGATCAGTTAGCTAAACAGGGCTCCAATGTACCGTTTATGGGACCCGAACCTGTCCTCTGCCTGCCCTACAATGCAGTAAAGACCACTGCAAAGAACCTTCTTATGGATGAATCTTATGGCCTGTGGCTTCAGTCCGAGTCTCAAAGACAGGCCATGACTCTGAACCAGCAGCCTCTTTGGCTCAGGTCCAATTAACTGCTTAACTTGAGCAGGAATGAGATCAAGAAGTCTGTTGGGTTACTAACTGGACACTGCTCTCTTAGTAGGCACCTTAATCTGATGGGTGTTATCGACAACCCTTCGTGTAGAAGATGTCATATGGCTGATGAAAGCTCAATTCATGTGCTATGTGAATGTGACTTCTACTCTGCACAAAGATTTGAGCACTTGGGATAGCACTATGTAGATCCCTGGGAACTGCCTAGAATTTCGGTTAGGCAACTGCTGAGATTTATTTCTGTTACTGGGCTTCTTCAGTAGTCTAAGCGGGGATAGTACAATAGTCCTGTAGTCTCGGTGCTCGCGCTGTTTTCAAGCGCCCCTCCCCCTTTTCACTTCATACTTCATACTTCATTAAGCTTGTAAGGTTATTTCACCGCAATGCGAAACATATAGTCCTAAAAACTAATCATTCGGGCTGATTAAAAAAAAATAAATTATCATTCGGGCTGATTAAAAAAATAAATTAAAAAAAAACAATAATAAATTTTTTAAAAAAAGGTAGTTTTACTGCATAATGTCTGACACACCCTGCAGCTAGTTTTAAGCCAGAGTTTCCTCTCAGATAATCGCTTATAATTTTGATAAATATGAAATAAATAAATAAATACAATGTTGATATTATATATCATATTCCGTCAAGTCAACTTATTTCACATAATTTTAAAGATAAACATTTTAATCATATGTTTCATGGGTTAAAAATAACTTGCTTTCCCAAAAATACAACTTAAAATAATCAGGATGCATTTTTTACGTAAAATATTTCAGAAACATCTATCGTAAAATCACAGCAATTTTTATGAATGTCACGTAGTTAAAATTCGACGCCTGGTTTCCGAAAGCGCATACTAAATGACTTTATTCTGTTTCCAATAAAAATATCACGCAAGAACTTGTTTAATGTTTCTGAAAATTCATTTTTGTTGAATGTTAGATTCTTCTTTTCCTGGCCAAAGAAATTATCATGCATACTGTCAATGCTAAATTCTCAATTTCAAAACCGAAAGAATGGAAATCTCTACTTAGAAAGACAGAAAAGTTTTAATGTTTTTGGACCCTAGATTTCTTCTAAAATTTTACATTGAAATGTAATATTTCAGTTTTATTTTTGCAGCCTGTTTTTTTATGTAAAAATATGTTCGAAAGTTTGTTGTTTTATGTTTTTAACCCGACTTTTTGCAACCAACGATTTGCAAATGTTTTGCGGTAATTTTTGAGTAAATTTCCAAACGTACATTTTAAAATACTCTTTATTATTTGTAGAAGAAAAAGCATTAAAAAGCGTTAAAAGTCATATGTCGTATCGATTTGGCCGCGACAAATATAATTGGAATTTTAAATGAATTTCTGGAAATATCGTGTGTAGTTTTATCTCCACTTAAATGAATTAAGTTGCTGAATATTAAAGTGACCTGTCTAATTATCGAAACTATTTCCATGAATAAATAATTTTGCGTGAATACACATTGGTAAGATAAAATAGGATGACAGACAGCGTAATTTTACATCCAGCCATAATTGTTTATGACGTGTAAATGAAATTATGTAAACCTTTCTCAAAAAATATATTCTGAGAGTGACATGACTCATTTTAAGAACTAGAGAACTAAATTATTTACCAAGTGTAAGTGAAGAGTTGCACATTCTTGAAACTTGCAATTATTTCAAATAGAAAGTAAATTTTAGTCATACAAAGTCATTTCAACTTAAACGGATAAACTGATAAAACGGATAAATATTTTTAAATACTTAATCTGCCTCTCATGCAAGAAAATAAATAAAATACTTTAACACTAACTAAAATGTCTGACTCTAATACCATGTTTCTGAACCAAAAATGTATTCAGAATGATATCCTAATTTGCAAATTTGATTGTAGGGGAACATGATGCAAAGTGAAATAGCGGGGCAAAGTGAAATGGTAAAACATTTACTCTGCTTTTAGCTCCACCTATCTGGTATTATTTTAATTAGGAAGTACCATATGTAGTCTAATCCAGTCAGGGAAAAAATACCGCATATATTAAAGCATATGATACTGTAAGCAATTTTCAAAAATTGATAATCATATTGTAATATTTTGTCGTAAGTCAAAAGTTATTTTTTTTTGCTATAAAATGATAACATTCTTGTTATTAATATTTTACATATTAATTGAGGCCTCCTAACATTTAATGCAGTATTAATGTAGTTAATATTAAGCTTATTTGTATTTTTAATTAATTGTTCAATTAGTCAAGTACATGCGGGGCAAAGTGAAATAGTTTGTTTCAGTTACTCACTCAATCATTTAATTCAAATCACTTACGTTTTCATTTATCCATTCATTCACTTATTTTCTTATTCATTCTTTCTTTTACTCGCTCATTTTCTTCCTTACATATTAATTGATTTATTCATTTAATTATTCGTTTGTTGTTTTATCATAATTTCATTTACTTACTTAAACTTTTATTTATTCATTCTTTTAATCAAAACTATGTTTTGTAATCGAAAAGAAAATATTTCATTAGAAAAATATTTTATTTTTCACTTTGCCCCATGAAAAAAAAGTAAACTTTTTCCACTTTTTTTTTTTTTTGAAGATTCAAATTTACTGCCAAAAGTAAAAAATATTGTTTTTACTCAAGTTTTATTATAAAATACAATGTTCTTTCTTTATGTAATGTAATTTTCAAAACAAACTTCCTATTTGTTCATTTTGAAAAAAAAAAAACTGTCATCTTAACAATTTCACTTTGTCCCACATTTCCTAACTCTATGATTAGAGTCAAATTTATTTACAAAACCAATATTTTTAAGTCTACATTTAGAAGCTTAAAAAACTATAACGGCAAATATTTAGTTGAATTAAAGATGTAAAATACGTATTCTTTGTTTGAATTGATCATTTTCGTTGTCTCTTCATAAAAAAGTGTGTTTGTTTTTTTAAAGCGTCAAAGATTTACTTATTCAGCAATTGTACACGGCCCGCTAAACGACAGAAAAATGTTTTTAAAATTAAAATATTAATTAAAATATTAATTATTAATATTTAATTTTAAACTCAGGAAAAAATTATTGAGAAGTTTAATGCATTTTTCAGAAACTTTAGACACTCATTAGAGTTTTAGTTAGAGTTGAATAAATACATTTATGCTTGAGAAGTAAAATAAGATATGACATTGCTTTATTGCACAAAAATTGCAAATTACTGCAGTCACGTGTTTCGGGGTTCTTTAATGCAACAGCGTGTGAGTTTAGGCTCAATGCATTAAAATATGGGTTCCTGGAAACCAATTTCGCAATTGTACACGCCCCCCCCCCAGACAGCAGAAAAAAGTACTTTTAAACTCAGGAAAAACTGCTGAGAAGTTTAATTCATTTTTCAGAAGCTTTAGACCTTCATAACTTTTTTTATTTAGAGTTAAATAAATATCGTTATGCTTGAGAGGTGAAAGTAAGATATGACATCGCTTATTTGTACAAAAATTACAAATTACTGCAATCACGTGTCTCGGGGTTCTTTAATGCAACAGCGTGTGAGCTTAAGGCTCATTGCATTGAAGAAAGGATTCCTTAAAACTCCGAAACACGTATCAGCAGTAATCAGCAATTTAAAAAAAAAGTCTTTTTATATGATTTTAAGTTTTTAAAGTTTAATATTTAATCAAAATATGATACACATACCGGTTAGTTTTCTCTTTTCCTCACAATGAAAACTTTTAACTGATTTTTGACTCCAAAACGTGCATTAGGTACACTTTAAAACACAAAGCAATTAGAAACTGCTGTGTTTCCCCACTGATTAGGTATGTTTATACAATAGATGCGTGCTTTTTATTTAATTTTAACTCGACAGAGAATATGTAAAACATCATGTACCGTTAATGTTCTACAGTTGAAAAATGTAAACATGCATTAATTAACTTCGTAATGTACTTCTTTTTTTTTTTTTAGCTTTTACCAATGATTTGAATTTCGGGAGATAAAATTGCCGCAATTTTAACTAATTTTACGAATTCTATATATAAAATTGCCGTAATTTTTACCGATGTTATACATTTCTGGAGATAAAATTGCGCTTAAGTGCACATTGTTCAATCTACAGTTATTTTTAAATATTTTGATCATATACTTTTTAAATTCATTCATTTATTATTTTTGTTATATTATGCCCTTCAAACTGTATGTTGCAAACAAGTGGCAATGTAAATTCATTATCATTTTCCGCGGTATAAATTATTACTAAATCATAAGATGCCTATGTAAAAAATTTGTTTCATCATTTTCTTCCAGAACGTAACTATAGTACTTTTTTAGGCATTTTTTATAATACTTTTTTAGATTAAAATTTATTTCAGCTTTTAGTTTAGTAAGTATTAGCTATAACCAAAAAAGCAGTTTGATTGCTTAACTTAGTTTCTTCAATTGTAAAAATAGGATTACTCGTAAATTTTAAATAGCAAGAAACGTTTTTTGCTAATAAAAAGGAGCTCGAAAGACAGCAGGAGAAAAGATAAAGGGATTTATTTTAACGTACAAGTAGAATTTCGTTTGATTCAGTGTTATTAAAAGTCCTTGTAAAATAAGTCCTAGGAATTCAATTCTTTAGCTTAGCATAAAAATAAGCAAATTGAATTTAAAATCATAGTGAAAAAGAAACTTTTATTGCGTAGGTAGCATCAGAATGTAAATAAGTTTCGCTTACATCTAATTTAGAAGATCAGAGTAAAGTTCTGTTATAAAATGAATTCTGTTCTGTTTCTTCGGGTTTTTGTTTTTGCCTTGTACATGGCATTTATCTTCCGATTAGTATTAAAAACAATAAGTTGTACGTTTTTCCTCCTACGCATATGTCAGTTGAAGAAATAACGAATGAAAACATTTATAATAATAGTAATAATAATAAAAATACTTTAAGCACGTTAAACTGCAGGAGAGGAGATATTTGTTTAAGTAATCTAGAAAAATATTTTTTGATGCTCTATATTTGCCTGCACTGTTTATTGATTTTTCTTGTGTAAACGATGCTTAAAGAAATATAGGAAAAACAGGACAGGTTTAAGTTGAATAGTTTTGGGTCAGATATTTGTTTTGGGCATTGAAAAAATCAATACATTGAACAATTTATTGCAAGAAATACATAAGATTACGATATATAAAGCTTACATTTCAAAGTGTATTACATATTTACAAGATACTCTTTCAAAATATAAAAAAAAAATATTGAACCAAGGCAAAGTGTGTACGAGTAATAAAGCAATATGTATTATGAGCTAAAATAATTTATTAAACAACTCTAAACTAGTAGTTCGTATGCGTCAATTTTTCGTTAATATCAAATTATTAAAAAAGCAAAGGTATCTTTCAGATAATGAACTTAGATTATTTGCATTCGTATTTTTTTTTTTTTTTTTTTGATTAAATGTAGTTTATCATATTGCAAGGTCTTATAGCTAAAAGTAAATACCGAGTTGCGTTTCAAACAATCATTTCTAAATTCAATTACTAAAAAGTAACAATTTAAAAATGCAATCATGAAATAAAATGTTTAAACGTTTATCTACTTGATCACGAATTAAACTATACTTTTAAAATACAATTAAATGTTTTTCTGTAATGATGGCAAAGACTAAGTTCGTATAAACTGGTTTTCTAAAAAAACTCTTCACATATTCTATAAACTACTCACGTACTAACGTTGATTTTATGCAGATAAACTTAATCCAAAATTTTACTCCGTTTGCAATGTTATAGTTCTTTTTAGAACATGAAATATTTCGTTTTAGACTCGTTCTGACTGCGAAGAATGCAGTCCACGTGCTGCAAGATCCTTCAAATCCTGAATAAATACAATTATAGTTCACCTATTTTGGGGTATTTGAAGTCATATTCAATTTTTACATAGTGTCTGCCCCCAGTTGCTGTGGAATCGGCGAACGCCCAGTTAAAACGAGTCTATTCGAATAAGGGGGAAAAGTAAAAATTTGATGTGCGTCATTTGAATGTGACTGCTTAATTCAGAGGTTTACACACATCTGTAAAAGCTGACATCCCTGAAAACAAATAGATGCGTCCATTCCCGTTCGTAAACCGGGTGTTAATCTTTCCATCTCTTCGGTTGTCAGACTGCAAGAGTACATTCCGGTGTCATAGTATTGCAGCTAGGGGTATAATATTAAAATAAGGAATCCTTTCACCAAAGGGAACTAAATGAATTAAGTAGGGTAGAACGAGACTAGTTGAGCATTGGGGCAAGTTGAGAAATCGATATATCTGGAAAACTATTCACCACACGTGTAGGCATCAAATGGTGGAAAGAAAGGGCTATGAGCAGGGCCATAAAAGTTACAAGGGCTACTTAATCCTTTGATCTTTCCCTTCCACCGCCGAAAGGACAGCGAGAGTAGAAAACTCGTTTTTGACGTCATCGGGTACACTCCGCGAGACAATCCAGTGTGTGTGTGCCCAAAGAACTGCTGTATGCCTTAGCTAAAATACAATTTAAAAATTTGTTCTCTGTACAAGGGTTGTTAAAGAAGCAGTTGAAGGGGACAAGGCCAATCCCAGACAAGGTTAAAAATCACTTATTATGAATAAGGATATGAATATTGTTTTCAAGGTTTGATTTTAATTTGGAAATGTCTCATAACATTTGACTAGGGTTCCTTCAGAAATATGCTCCTGCGCTAGATCAGTTGCAGGTCATTTTTCCTCCACGTTATGCTAAAGTAAACATTAAAGGTCACATTTTTTAGAATCGAAAATATTTGTGTGTAATTATATTTGAAAGTATTGAAAATGCCTTCACGTGCTGATGGACTAGTACTGAAAAAGTTCTGGAAACTTAAGCTTTCCTTCAAAATTTTCAAAGATCTCAAAACACATCAAAAAATTGAGAATACAACCTTCTTTTCTGTTTTTAAATGCTTTTTTTTATGGAATACTAAACTTGAAGCTGCTTCAATAAATAATTGGAGGAAGAATTTTAAAAAGTTAAGATAAAGAGCTAGGCAAATTTCATAAAATGTGGTGTACGAAGTTATTTTTTAATGCAGGATTTGGTTCAACCCTGTCACATTGCAACTTAATGATATTTAATTAGTTTAGTAACGGCAGTGTGAGACCGTAATAATCAACCGTAAAATTACAATATCTAGATGTAATGCATGAAATTTCTTTGTAAATATTATTCAATAGATTTAACTAAACAATTTCTTGAACACTGTATCCCCATGCTTAAAATAATTAATAATTCGCATGTAAAATGAGCACTGTATCGTGATTATTTCAATCGTGTATCTATTTTTGTAGGAGCTTTTCTTTTTTTTCCCTTTTTTTTGTGATCATTTAAAGCTTTCAAATCAGATACATTAGTGTTTTTGTGATTGTACAAAAGCTTGGCCATTTACCGTATTACCCCACATTATCCGGCTTGCCGCGAAATTCGGGGGTCACCAGATTTTCAATAACACTTGCCTGGTCCTTTCCGGCATGCCGGAAAAATCGAGGTTAGGAAAAAAAATATATAAAAAATATATGATCAGCTTAAAAATGAATATAAGTTCTTTTCATATCTTATTGATATTAACAAACAGTTTAATTTTGTGAAAATATTTACTAACAATGCCATTTGTTATTTTAACAAGAAAAATATTGTTTGATAACAAATAATTTTATAAAAATTAAATTGAAACTATGTAAGCAAACATTTAAGCAGTAAGAGTCCGCCCCTAAACCAGTGCTAAATAATTTAAACCAGTGCTAAATAATAAATAATTTAATTACCATAGCTATTCAATAAATAAAAATTAAACTTACCTCTCTGAAAGGAACCTAAAATATTTTTATGTAAAAAAAATATGAATAAATCGCAGTAACGATGATTGTTTCTGAACTGATTACTTTATTGGCATATAATTAAATCCATTAATTATGTCCTACCATAAATAGCACGCACATGTTATATGAAATGCACATTTATTTTGAAAAAAGGTTACTTTCGCGATTTATTTATTTTTTTACTTACAGTGGTTTGACTTTTGATTGGACCGGAACGGGAAAATTTATTTTTGTTTTAATGCGAAATAAACCCCGAATTACCCGGCATGCCGGAAAATTCGAATTTCTTGGCGTGCTGGTCAACCTCGCTTTTTTCCGGCATGCCGAATAATGCGGGGTAGTACGGTAATTGTTCTTCTGTATTGGAAGACTAATTTCCTGACCCATATAAAAAAGCTGTTGAACTTTTTTCTCGCGTAAGAACATTTGGAAGAATCCGATATTTGAACGAAAAACTTTCTGATTACAAAAGGTACGCCGGCATTTTTTTTAAATGGACTTTATCACAGAAGAAAACTTTGTAGAATATTCCGAAAGATTTCAATTAATTACTGTAACGTAATGTTTTGTAGAATTCAGACATGAAGAAATTTTTCACTCTACAAATAAGTTAGCTTATAAATTTGGCGATAATCATTGAATTTTGAACTTGGTTTACGTTGCTAAATTTCAATACGTTATTTATAAATTGAAGTGAATAAAATGTTGATTAATAATTTCAGTAAACACCCATTAATCTGGGAAAACCATTTAAATATACATACGGTATAAATGAAGAACGCGTTAGTACAATAATGTATTTTTGTAAGGCTGTATTTTTATTTTTTTAATTTTATTTAATGCAGCTTTATATTTCATTCTCTTGAATTCAAAATGCAACTTTTACTGTGTTCAAGTATTTTACTTATGTACATTGATTGAATTTAAAGGTTGTTTTGTTTAATTCGTTTTAAACAATCTAGATGACCTGGATCCTCTATTAGTCCAGGTTAATGAGGTTCTACTTCAGTTTTCAAAAACAACGTTTGTTAAGATTCTTGTTCAGAGTTATAGTTACTTCGTAAAAAATAATTCTCTCTAAAACATATCGGCAGTATTTAGATTCAAATGGTATCGCGAAATTCAAATATGTTTTAATTATTCCTTATATCAATCTTATCTCTTTCATTTTATTTGAGACAAGATTGAAATAACAATGTTATTAATATTATTTAAAGCCTAAACTGGCAAAATTATGTACACACGAGAGGAAACTTGACTAGCACAGTAAATTATTTTCATTTCTTTATAAGCTCAATTTTATTGTGCGAAATTTCTGCTTTCTACCCCTTTAAAACAGGAATATTGGCTGAAGAATATCCAAAACTACACAAGAGAAACTAAAAATTTGTATTGTAGATTTTAATTATAGGTTTACTGTTTTTCGTATCGCTTATTAACTTGTCGATTTGACTCAAAGCATTTACCCTTATTTCATTCCTTTTTGAAGCTTAACCCTCAAGAAATAACATAAAAACGGGAAAAGAGTGAGGAATTACGCACGCACGCACAACACAAATGTCCCAGATCGAGTGTACCTAGTGACGTCACTGGCACTTTCCCCCTCGTTCCTACTTTCGAGGCGCTAAGACCTAGCCCTTCCTCTTCTATGGCTCTGGGCTATGAGAGGGGAACTCATCGCGCGATCTTCAATTGCAGCTCGACAAATGAGTGAAGTATTCGTGCACATCATTTATTTTGTGACAAAAAAGTAAAAACTCATTTGCCTCAAAATTTTGGCTATATTAGTCCAATGCTATCTGTTTTCTCTCATGCAAGTTTTATTCTTTCATAAATGTATTGTAATTTTGATATGTATAGAGATTCTGGGTATAATTCGTACCATTTTTTCGCACTTTCACTTTTATTTAAAGACTTTGGTTTGGGGTGAGTTGAGCAAGAATGGCTCAACTGACTCCCGCGACTTAAAACAAAAGTAATAATATATTTTTTTGCTTTTGTTAGGATGCTGACTTATAAAAGGGAAACTACACGATATTCTTATACTATTGAGGACTCGAATAATGCTGCAAAGGCTGTCAATGATGAGGGAAAAGGTGTGAATGCAGCAGCAAAATAATTCAGAATCAAACTGGTGACTTTAACAAGATTTTTGAAGAAATTAAAAGGTGCTGATTCATATATGGGTTATGCAAAACCGAGGTAATTGTTTTTCTTCCCAACAAGAGGACTCGATTAAAAAAAATACTTGCTATAAATGACATTAATTTTTAATGGATTTTCAAACAACGTTCGTCTGCCTTGCTTATAAGTGAGCTGTTAAATTTAGCACTAAAATTCAATCAGCCTGTACTCAAAATAAAATGGCCGAAACAGATTGGCTTACAAAGTTTTTAAAACGGAATCCGGAACCATTCATCCGAAAACCAGAACCCTTTTAGTTAGTTCGAAAAAAACAAAATAATTTAAGTTTTGTTAATTTGTTTCTAATAGCCCAGTAAATTTAGGATTTTTTGCACCACAAATTTATAATTTAAAAATATTTTCAGAATTATTTCCTCATAGAATGTAGAGCAAATTCTAAAAAGTCCCCTAAGATCCTATGTGAGCTTCCATCCAAAATGGCGGATCAAAGATGGACGCCTAGTAGGGTAGACCTGGGCGCATTTACGAGGATTTTTTTCAATGAATATCCTAATTTTTATATTTGAACCTAGGAAATTTTAGACATTGTGGTTTTATGAAGCAGTTAATGAAGTCCAAATTTATATATTCAGTTGTTGCTCAGCTTGTGGTTTTAACCGTAAAAAATGTTTTTTGAGTCTAAGTCTGTTGCGTAAACATGCCCAGTACACGAAGCAAGTTTAAGGATCGAGTAGAGCACGTTTACGCACATTAAAAATGATACCAATGAGTAAGTGAAATAGATATTTAACCAAATTTAAATATTTTATGTCTTTTAACACTAGAAAGACGGAAGCGGTCATTTTGACCGCAAACGATTTTCAAATGCTCATATTTGCTGCGTTTAATTTTCAAACTCATTTTCCTTTATTGACTTTTCCTAACTATTTATTAAGATCTTAGAACAGTAAATTTTTTTTCTTTAGGATTATTATTACAGTCGCTATAAATGTTTATACCTAGAAAGACTGACTACGGTCATTTTGACCGCTAAGTGAACCTTTCTTTACGCATCCGTTTTATTCTTTTTTTCTCTTATCAGTTGTATGTACTATGGACTATTGTTAGTTGGCAGGGTGAGTAATGTTCTTTTGAGCTTGAGTAGTACCTTCTGGTTAGGTTTAATTCTTTGAACTGTTAGGAAAATGCGAAACACCTGCTGGTTGCATGGTTTCAGTTTTCTGCTATCTGCACAGGAGGCAAAGTCGAGAAAGGTAAATTTGAAAAGCATGTGACTGGACACGTGAAATTATTTTGGGTCTAAAAAGAGTAAATATAAACAGGTAAATTTCAAAAATGTTTGCTGGAATACTTTTGTGCACCAAAACATGTGCTTTGCTTGAAGCATTGACGTTCGTTTTCTTAGATGATAATGAAGTGCTTAGTCACATAATTATCTTTATAATGTCGAGAAGAACCGTTGACAAGCGAAGCTTATAGGAACATTAATTCCTGAAACTGTTGCAGATTTAACTAAAATAGATTATGGTTCGAATGAACAGTCTGACTTATCTGAAGAGAAACATATTCCTAGCGATGAGAATAGTTAGCTTTCATGAGATTATTGTGATTATTTTTCAGAGCCTAGATTTGCAGAAACGGCTTGTTCTTCTGAGTTAGAATCAGAAGAAACCTCACTAATAAAAACTGATGATCAATATATAAAAAGCAGTGAAAGAAAAGGGGAAAAGGGCCCGACGCCGAAAAAAAGGGGAAAATTTCAAAAACATAAAAATCAAATATTTCTCTGATTTCCTCCAAGTCACTTCACTGATCAATTTTACTGCATGTAAATAAGTATCTACCTCAGGAAAAAGATTAAATTGTGTGAAATTAAACTATGCGGGAATAAATCTACGAGCATTTGTTCTGATTGTCAAAAAAAAAAAAAAAAAACTGTTAATGGCTAATATACAGGTGACCTGATAACATAAGTATTTTGAAATACTGTAAAAGATAGTAATGTACGGTATCTTGCGTTATTTAGATATTTTTTACACCAAACACATGCATGGTTGATTATAGTACTTGTTAGTTATTACATGCTAAGAAAATTTCCTCTTTTTTTGTACAAATTTGCTCTTTCTCAATGCCAATTGTGTAAAGCGTGTGTTTTACTTGATCGAACATAAAATTAAAAAAAAAAGCTATCTGAGACTTATTTGCAGACTATATTACGATTAAATTGTTAAATCAAATTCTGACATGTTAAAACAAATCTTTTCTATGGTTAAAAATCACGAAGGGAGGAAATTTTTAATCTTTTCAGTATGGCGGTCAAAGTGACCGCTGCTAGTCTTTCTAGGTATACGCAAAACGCCGTCTTTCTAGTGTTAAAGCACTTTAAAAATAAGAAAATCTCAAGCAATTAATTACAAACCATTTCATAGTCCTAAAATCATAGGACTTATTGCCAATGAAAAACAAAGACTATTTAGTCATCTTCTTCATCACTGTTAGATTTTACTAACAAAAATTAAGTATTTCTTTTCGCATACTTGTCATGAGACTGCGTTTTGACACCTAAGACATAGAACCCTGTCTTTTCCTTTTTTCAATTGGTTGCGTACTTTCAAACAATAGATGCAAGCACAATTTTCATCGTCGTAAACAGAGTCGTTCATTAATTTCCTATTTACACAGTGTACTAACTTGTTCCCTGTCGCATGTTTTGGTTTCATACTTTTTGCTTTGATGTCTTCTATTTCTGCTTCAATAGATTTTAGTAAAAGTAATTTCTCTTTTTTGCTTTGTTCAGCCCATTTTGTTTTTTTTTTCCTTTGTAGCTTCTAACTGCTCTTGTCTGAGGGCTTCTTGAATCGGAATATCAATTAGGATTCTGACCATCCTTATTTTTTTTCCTTTCCTGGTTCTTAAGCTTTGGTCCTACTTTTTCAAATGGTCTCAGTTTGGGTAGTACATATATGACGATGTGGAAAGCCTACTGGGAAAAATACTTGGATTATCGATAAACCTTTTCATTATTTTGACACCTAATGTGGTTCTGTTATACTTGCTTGCAACTTAACTTGATAGTAACGTCACGACGCGCGGATTGTGCACTTGAGAAAATGCATTAAATATTTAAATAAAACCATGGCTAATATTAGCTCATTACGTACAGTACTTTAAAACACTGTATCAAAATGCATCAAATGTTGAAAATGACTAGTACTACATTTTTCATTGATCTTTAAAGCTATTTACTTTCTGACTGGAGTCAATGAACTGCTCAAAAACATCGTAAAATATTGCTAGATAGGGGGTACTGCAAACTGAAAATAGTTTTACATTTCACTTTGCATCGCTCTTTCATTTTACCCTAAATTCACCTAGCTTCACCAAAAGTCATAAACACTGTACCTGAATTAAAATTTAATGTCTCACTTGCGAAATGATTTATTATTAAAAATGTCAAAAACCATTTTTGATAAACCAAGATATATAATAGTATATTATGCATCACATTTTGAAAATGACTGGTACTACAATTTACCTTGATCTTTAAAGCTATTAACTGTCTGACTGGATTCAACGAACTGCTAAAAAAACATCGTTAAAATGTTGCTAGATAGGGGGTACTGCAAATTGTGAAAATAATTTAATACTTCACTTTGCCTCGCTTTTTCATTTTACTCTACATTCAACTAATTTCACCAAAAATCATACAAATCATTTCGTAAGATGATAAGTGCGTCATTTATTTTTTGATTATGCGTTTTGGATATTCGTTAAATAGACGACCACTGTTTAAATCAAAGTTTTTTTTTGTTTTTTTTTTTTTTGCACAAGTTTGATTTTTGACTGTGACGTTTTCATACTAATTATTAACAATTGAAAACATTTTATAAATTTCTGTGGAGAGTTTTAAGATTCATTTCGTTCTATTAAGAATTTTAGGGGATGCACATTATACCAGGAAACAGCAAATACATTAAGTTACCATTTCGTCTGCTGCACAAAGCTATATCATTTAAAATGTAACTTCCCCTGTGTTCCTATACAAATGTTCAAAACTTATATATATCATCTTGGTTTTAAAATGTCCTAAAACGCTGTTCAATCAAGCTACTAAATTAAAAAAAAATATATCAAAATATATTCTGCATTACATTTATATTCAATGACGAGAAAACTGTTAAGAAGCTTCCAACCATGTAGTAATGCTTCAGTATCTCACCAAGCTTTGCTTTAACTTCAAGCTTCAATTATGTGTCACATACTCATAATAATCAATCTTCATAACGCTACTCTGGTTAGAATCAGTTATCCAGCTATAATATCTACATAATTAGGCAACTACGCAATTAATTACAGATTAAATTAATTTCCAAACAACATGGCTTTATTTGAAATAATTCTACTCATTCCCGCTTGTGGGTTGATAAAAGGTTTCTTTAGAAAAAAAATTTTATGCCATATAACATCTTACTTTGATGTTTAAGAAAATTGTTCATTGTCTCCCTTTACCTTTTTTGTTAAAAAGTATGTCATTTTTTCAATTACAAACTAGAATATCGCCTATCAAGGTATGACGAGTGAAATGGTTTCTACTTTGAACGAAACCATTGCCTATTTGGTGATATTTTGATAGTTGAAATGGTAACTCTAACTCCAGTGGCTTAACCGTATGCTCCAGTAGGTAGCGTTCATTGTTCACCATTTTTTTTGTTTCTTCATTACCCTGAAATGACAGTCTTACCAATAAAACAGTTAAGTTTCCGGATCGAGTTCAGCCTTGACACAATAAAGCCGCTCCTTGCATGTTAAACATTACAAAAATATATTATGAAACTATCATGCCGTGGTGCTAGTTTCAGTGCTGAAACTCAAGTTTTATTTAATAATTGGTTATTATTTTTATGAGGATGAAGAAGTATTGTTGATTAAAAGTTATCATTTAGGATCATGATCATTTGAAAGTTAACTACAGTGAATTCTGCCTATCTGAACAATTCCTAATGCGAACAGCCAGGCATTCTAAACCTATTTTGACGCACCCTGTGAAAACATATGTATTATTCAGTATCCCCTTATAATGAATATACTCACAATCTAAAAACTTTTGTTTGGTCCCATGGGTATTCTAAATAAAGCGAGTCTACTGCATAGAGTTGGGGTTTTGAACGGATTAAGTCTTATACGCACTGTAGATAGCGTAATTGACTTCAGCAAAGCCTATTTAATAAAATTTACCTTCGGCATTCACTTAGAAATAAAATTCACCCTGCAGAGATATAATCCATGATCATGATCTAAACCATACACCTTAGAAATAACATTATATTTTCCCACTTACTTCATTTGATAAGGATGGATTGAAATTATTAAAAATCTTAGCCCTGTCTGATATATACCAACTTTTATATGTTGAACACTAAAGCACTTCTCCACAAGTGATCAAGTTACACAGCTTTCACTGCACATACATAATATATTAGGGTGGGCCAAAAAATCGAATTTTTTTCAGAGCACTTAGCCTTAGTGCGGAAAATTTCTGACGCCCTAACATTAATTACTGTGCGAAATTTTGTTATTCTGAGTTCATGTCTTCTGCTCTGGCAAGATCATTGAATTTTTAAAACTTTTGGAAAAATATATAAAAAAAAAAGAGAAAATGTACAAAATGTTTTAAATTTCGATGAACGTTAAGCTTTAGTGCTATAAATTTTTGACTTCCAAACACAAACTACTGCATAAAATTTCAAGCATGTGAGTTAATGTTTTCTGCTCTGGAAAGAGGCCTGAATTTTGAGAATTTATATAAAATTCCTTAAATACGAGTGGCACATTACAAATTAGCTACATACCTAATACGCTGCAATACTTCGAATTTTTAATCACATCAACGTTCTAAGACCACCCCTTGAACCAGGTTCTTCCTTTAAGGGGTTACGGTTAAGGGGGTAATAGCCCCTCCTTACTTTAAAAAACTAACGTTCTTATATATAAATGGAAGTGGTTTTGTAGTTTTATATAAAAGTTCATTGAGTTCAAGCCCTTTATCACCCTTCCCTCCTGGAAACAATTGAAATAACGGGTTTGCCTTGAACTGAAAGAGGCTCTATTTCTTTGTTTGTACGGAGAAAATGATGAAGAAGTCACATTGCTTAAATATTAGTTAGAAGTTGTTTGTTGTACCTAATTCATATTTCAAAATATTTTCAATTCACTAAAATAAAAGCTGGAATCATTCGCCAATTGGGGCAAAAGCTTTTCAGACCCCTCCAGTGGGCTATTTCTCTTTTACATCTCAACGAACTCTCATTGCAGCATCTCTTGCAGTTTGTTGATGGCTCAACGTCAGTCTCCAAATCTGATACCAGTAAAACTAGAAAAAGGCTGTGAGACTCTGAAAATAGTCCCATAGTTGGTTTTGTCATTTGATTGCAAGTTGACGATATTGAGTAAAGACCAACAATATTCAATACTAATATCACATGTCGTAAAATAAGGCGTATGCCCTCCTTATCTTGATAATTGCGATCAGGGTGTGCTGAATTGTCTTGCTGTCTGAAAACAGCTAATAGAATATTGAGATTGCGCACTTCAACCATAAATCCAACAACTGAGTTTCTAAATTTGGTCAAGTTTATGAATGAATATAATCCATACTGGATTAGAATTAAACCAACCATTCTATTAAAGACGGAGTTCAGCATGCGGTGGAATTCCTTGATGCATCAAGACGCCGAAGAGGTATCAATGAAATTGACTCCGTCAATTGCTCGAAAAGGTACATTTTGCAGGTTTAATAACACTTTTATAAGTCATTGTATAATTTTCCTCGATGAATGGAAATCTTATATTCTAAATGCTGTTCAAATTTTTTTGCATATTTCCCTGAGAGTTTTGGTAACCATATAAAAACACTGATTTTTAATCGAACTTGTTCTTACATGCAATTAGATTATAATTAATTACCTTGTAAATTTTGAAAATCTACCCCCTTTATCAGCCACAAAATTGAATATTGTTTTGC
Source organism: Uloborus diversus (assembly GCF_026930045.1). Taxonomy (NCBI): domain Eukaryota; kingdom Metazoa; phylum Arthropoda; class Arachnida; order Araneae; family Uloboridae; genus Uloborus; species Uloborus diversus. The sequence goes on from NC_072735.1 coordinate 89,284,754, forward strand.
CTTTAAAATTTAGACCTCTTGCCAAAGCAGAGGAAATAAACCCAGAGATAGGAGAATTTACATAACAATTTGTGTTAAGAGTTTACGCAGTTAAAGACATGCCCTTTATTTCGAGTTTTTCCAGTGGGAGGAGGGACATAAAAGGCGTGAACTCAATGCAGTTTTATCGGAAAATTGCAAAACCACGCCCACTTATATGCAAAAACGTTAGATTTTTGAGTAGGGGGTGGGACATTGACTCCTTTCCCCCTAAAATTTTAAATAACGGACCGGGTTCAAGGAGTGGACTGATGTCGCCGATGTTTGAAGTATTGCAGTGTATTAGGTGTGTTGCTACTTTGTAATGTGCCACCCGTATTTAAGGAATTTTGTGCAAAAATTATGTAAAATTCTCTAAATTCAGGTTTTTTGCCAAAGCAGAAAAAATTAACTCACAGGCTTGAAATTTTACGCAGTATTTTGTGTTAGGAAGTTAAAAAATTACCGCAGAGTCTTAAAGTTCAGCGGAATGTAAAATATTTTGTAAAATTTCTCTTTGCTTTTTTTTTTAAATCTTAAAAATTCAAGTCTCTGGCCAGAGCAGAAGACATCAACTCAGAGTTATGAAATTTTGCACAGTAATTAGTGTTAGGGAGTCTAAAATTTTCCACACTAGGGCTAAGTGCTCAGAAAAAAATCGATTTTTGATTTTTTCGGCCCACCCTATTATACATATAAAATATTAAATATTTTCAAAATGTAAAGTGTTGGACAGTGTTATTAGCTATTATTGAATTATTTACAATGTAAAATTACACAGAATTTGAATTAGTTTTGAGTTTTTCTTACACAAAACTTACTGCAATATTTAACGTGCTGTATTTTGGTGCAAAAATTATACTGAATAATGTGGCTCATAAGTTACATATATTTTTCTTCTCAAATTTAAGATAATTTGATTACGCTCGCTATATCAAACATTTCATGTAGTATTACAAAGAATTCTTTTAATGATATCTAGGAAATCATTACATTAATGAATATTTCTACGTACATTTTCAACTGTCATATTTAATAATAGAAAACTAAAATATTGGGGAAAACATTTATTTATATCATACTATTCATTTTTTATATATTTTATTCTGAGTGAGAAATCTAACCTTTGCTTCATGTATGATTTATACTTTAATTTTAATTATTTAGATTCTTTAAGCAATATAATTAGTTTCATAAAACTATTAACCTTCCTAGTATGCCAGAAAAAGTATCATGTTTTTTTTTTGGCTTTAGCTGAAAATTTTCTACAGATATAGTTTATGTGTTAATAATAGATGGTCAAGATATGTGGTACAGACACTTTTAATCTCCATTCTTTTATGGAGATTAAAAGTGTCTGTACCACACACTCTTCTTCCCTTTAAAATGGTAATGCACAATAGTATAACAATATTTTCATAAAATGCCCATTAAACATTTAAACATAATCGTATTTTATCAAACTTTCAATGCGTGAAATTAAAATACGTTTTTTGCATAGTATTCGACCATGGTCGAATTGTAAACTAGGTATTTTCAGTAAGTTACTGAACATACTTGCTTTGCCCTCAATATTTGAATTGAACCGAACCATTGCTTTGGTCACTCGTCTGGTCAGTGCTAATTCTGTATAAGCTATCAGTTTGCTTGGCACTCTTGGCTTCCTTAAGAGGTTTTCCACCTCCAGCTCAGTCACTCTCATGCCGGGCTGATGAGTGCTAATAAGCACGAAACGGCAGTTCTCGGCTGGAATTTCAAGTAAACTAGGTGTTAGGTATTAAGATGTTAGGGGAGAAAAATATTTATATCTGCGTTTTCTACAGCAGTTTGATCCTACACGCGGACCACAGGGCAAAAAGTGGCCCATCCTACTGAATTTTTGGTAATTAATTAAAGTTTGGGGGATAAAAAGTCACTTTCCTTCTGCTGCTTTAAGTTTTTAAGTAACACTACTTAAGGTTTTTTTAAATTTTACGTTAACAATACCTTAAAATCTTGCTTTCCCACTAGTTGTCATTTATGATTTAACATCTTTTACTTCTTACAGAGAGTTCAAAATTACAAAATGTTCATATATAGATAATCTTCTATACATAAATTTTTGGAAATTAAAAGGAAGTACTAAAAACTATGCTATTGTTGCCATTTCTGAATCTAAGTAGGTGTGCCTTAGGTTTTTACAAGACATTATTTTCTTCAAAATTCTAATTGAAATTTAAATAACGATTTCAAGAACTGGGTAATATTAATTAGTTTCAAGAATGAAAACGTTAACCCTTTATAAAATTTTTCTAATATCCGGTTTTTCTAGGCTACACAATAATTGATAGAATGCTAGGGACTTGCATATAATGAGAAAAGAAACCTCGCAGTATGTAAAAAGTGGGTATTGTGTTATTATGCGCTGTGTGCTATTAGTTCTTTCAAAAGAGTAATATAATTCAAGATTTCAAACATGTTTTCATTGTCGAGCAGGTTATATTCAGTTCTTTAAATTACAATGTCTTTTCATTTTCGGCTCAATTTACAATTCAGTTATTTCGTGTAAAGTTATAAGGAACAAAGATTTTCAGAGTTCCCCCCTAAACGACGATACGGGACACTCACGAAACTGTTAATGATTCACACGCTAGAGGATAATGATCATTCATATTTGACCAGGTCATCATTAGCATAAAAATTTTAACGCCGAGGACCCGAACAGTTTGGTCAAGGGTAATCATGTTCTTCATTTGCCTGGTATTCAAATGGTTCTAGTTATTAGAAAGAGCACGCGAATGTAGAGTTCATGGTTGAATGGGAGTTTCAACTTGGTTAATTCAGTTTATTTGGAACATAATGGTAGTCGAATTTAATCACATTTTGTTTTTATGTTTAAAAAAAAAGCTGTTAGCCTCGAAATTGGTGCTTCTCTATTAACAACTGTAACCAAATATGGAAATTTAAATTACTTTGCACTTCCAGCTGCCCATGCACATTAATAAACATAAACTCCGCAGTCTTGATCGTATCTATTTATTGATTTATTTATTTATCTTTTGTCCATTCAATGACGTCCTTTCGGATCAAATATACATAAAATAATATGCCAGAGAAATAAAACCAATTATCCGGTAGAAGTTTTTCACGGGACGGTTTACCGAGCTTTTAATGAGCGACAAATTTAAAAAAAAATTACTTTTCCAGATAACAGCGGGTGCGTAAGCTGTTATCCGGAACGTATCTAATTTATCGTATCTCGTCGTGCTGTTGCGTAATTTGCTGGTGTCAGAAATTCAATGTAACTTTTAAATCTTTTTTAACCTTGATGTGTTTTATTACTAATGAAAAAGCCACTTTTATTTGACATACTGAACTGCCGTTGCATTACTGAAATTCATTTTCTAGGACTACTTTTGAAAAAAAAAAGTAATAGACTTTTCAGTGAGACACATTCACAAGCCCTATGAGCTGAAAGTAATAAATTTGGAAAAATAAATTAAATTAAGATATAACACCAACATAAACATGTAAAATAATCCATCAAAACTCCATCATTTTACGTTTATCTTGCCGAGTGACCATGACCACGTTACGGTAGTCCAGGCCAATCTGCGCATGCTGTAAACTCCAAAATGATACATTTTTCATTCACGTGAAAAATTTATATTTTGAACGAAACAGTTAGGTAACAGTGTTTAAAAATATTTAGAAATTTAACAAATTTCCCTTTTTACTAAATTTTGAATCAAAAATTTACAAAAGTACTATAAACATTTAAAAAAAAAGGGATGTTTACATGAAGAAATTTCTTATGAAGTTTATGTATTTCATCTCAGCTGTACATTTGAGTGTTTTAAAATTACATGTAGAAGTAGTTTCTCCTAGATAACAGGACATTCTTAAGTATATTTAGACTTGTGAATAGTAATATGTTGGAAGAATTTTAGCTTCCTATTTCGACTGAAATAGGCCAAGCCCCAAATTTCATACGTATGAGGAGGGGGGTTAAAAATATATTGAACTGAAAATACAATGCTACATGTTATAATATACACTAGCAACATGCATATACATTGAGATAAGTTATTATTTACAAACAAAACTGCTGGTTAAATTAAATGTTTCTAAACTGGTGGCATTTTCTTAAGGAGCACCCTTTTAAAATTTGAGTAGGAAGTTACAGCATAACAGTATTAGTAAGCCAAATAATAATAATAATAATAATAATAATAATAATAATAATAATAATAATAATAAGGGGTGGCTTGGACTCCAGCTAAAAAAAAAAGGTTTTTTGAATTACCATACTGTACATGCCAATAAAAATAATGTCTCGTGCAGTATTATTGCGCTGTTTTTATTGTATGCAGAGGTAAGAGAGACCCTGATATGTTCATTCGTTGGGAATTTAAAGGATGGAATATTTCTCAGATTCATTCATCACCATGATGGATCACCAACCATCTGCGTTATTTTCCTTAATTTTAACCGTGACTCCATATTCTCTGCTTTTAACTCTAGCTGGAGGCAGTACAGAAAACGACTGTCATACATTCCATAAAAGTTGCATTGAGAAACGGAATTTTGAGTGTTCCAAATGTCATTTTTCACTCACGAATTGTTCTTGAGAAGTTTGGAAATACTTTAAAAGTTGCTCTGAAATGACATGAAATGCGTAGGAGATTCAGAACGTTAAACATATAGAAGTTTGTCTTTATATTCGTACTTTAGATTCATTCAATTAAGTTGCGTTGAGTATAAAAATATTATTAAGTTATTATTTAGTGAAACTATATTTTTATCTTAAAAAAAGTTTAACTTACTTTATTAAAACTTTAATTAATGAGACATAATTTTTTCAAAAACGTCTGACAGTGCGTATGGTAAAAGGTATGACTATTCTACGTTGATTGCAGTGCAGATTCAACATAATGCAGCATAGTTCCGTTGATCTTGTTGAAATAAATCCAGATAAAAGCTTTCATTAACTATCATATTGCTTACATCTGTTTTAAAAGTTAATCATACAAAATTTACACAAAACATTTCTTGGAGTAATTAACTTCTTTTATTTAGAGGCTGTGTGTTTGCGTGAGCTTTTTGATAGTAATATTTAAACTCTAAATACAAATAATGAATTGACTGAACATATTGGTGTAATAATTAAATCTTGAAATATTTTTAAAACACTCTTTAGTGGTAGTAAATTAAATAGAAAAAAAAAACCACCTCTGTGAAGTTGCAACCAAAGATATTCCATTTTTATCTGCTTATATTTCTACCTTCCATGAAATAAAATACTTTGATCGTATCAAGCTGCGAAATAAAGTCCAATTGAGGGAAATCCTAAGCTTTATATATTTACGGCAAAACGTACAATTTATTCATGACTTATTGTCTTTGTTTCCTTTGTGTTGCCGCAAAATATCATTGACAAAACTCAAATTCATATATTTCCTTAATCGATACAAGTCGAGAGACTTTTACCTAATATTTCTGGATAGAACTAATTTGAAGTTATGCAACAACATATTTTGAATCATTTCAAATTTCAATATATGAAATGCATTGAACTGCAATTTAAATATTTACGTTCGCTGTATTAGATTTTTCTGAGGTTGGTGATAGGGATTTAAGAGGTATATTTTACACTCAATTAACCGTCGATTCAAAAAAAAAGAGTTTGAACTTTAAGATCTTGAATTCCAATTATGTGTTTCACAATCGACGAGTAGGGTCCAATCGCAATTCGATTGGATCATAGAAAATTGGAAATCGTTGAGTTTCTTGTTTCTATTAATGGCTTTTATCGCAACCATTTTTTAAACTCAAGATGTCAGAATTCAGTTTAATGTCAGAGTCTGGATGCTTGATTTTATCTGTTGGAAGCTGGATGCTGTTTTTGCGTAAAAAGAATTGTCTAAAGTCAAGAATGTTGTTTATAAATAATTCAATTCCAAGACGCCACCAGAGGACGTGGATGCTACCACCGATGGATAGGAACAACCTCATGGAGGCCCGTGCACCACATGCATTATAAGCTCAGGAAAATGAAATAAAAGGACATCAAATAATGTCAAGAATAACAATGTCGGAATAACAGAAACATTTTAAATATTACATGACTAAAATATAATTTAAAGAAGATTGCATTTTTTAAAAGAAACCTAAAAAGAGAAAATAGCAGAGATCAAATACTAAAACTACTGAAGGAACTCTTATATAGCTGTAAATTTTACGAAAATGAAAACTTAACACGACACGCAATATATTCAACTCGCGTTAATATATCAAAAAATCGTTTCAATTTTCTATATTTCATGAGAATGAAGTTGTTTCAAACTGTTTAAAGGTATTTTTTTCTTAAAGAACATGCATAAAAACATAGGATTTGATCATTTTTTAAAAATAATTTGACAAATTTTAATGTTTTTAAAAAAAATATTTTAACTGCTGCGCAGATTACATTTCTTTTTTTTTTACGCTTCTGCCCATGACATCACGAGTGATGAAATGCTATTCACTGATGCCATTAGCGGCGCAGAGCGAAATATTTAATTCGTTTCTTTTCGCACATCGTTTGGCAACAATATGGTTAATAGCACGCTTAGAGCGCAATGTTTAATTCGCTTCTGCATCATCATAACCTGGAAATGAGGTAGACATCAAGAGTAAACATTTAGCGCGCCAGTGGAGTGCGTAACTAAATTCATCACTTGTGACTTCATAAAGACCACACCTCAGTTGAAAAATCGGACATTTGGAAAAATTAATTAAAAATTAAACCTTTTGAGAAGAGAAGATTTTTTTCGCTATACGTTATTATTTTCAATTTTTAAAAATTTATTCTATCAACTTTATTGACTAAAAGCAGCACTTTTGACCGATGGAAACCATCGCATTAAAACCATGTACATAGCACCTATTTATAAGCAACTTTATTTCAGAACTCGAAACAAAAATTAAACGATAAATCTCTAACGCGTTGTCGAAAGTTTTGCATCTTAAGCTAAAAAGGTTTCATAAACTTCACATCTACAAAATAGCTGGAAACAGTTTTTTTTTTATAAGCTTTAGTAATTTTCCGGTGAAGGTAATCTTTATTCCAGTCATTTTCACTGTTTTCCGAACTTCTTATTGACCTAAGACTCGAAGATTTTTTTGTTTACTTTTCCAGTGGAATGCAAACGAAGAAAAGGACTAGGAAGAAGAGATTCTTGGGAAAAAGAAATTCCGATACTTAAAAAGTCTTGAAGCGCAATAAGGCAGAAAGAAAACAGATAAGAAAGATTTTCGGGAATAAAACTTATAAAGGTGTTCCGTTGTACGTTAACAAAGTTACGAAAAGCGTGTAATATTGCAGAAGTTTATAACCTGCACTCATTAGTTTCAGTATATGGCGATAATTGTCTGATATTACATATGTATATACAGTAGGCACCGTTTAATGTGATCCCGGTTAATGTTACCATTCGCTTAATGTTATCAGAAGCGCTAAGTCCCTAAACTCTTGTATATTAACCCGTGTTGAAAAAAAGTTGGATATTATAATCAGTGTCTTCGTTTGTTGTTATCACTTCTTCAAAAACTTTCAATTTTTTACTGCTTTTTTGTTCTTAAATCAAAAGAAATGCAAAGGCAAACCCTGACAAGTAGCTTCCGGAAAAACAAATTCCCTTCTGATCAGTAAAGCAGAAGAATTTTTCTCCCAGCTCAGTCACACTAAAAACTTTACTCTGAGCGGTCCAACATTCTAGTTATGGAGAAAAAGCCCAATGACTTCACTGTCAAAGAAAAAATTGACGTCTTAAAACGTTTTGACAATTTAACCGTGATGAGTAAAAGAAATGCTGCGGAACATTTAAGCATTTCTCAGTCATTACTTTGTAAGTTACAAAAAATCGGGACGAGATTGAAAACAAAGTGAAGCTAAATGAAAACTTAAACAACAAGCGAAACCATGCTGGAAAAGAAGGTGAAGTTTAACCTGGTTTGAAACTGTGGTCTGCGAACGTCAGGGAAAAGGATACGCGTAAACGGTCCACCAATGCTGCAAAATGCAGAAAATCTTGCACATAAAATGGCCAAAAAGACTTTGCAGCATCGGACGGATGATTTAATCGATGGAAAAATAGAGCTATTTCCGTCTGCTAATTTATAATTTAAAACAGCGTTTGCTTGAAACATCGTAATTTTAATTGTGTCTCCCGGATTCTGTTCGGTTATTGTTATCAAACTGCATCGGTCCGAAATTTATCACATTAAGCGGCGCCTACTATATATATATATATATATATATATATATATATATGTTTTGTTTTGTTTTTAATTTTTTGCTATGTGTACTGTCTTCTGTTACACCATGTTGCTTTCCTCGGATGACTTTTCATCCAAAAGCTCACATTTCTTTGAATTGAAAAAAGTGTTCTTTGTAACAAGAAACACGTGTCTGCAGTAATTTGTAATTTTGAAAACGGTGGTAATTCTTTCATTGAATAAATATAGTTTGTCGGAACAAATCTGTCTTTAAGTTCGAAATCTATATTTGTCTTAAAATTCTTGGAAGGGGCTAGTGTTACATTTTTGGAATTGTTCGAAATTGAACGAAAAATTGTTCACTTTGAAAGTATGTGGAAATGCGGTGTCCTTGCGCAAATCTTTCGAACAAGAAAAAAGTTAGTTTGAATCGGACTATTTTTTAAAAAGATATTAGGTAGGGGGTCAGACAGACCAACTAACCGACAAAAATACATTTTTCCCATATCATTACAGTTCTTTCTAATTTCTAGTTTTTCGATACATAATTTAGTGTTTTCTTATTTTGCTTTTGACTTTTTTAGTTTATAGCGATTTTTGTAAGATACATTACTCCTTTCCTGTTTTTTTTTTTTTTTTCAACTTTTACGTGAAATTAGGCTAAAAATACTTTTAGGGTAATTGAAAAAATTTCAGATAAAATGCAGTAAAAATTGATTTATAGCAACTACTTTGTAGTTTCAATATTGTGTTCGATTAACTAAAAAAACCGTTAGCTTAGTTTTAAAAAAGTACCTGAACTACACAACACTTTTTCATTTCTGTAGCTTTTTTTTTTTTTTAATGTTAAGCCTTCAGTATCACAAAAGTTAAAATTTAATATATGTATTATAAATAACATGTTTAATAAAATACAATTTTCACGTGTAAAATGGTAACGAAAAATCTATCGATGAACAAAAGAGGTTTTTTACTAAAAACAACAAAATTTATCTAGAGTTATACATTATTCAGAAAAAATACACGATGCCATCAGCTATGCTTTATGGAAAACAAATGGACCGAAATACATTTTTTACATTGACGATTAAATTATCTACTATACCATTCTTCTTTCAAAAATGAAATTGAGGAAAAAATGGTTCCTGAAAAATTGAGTGTTGGGTTAAAAATAAAAGCTATCGGTGCATTACTTTTCGAAACATTAGCGACGACCCAGATAATGCCTTCCGTTTGAGAATAATGCACCATAGACCTAACAGACAGTAATCCCTTTGCAAAAAAGAAAGAGGTAACAAATGTTCACTGTTGACAAATACGGTCATATTATGTTTTAGGGGAACAGTGGAATTATTACTTTGACTATGGACTCGATAGGAAATTGTTATCCATTTTAACCTTGATAAAGTTTAAGTTGTGGAGTTCTATTTTTCGTTTTGTGGGTAAGAATCGTTCAGATACTTTAGTGGAATAAAATATGTGTGGAATTTATTAACATGAAAATTCATTCACTGATATTTAATTTTTTATTGCAATTATAAGCAACGTCTAGCAATAAATTCAGATTTCGATGTTGTCCTCTTTTGGTCTTAAATAATTTATTAACCTTACCTAAATGATGCTATCATATTACTCTAGAATTTTTTTAGCACTTTCAAAATCTCTTGATGAACTTATGAAGCTTTATTTTGAATCTGCAAGAATCTTTCTTGTACTTCAGGTTTTCTGGTCTCTGTTATTTTTTATGTTGCTCTTTAGTAAAAATTTTAATGTGTTTAAAAAAGAAAGACTATGTTCAAAATCTTCTGCTTTCCTCGCGTACACATCAAAAGACAATTATAGCTTCTAAGTAAATTAGAGCAGCAGTTTTGATCATTTTCGCTCCCTTAAATCAAATAAAAAATCAGTTTTCGTGTTTCTGTTTCGTATATTACAAGGATTTATGTCTCCTTTTGTTAGCATTTGTCTTTTTATATTGTTTGAACCTCTTATCGCATCTAATAAACATTTTCAGCACCGTATATTATTATTCTAACTTACATTTTTAGGAATTGATTGTTCTTATCCACTTCCTATTCTAAAACGTATTAACGACAATAATGTTGAGCTCATTCCTTGATTATAATGCAGAGTTTTTTATGCTGATTTCCGTATTTTATATGGATTTTAAGAAAACAATGAATTCAATCGAGTAAAGTAATTACATTAAAATATTTTACTTTAAGGTTCATGGCCTAATATGTCGCTCATTTATAATTCATTGGCTCCAAATTTTGTGCATTCATCAGCAGGCTAATGAAAAATAAGAAAAAGAAACTCCTTCTTAAATTTTAAGTTTAATTTATGTTTGTCAAAATTTGAGGAAAAAACTGCTATTAGGGTAGACCGGGGCATGTTTACGATGATTTTTTTCAATGAATTTTGTAAAATTTATGTTTTAACTTAGCAATTTTTACACATTGCGGTTTTATTAAGCAGTTAATGGAGTAGAAATTGTTATATTCAGTTGCTGTTCAGTTTGTGTTTTTAACCGTTAAAAACATTATTTTTGAGTTCAAGTCGGTTGCGTAAACGTGCCCTGGACACGGGGTACGCTTACGCATATTTATTCTAATACCTAACGTAATTCCGGTAGAGTTTTGAACATAATGTGATATCATCGTTAAAATGAAGCAAATTTATTGCAGACTAAATAGTGCACAAAGTAAAAACTGAACGGGTATGAAGATAGCACTACATTACTGTTAGCTGTGAGATACGAATTTGTAACTCAATTAAAAATTAAATGGTGATTTTCAAAACTAAATAGCCTGAAAATACTAAACAGTTTTGAGATAGTTCGGAACAAAAAAAGCGTCTCGGTTTGTTTAGAAGTGAGACACAGTAAGAATGTGCGTAAAGGTGCTCAGACGTCAACGCGTAAACTTGCCCCGTTTCCAAGTTCGGATTTATTTTTGAAGTGCAAAAATATTTAAAAACATTCCAGTTCATACAAATACAATTCTCAAAAAATAATAAAATTCTGCTCATTTCTATATGTTTGTTCTTTCGTAACTACGTATTATTTATTCACAATAAGCTTCAAAACGTTCAACTCAAAATTTATTCAACTCGGTAGAAAACAGATTATTCTTTCTTTATGCTAGACCGAAGCTCGACTGATTGTCAAAAACTGTTTAGAACATTTCCTAGGGAACAGAATCAATCTGTTATGATTGTTGGTTCTCCAGTTATACTTCGTTTAGAAAAAAGGACATTGCGTTAACGCGCTCCATGCGTAAACGTTCCCCGGTATACCCTATGCATTATTAGGAACATCGATTCTTGATAAAGTCTACTCTGGCAGTGTTTACCTCAAGAAAGGTTAAAGTCCTAAGAAAGAAAACTCAAAAAAGTATTGGCAACCTTTTTTTTTTAAATGTAAAATTCTTCATTGTCAACATAAAGCATATTAAACAACAGTTGATAAACTTAAAAACATTATCACAAATTCCATATTTCCTTTAGTGAAAAAGAAGAAAATCAATTGTCACTGATAGTTCGTTATTTTCTGCTTTTTGCGCAATCCTGCGCACAGTTCGTGAACATCTTTGTAGCATATTTAGCGCACAAAATCATCCACTCGATAGTCCTAATATTGCACCCACGGCCATAATAGGCTCTCCCTCTCTACAGCCTTATTTTCAAAGTTTCAATTTCACAAAAAAAAAAAAGACAGTACACAAGAACTTTTTTTGTTCTGAATTCGTTTACTACACAAATTAAGTATCAATCACAATAAAAATAATTGTACTATTGTAAGACTACTGCTGAAAAGCTATAGTATTTAAAATGATATCTAAATTATATTTCCAATCATTCATTCTTAATTGCTTAAATCTGTGAAACAAATATCAATTCCCCTAAAAGAGGCTGTATTCGCTTGCAATGCTGCCTTAAATTTGACTATAATTGATTTAGAAGCATTCTTGCTTAATCGAAAGCGTCCCAAGCTATTGCAATAAGCGTAATTAATTTTTTTAGGATGTTTTTATGTTTCTTCAAGAAACAATGCTGGATTTTGTTGGGAAAGATTCCGAATTCTAAAAAAAATATAAGATGTTAATTTTAAGAGCGTTATTGACTTCTAGCAGGAAAATTTCCTGTTTTTTGTCATTAAGCTCGCAGAAATAACGCACACTACCTGTCCTTTATTTTGCGGGATTTTTCCGGATTTTTTTTTTTCTTTACGGTTATAATCAGAAACATTTAAATAGAATTTCATTTTTCGCCTATTTAGTATTTGAATTTTAAAGACAGATAAATATGATGCTAAATTAGTTTATTTATCTAACTACATGCAAATTGAATTAAGGTTAGGAATACATTCACAGGAAAAAAAATCTGAGGCGTTGATAAAAATCCTTAATTTTCTAAGGCCATTCAAGCAACCTTCTTTCTCAATTAAAATTACCATATTAAAAATTTAACGATTATCTCGATCACAGTTATTTTACGATAAAAGTTTAAAATTTGTTTTAAAGCTTCAAAATGTGCGGAGCTGTCCTTTACAATCAACTCGCCCCCTACTAAGATCGATAACTGGCTATCCAAGCTAATAATGGAAAGGGTACGTGTTGCAACTTTTATTATTCTAGCCGCTCGATGGATTGGGGTTGCTCCATGACTGCTTTTGGTGTTTCTTTTTTTAAATTCCCAAAGAAACTGGAATTCTTGCTTGACTTTTCCTTTTTAGCTTGGAAAAATCTTCTACATGAAGTTGAAAAGTGTATTTCAAAGTTCTTTTTGTAATACTTTGTGATTCATCTCACTGGGACTTGTTTTATAGAACTTGCAACCACCTGGAGGGGGTTAAATTGTGATGCTATCTTCTTCCCCTACCAGTAAAAGAACATTCTGCGTCTAGACCGTGACATAAATTTGAATTTTGATTGGTTGGTTCGATTGAGTTTTGATAATAGAAAAAATAGTAAATACAGCAAAATTCATCTCTAACAAAAACTACTTCCTAATTTATTAAGAAACTCGATATGGTGAAGACATATTTTGAGTGAAACAAAATGGTCTAAAGCAGTTTCAAGGGCAAATATAAAATTCTCAATACGCTTAGACGATGCAATTATAGCAAGATACACGAATGGTGTCTCGAAAAATGAGTAGCATTGTATTGAAGTGAGTAACTATTTCTCAAAATATTTGTAAATATACTCAATGGTTATTTAACACTATTCAGCTATTCACCATGTGGATTAAACATTATTCAACTATTTACCGTATGGATTAAACACTAGTCAGCTATTCACCACATGGATTAAACACTATTCAGCTATTCACCATATGAATTAAACAATAATCCGCAACATAAAAAAAGACCTACTGGACATTCTGTATTATTTCCAAGTCAAAACTATTCTGTATTAAAATGGAGAAAACAAAATATACCGACCAGCAAAAAGGAAAAAAAGGCATCAAATCCCGCAAACCTGGTTACAGGAAAACATACTTTTCAAGAGCAAAATAAGTAAAATTAAAGAAAAGAGAAGTTTAGATTAAATTCTAAACCAGAAAACGTTGCAGCGATAAAGTTAAAGAAAACACTTTTTTGCTCCGAAACTATTCCTCCGAGAATTTTCAGGAACTCGTTGCTGCAAAAAGGATACGCGATTTTGTCTCTTTGTAAGCAATTGCAATGAAACAAAAAGATTTTTTCTAACTTCAGAGAAAGTAAAAGTTGTCGCGTTGTTAAGAATTTTAAACTTACGTAATTCCTTGTTGGTTAACTTATTTAGAGGCTTGAAAGGAAACAGGACTTGCAGACTGACAGATCGCATTGGGTCAAAGCGTTTGTATGCAAATATAGTAATTAACTTATTTGGTAAAAGTAAGGTAATTAAAAACTTGGTTAATTTGTCAAATTATAAATTGTGCGGTCACAAAAAGAAATTTTAATGTGATTCGTTTTCGAAAATATAAAACACGATTCTTTTCCGACTTGTTAGAGATAATAATTTCTTTTAATTATGCGTTTTTCTAACTTCAATACTTTAATTTTGTATTTTTACCTTTTGTTATTACTCTTTAACGTCAATTGTGAACATTGGAAAACTTATTTTCTACCACAGGTCATTTTTCATACGTTTTGAATTTTATGGTCAAATAATTGCTTAATTTATTGACATAGGAGTGAGGAATTTTTACAGAATAAATAATGAAATAATTTCTCTAAACCAAGGGATATTTCAATTTCTGGCTTTTGAAGAAGTCATTATCGTTAAAAATGGGGTCATTTTCAATCCTGTCTAGTTTAATTTTCTTTAAAGTAATGAAAAATATACAGTTCTCCTGTTTCCTTCATCACAACGTAAGACAGGCGAATTACATGTGTTTCAGTAGATACTGCTTCATTTAGGGCATAAGCATCAAGAAGTAGAATAGAGTTTGAAGGAATGGCACAGATGTTTATTCCGAAATTAAATGTGATTGCATATACATTTTTCCAGTAGATGAGTCAACGTCATACTCCAGCTGTTATATCAGTGATGGATTTACCATGTCACAATCGTGACGGAACACTACTGCAAAAAGACCCAGAAAAGTATCCTAAACAGCACATACAAATATGTTTGTGTTATAAGAAACGGAGGGGGGGGGAGCTTTTTCAAAGTGAATTGCGACGGACCCCAAATGCTGAATCCACTACTGTGTACCCCATGCACTGAAAAATAAAATTTTATCTCAAAAAAAAAAAAAAAAGAAAAAGAAAAAGTATTGTACATTTCGAATTTCTCCTCACTCAACTAACTTTCATATTTAACCGTTCAATTCACAGTTGCACATCCAAACCGCCGTTTAAAGCTTTATTCAACCAATCAAAAGAGTTCATTTGCCAGTTCAGACTTCAAGCTTCAAACGTCTGACGTATATACATGGTGGGGAGCGGGAACTTCGTTCTTTTTTCTTGAAAATGAAAAAAAAAAAATTATATACATATATAGAAATTCTTTGGTATTATATTTTTCGTATCACACATAATGGAAGATTATGCCTTACACTGTTTTGAAAACAATATCTTGTAAGGTTTGCCCTCCTTTGTCAATAAACTGATTTCGTTGAACTCGAAAGTTTTGGTCAACTCTTCGGAACATGACGACCAGTATATTATCAGTTTCGGTTTGGATGCGGTTCTTCAGGTGTTCCAGGGTTCATATACAATCGTTATAAACTTTACACAGGAAATAGTCACAGGGTAATAATTAGGCGAGTGTGCATGCCAGTTTCCATTCCAAGTCCACATTCCGATCGAGCAGCTGTGAGAAAAATACAACTCCACAGTAAAAGCGCGATGCAGTCTCGACCATGATGGTAACTGAAAGCATGATGTAACAGTACTTTCCATTCATATCTTTCCGTTTAGCCTCTCCCCACTGTGATGCTCCCCACTTTTCGCGCTCCAAATTCAAAAAAGAAAGTTCCTGCGCCCCACCCTGTATAAATCATATATATGTAAAATATTTCTGAAAGAAGAAACGGAAAAGAAAATGTCAATTCTTTTTCTTTAAAAGTGTACACAGCAAAGTAGGAGGAGGAAATACTAAATAAAACAATGACGACTAAATTTTAATCTAATTTACGAAACAATTCAAAAAATACTTTATTAGCTTAAATCATAGTTTTTTTTTTCTTTTACCAACTCGGAAGTGATTTCGTAAATTAAATGAAAATAAGAACCTATTTAAAAAAAAGAAACAAAGGTGAAAAAAAAACTTTACAAGAGCTTAAAAAAACTAAATATTTAACATAGAATAATAACCAGATACTTATTAAAATTGAATATAACGCGGTAAAAACAAAATCAAACATTTTTTACTGAAATATTTAATTTTAAATAAAGTTGAATCTCAGTTTACACTATTTCTAAATTTCATCTGCATGCATTTAGTTTAATTTACGTCACGGCTAAGTATTTCGATGGTTTTTTTACTAAATTTCGTGCACATGAGTCAGCCATAATTGTTTTCAATTTCAAAAAAGTCTTTTTTTTCTTTTTTTGAAAATGAACATAAGAGAAACACATCAAATTAAAACTTACGGGTATTTCTGGAATGTTAATTACTAAATGCTGATAGTTTAGCAATGCGTTAAGGAAAAAAAATTGTTTCCTAAATGTATTAGTATTACATTAAAATAATTTCAAAACTAATACAAAACTCCACTGACAGACGGACTCTACTGTTAAATGCAAAATTTTAATGCATTTTAAAAGGAAAAATGTCTCAATAACTAGGCATTTATCGATTGTAAGGCCGGAAAATACACTCATTATCCACTTCGTACCATAAGCAAATGCTGTAAACAGGAAAGTGTGTTGCTCTGAAAAAGAACAAATTCCCATGATCAGGCTTTAATTAACTTTCCTCTGATGCGTCTCTAAAAATTAATGACCGTCCCCCACATAATTATGCTTCCTCTGAACGAATTAGTTATGACAGCAATCATTTGTTATGACATTTACGCTACTTGAGCTCTACTTCACAATGAAGTCACATTCAATTAAATAGTATAAAAAAGTTTTGCGGCTTATATTCTCAGAAAACGGTCATAAACTATATAATTATTCGAACATATGTAATAATTCTCACAAAACTCACTGTTACTTGTTACGTGGAATAGTTACTAAGCAATAGGTTGGTGTCAAAGGATACTTATTTTAATTATACCTGAAGGACTGGGTATTTTTGATGCTCCTTTTTGAAACGGTTAAAGAAAATTTTAGCATTGTCTAAAGTGATTAGAAATATACATACAAAACATTGAGCAGCTCCAGACAGTATTTTGTGCGTTTGGTAGCAACTGCCTGCAATCCTAATTGATTGATTATATTTTTTGCTGAGTTCATGGGAACCAAACAACTTATATCCGACGGCTCTAACCTCAAATGCATCATTAACACTCGGAGTCTTACTCTGTACTTATCAGAAAAAAAAATGGATATTTGAGATATTGTATAGAATAAATTCACCCCGGCAACTGTATATTTACTAAGTTTCCCTCCAAAAATAATATTACGTGATGCATAAAAGAGTTATTAAGCAATGGTTTATGGACCCAAGTTTCCCGATAAAAAACTAAATTTGTTCTCGAGGGGTAGTGTGTTAAATGCTGGCCGGTCAAACTGGCCCTCCGTGACTGTTAATTTTGACTAAACACGTTAAATCTGTCATGGAAGCCAAGTCCTCCAAGTTAAGATCACAAATCGGTGCAATGGGGTTGCGGGCACTACATTTGAAGCTCAGCGGCTATTCGCCTGGACTAAAAATGTATGTATGTTTTTGTTCGTATATATGTATATATGTTACCTTCGGTACAGTTTTTTATAACTTAGCTACGGCAGAAATTTAGATAAGGAGAGAAAATGTCTGACATCGACTTTTTGAATTTAAAGCTCTCGACTCCGATTCAGACTATTTTATTCCCAAATAAATCCAACTCCGAGCTCGCAAACATTGGCAAATTTACGAACTTTGAGGGAAACGATCGACTTCGGCACTGAGTCTTTGAATTTAAAACCTTCGGCTCCCGACACCGAATCCTTTACCTCAAAATCCGATCGACTCCGACCCCGAATCGGCAGTCCTGATTTTTACTGAGAAATGATAATGGTTGATACGATTATTTATTTTCAAAGTTGTAAGGTATCCACTTACGTTATAATCGACATTTTCGATGAAATTTTTAATAACAATTTTATGATTCTGTTTAGTTGTCATTCATTGGCTTTTCAAAACTGTCTTACATTTTACTTTACGTGAATCACAACTCGAGTTTCAGCTATATTATTACAGAGATGTACGCCAAACTTCTTACTTATTATATCTGATAAAGTTATTCAAATGTTTAGGTAAAATTTTGAGGTAGTTTTTATCAGGGCTGTGGAGTCGGAGTCGGAGTCGGAGTCGAAGAGTCGGAGTCGGATAGATTTTGGAGTAAAGGAGTCGGAGTCGGAGTTGTTCAAAAACATGCCGACTCCGACTCCAGGCTTCTTATTTTCTTTCCTTTTCACTGATTCTTCTTGCATTTTTTAAAAACTGACTACCAATTGGTTCGATTACATGTATAAAAAGATACTAATGTGAAAATAACAGCCGTTATGGCAATCAGCTAGCTTGAGTGCTTACCGAACTTTCTGTAGCCGTCCCCTAGTTTGCTTGCTTTTGAACTTAACTAATAGCAACTGTCAGCAAACGATTTTGTTGCCTAACATTTTCAATTAATCACTTTCAAATAAAAATAGAAATACAGTGTTTTGTTCGATCTCAGTTATAAAATAGTAAAAGAAATGTAACAAATTAGTAAGTCGAGGCCCGTAGCTAAGGTTAAAACGTTTAAGGGTGATCGGCAAATTCAAAAACGTTATGCCGCGAAAGCACGAATCCAAAAGATCCGATGAAATAATCTCATGTTTTTTTTTTCTTTTTTAAGGCTCTTTCTATAAGCTTGGTTCTCACTAAAAAGTATGGAACAAAATAAGTGTAAATGATTTCTTGATTACAACACTCAATAATAGCAGTTAATCTTAAAATCTTCATATTAAGGTTAATTCTAAAGCAGCCAATAAAATTTAAATTAAAAATTTAGCGAAGAAGAAATATAGGTATAGTAAAAGCTATTCGTATAAATTTGTATACCCCCCGTATTTTGTGTAAAATTAGCTCCTGACGTATATGTGCCCTATTTTCGCTGAAATTTTATTGATGAAATATAATTTAAAATATATTCGCGAAAATTTTCAGAATTAAAATATTTATATATTTTTTATTTTTTTTATAAACTCTGAAATTAACTTGTGGTGTCATCTACCAGATGGGTGTCACCCGGGGCAACCACGCCCTCTCAAGAACTGGGATTTAGAAAAAAAGTTTTTTTTCTCTCAAGTTACAGCTTTCAAAAATTGAAAGCACACGATTTGATCAATATCAATTTGTTAAACATTAAAGGGGGGGGGGGGGGGGCAAATTACAGATAATCCTTTTCAAATTTTTTAAAAGGGATTTTTAAGTCATCTCACTTTTTAACTCGTAACTATTGGAAAATTTGATTTTTAAATTGAATTTCTAACGTTGTATGCGTCTTAGGTTTACAATAAAAAACAAAATGCGAAATTTTCATAAAAAGGAATTAATATTTAAATCTCTTTTTAGAGGTTTCTCCCCTTCCCCTGAAGGGAGAGAGGGAGTTGAAAAAATGAAATTGAAAATATAAAATAAATACGGAGTCGGAGTCGGAGTTGGAGTCGGAGTCGGGCGTTTCAAAATCCAGGAGTCGGAGTCGGGGTCGGAGTCGGCCATTTTCCTTCCGACTCCGCAGCCCTGGTTTTTATACTATGCTTGCTGTTTTCTTCTAAAAACTGAGCTGAATTTTAGAATTAAGTAATATTTTTATGTGCCGAAGCTTAAACAAAAGCATTGAAAAAAACATTATAGAAACTTTGTTCAGCTGTATTTCAAAACTGTTTTGAAAAACAAGAAATATTTTAGAGCAAAACATACATAAGTGTTATAAAAAGGATTTTCTTACGAGAATGTATGTGGATTTGAATTCTTACAAGGATTTATGTGTGATCAGAACCTAATTTGATCCATTGCTTGCGCAAAACACGTAAAAACGCTTTTTTTCCTTCAAATTTGTCCAAATTTTGAAAAATAATATTTTAAAAATTCGTTTTTTACATTTTTTTTCATAATTTTGAAAAATATGCAACAAAAAAAAAAAAGGAAGTTAAAAAAAATGTCCAAGTTATGTTTTTAGAAAATGCCTTTGAACGTAGTCGGATACCTTAATTTATGTATTGTGTTTTTGTAAGCGGATAATGAAGAGACATTTGGAGCCCTTTATGTTTTAACGTAAGCAGCTGCGCAGACGATTTTTTTTTTCTTTTGACGATGAAAAGTATTTTTTGATGTTTTCATTATTTGTTATTTGTATTTTAAAGTTAATTTATTCATTTGTAAAATTATATTTTGGAAACGTTAAAAAACATTCGATTTTTTGGTACAATATATTTATTTTAATGAGCTTATTGTTATTATTATTATTATTTTTTTGAAAACAATATATTAGTTGCTTTGTTGAAAATTTTATAATTCATTATTCGTCCGTTTATTTTTTTTACGTAAAAATTTCTTTAGATGAGCAAGGCATGTTTTATTTCTAGAAATTAGCTTAAAATGTTAAAAAGCACATTAATCAGTTAAATTCATATTTTATTCACATAATTCAGTTTCAAATAATTTAGGGAGCATTGATTAGATACTATAAAGTCAATGTTATTATTCGTTAAAGTGGGATCGGTCAGTTATATAAAGTATTCCTTGTTGGTTTATTACATTGTTTCGCTTCGTATTACAGCCAGTGTATAGGTAAGTTTTCAATTTTAAAATAGTTTAATGATTGTTATCCAATGCTATAAGCAAATCATTCACTACTTATAATGACGTTTGGAAATAATTTGTGATACTTATCCTAATATATATAATAGCCATTGATCGAATAATGCTCCTGACGTCATCAACAAGGAAACTCGTGCCACGGCACGATATTTTTAATAATATGTTTTATCAATGTTTAAAATGCAGATAAAGGCTTTATTTTGACAAGGCTGAACTGGATCCGGTAACTTAACAACTGTTTTAAGTAATAAGACTGTGCCATTTCAGGGGAATGAAGAAAGAAAAAAGTGATCGACAATGAGCGCTATCTTCTGGAGTTTATGGTTAATATACTGGGGTTAGGGTTAAAATTTCAACTATCAAAATATTACCAATTAAGGAAAGGCTTCTTTTAAACGTAGAAGCAATTTTCACCCGTCATATCTTGACGGTCGATTTTCGAGTTAATTATAAGTATGTAAAACACACTATTTGTTATTGTTATTTATAAGTTATGATGGTAATGCAAATAAAATCACTAACTTAAATGCAACTTTTGTAATCCAGGAACTTCTTTCAAATGTAATTTAAAATTGCAATTGAGAAAAATTGTATCTTGTATGTTTGATGTTCCAATTTTACGTTTGTACCGTGTTTTATTCTTCATAAAATTAAATGTTATTACTTTCTTGGAAATGGGTTTTAGCTAAATAATTCATATCCTATTTCAGATAAAGCTGAATAATTTATTAACGAGTATGCAGTAAATAAGTTTATACCCTTGCGATTTCCCAGTCTGATAACTTAATAACGACTGGGATACTGACTGCAGAAATAGAACTGCTCGAGTTTTGTATTACATTGTAGAGGAAACTGAATTTCATTTAATGGTAGAGTTCTATGTTTTTAATTTCTAAGATATATTTGTTTAATGATACATTCAAAATAAAGAGGTTTAAGGATATCTAAAGAAGAAAACAGCAGTGCATTTTAACTAATAAAATGAGCCTTTTCTCATAAGTTTTATTTGATTCAGGCGGCAATAATAAAAATAACAGAACAATACTGAATACATTGAAATTGATTTGCAACACACGACTATTTGAAGAAGCTTCACTGCACAAAAAAAATAAATCAATTAAAATGTATTTTAAAGTGAGTATAATTAATTTTTTTAGCAATATTAAAACTCATATTTAGACTAATATTTTTACAATTTTCCAGAATTTTATCAACCTTGTGTACAAGATAAATTGCAAATACCAATTTTTTAGAATAATGAAATGCGCTCTAGTATTTGATTTCATTTTGCAGATAATTGCAAAGACGTTTTCTTCGAAATTTTTCTTTTCTTCATATTATACTTCTATCTATCATATATATCTATCATATACATGTACCACTCGACAAAATTCTGTGCACACCTTTGTTTTTCTAGAAATTTCTAAACATAAGATAGCGTTTCTTTCCAACACTTTGATTATTGAACTTTTATTTTTTTTAGAATTTCGTTTTCATCTAAATGAAGACAATTTGTTTAAATAAGAGCATTCTTGAACAATCTTGCATACGTAAAGAATTCTTTTGAACAGTCTATGTTAAGTTTGACAATGTATGTTGCTCTAGCAGCTTTGAAAAGACTTACATAAGTCTTGTTGGCATCTGCGTAGAGCCAGTTCATCTCGCATGAATTCGAAAGGTGACTTCTTAAAAAATCTCTACATAACTTTGAAATACAGTCGACTCCCGCTGCATCGCGATTCAACTTACGCGAAATGACTGTAACGCAAATTTTTCACGAGTAGCGAATTTTAGAGCTAACGCGAATTTTTCGTCCACAACACGACTTTTTTTTGTTGTGACGTGCACAACTGGATATAGAAATCAGAAAATTAAGAGTCAGGTTTGCCTGCTCAGAGGGACCTTTAGTGTTGTGCTTCGACCAGGGAAACCTTTTTTTTTTTAAATGTTTGCAGCGATGTTCTAGATAAACTGGTATCTTTACCGCAGTTTTAAACAAAACACCATATATTTGCAAGTGCTGAGACATTTTCCTATATTATACCAATTCAGAGTGGCTTCCTCTGTCCCCGTTTTCTCTTTTATTACAAAATATCGCTTTTTCCCTACAGTCTAGTCACATGTCACATTGATATTACATCATTATTACGTCATTACCTATCGGGTAATATTTTAACTATATAGTAGCACATGGAATCAATTCCAGTCAGTAAAAAATACTACCGAAATTTAAAGCATATGATAATACAGGCAATTTTCAAAAATTGACACTCATTTTGTAATATTTTGTTGCAAGTCATAAATTATCTTTGTTATTATAAAATAATAAAGTTCTAGTTTTTTTACATTTTAAATGTTATAATCGATATCTCCTACTACTGTGAAATATTTATTTACTTAATATTAAGCTTATTTGTATTGTAAATACTGTCTTCTATCAGTCACGTGCATGCGGGGCAAAGTGAAATAGTTTACTTTTTACTAGCTCATTCATATACTAAATCACTTACGTATTTATTTATTAATTCAATCATTTACAATGCTCCGTTGACAATTCACTGATTTATTCATTCATTCTCTTGTTTTCTTGTACATTCAACCTTTTACTTGCTCATTTATTTTTCATCACATATTAATTAATTAATTTAATTTTCAGTTTATTGTTTCAGATTTCTTTCATTTGCTCACTAAACCTTTTATATACTGATTCATTTGATAAAAAATATTTTTTGCAATTGAATATAAAATATTTAATTTGAGAAAAAAATTTCATTTTTCACTTTGCCGCGTCGAAAGAATTCATATTTCACTTTGCCCCATCGGAAAAAAAAGTGAAAAGTTTCCACTTTTTTTTTTTTTTTTTTTTGAAGGCATAAATTTACAGTTAAAAGTAAAAAGTACTGTTTAAATGTAAATATTATAGTAAAATAGAATAATCTTTCTTTATGTACTTACTGTAACTTTCAAAATAAATTTCCAATTTGTTCATTTTGAAAATACTCAGTCACCTTAAAGATTTCACTTTGCCCCGCATTCCCCTACTAAGCTGCTGATCCATTTATATTAAATTTAAAAATAATGATTACAGCAAAAGTTTAAAATATTGCTGTGTTTTATGATACTTGTGGTAATATCAATATAAAAATTACAATCTCGACACTTCTATGCATGTTTTCACTTAGATCGGTTTAAACAAAGCAGGTTTAGAAGAAATCAAAGAGGAACTAATATTTATTTTTATTTCAACAACATTCCTTTTTTTAGTTTTATTTTATTACTAGTGGTTCCCGCACGGGTTTGCCCGTAATAGAAAATTAAAACGTCAGTTGGCTCGCCTGTCTATTTACAAATAATGGATGATGAATTTCTCAACAATTTGTTTTTGCTCTTCCACGTTATGATAATTTTCTTGGTAAAATGTTTTTAAAATTGTAAAAGAAAAAGAACAAATCATACTTTCGAAAAATCGCTTCGAGGTGCATACCCCTATGCTACGAACTCATTTTGTGCCAAATTTCATGAAAATCGGCCAAACGGCCTAGGCGCTATGCGCGTGACAGATATCCAAGGAACCAGATATCCAGAGATCCAGTGGCACAGACTTTCAGCTTTATTATTAGCAAAAATATTATTTTCTTTTTTTTTTTTTGCTCTTACGGTTGTTTTAAAAATCTGTCGAGTGATTTATTTTAACTTAAAAATGTAAATTATATAATATTTCCCTTTGAATTTAAGTATTTATTTAGAACTGAATTCAAACCGTTAAAATTATTTATCCTTAGGTTCCATAAAAAACGAAAAAAAAAAAAACCCTTTACATGAAAGATTTAGAAATAAAGTTGCTAGAAGTACATATTATTCTGGTTTGAATGTCTTTATTTTAACCAAAATGTGTGACATCACACTTGCAACCCCCCCCCCCCCCTTGTCCCGAACTTTTTTCAATTTTGCAAACTTCATCCTTCTCAAAACGTGATATCATTTATAAATTCAGGTAATTTACATAATTTTTAAAAATTGCGTACATTTTTGAAATTTCAGTAATTTTCAAGCAAAAATGTTTCAATTTATTTAACTTGCAGTAAAGTTTTTATTAACTTGTTTAGACGTCAAGCGTCAGCTTGTTAGTGGATAGTTACTATTCTAAACACGCTGCGAGGCTTAGCACTTTTCTTCATTCATTAGATTGATCCTCATGGTGCTGCTTGGAGAGTCGACTCTTAAATAATTCATCTGATTTGTACTGCATCTTGCATTATTCAACAACTATAAAACAAGTAAACATGTTGCGAATCCCACTGAGTTTATTGCCAGGATGCGAAAATTAACGTTGAGAAAATCTGGAAGTACATATTCCACTGCTATTTTTGTAGGTTTTTATTAAAGTTTTAATTTTTAAAAGGTTTGCGTTTGTAAAAAAAACGTCGTATATTATATATTTTTGTGACTGTATGTATATATGTTTAAAATGTTCATCTTTAGTGTATAAATTTTAAAGCTTATAGACACCTTTGTTTTTTCTTCTAATAAATTGTCATAAGTCAAGTGTGGATTAATAAAAATCATGGAAGAGCAACAAGCTTATAATTCAATATAAGATAGTTTAAAACAACTGCATTATATTAGTTCAAATGTTATATGGTTGATCTAATGCATTAAGCTTTGCAACATAATTAAACTGAAAATTTTTGATTATTTTTCACAGCAGTTTAAACTATTTTTATCGAACATATCGCACAGCTTCTTTGATAGTTGCTGCGTGGTAAAAGAAAGAAAAGAAAAATAAAACGGATATAAATAAAAAGTAACTATTGGCATGACTCCCGCTTTTCAGTCTACATTTTTCGTGAGAGTAAAATAATAGAGAAAAAATAAAAAGGCGTAAGGCATACACTCATGTATTTTTAATAATGTATATTACATTTATTTATTGATTCATCACTACGTTCCTACCAGCATCAAGTATGATAGATATTGGCACTTTAAAATTGAAAAAATAAGTGTTTTTTTTTCTGTTGGTTGAGACCAACCAAAACTTAAAGAAAAAAAAGGGGGAGGGGAGGCGAAATTACATTATGACATTACCTTACTGAGAGTAAAAGCACAGCCTAACACCTAGATAGCTGGTTTGTTTTTAATCGATGCAGAAGCAGAAAGATTACTCAGATTCATGGTGATAAATATACTGACGCATATAAAACATTATTGTCATAAAATATGAATATAGTTCTTAATGAACAAGGATCAGGGCTGCTTTGTTTCAGTTCCAGCAAGATTTTCTTTTTTAACGACAAAAAATGCAACATTATGTGACGAACATGCAAACTACACCCAATTTGGATAGTTAGCAAATTATAAGAATCCATCGCTTTATTGCTGATGAAGAAAAGCATATTGCCATAGATTTTATCCCTGGGAAACGCGGATAAAGTAGAAGGCTATCTATCTAAGAAAGGATAAAGAAGATATCCCTGAACAGAGACTTTTTGACAAGCTCTAATTTAGCTACTCGTAGTGTGTTTGCAAGTTTACAAAGGTCCTCACATAAAAAGTAGGTATTTTTAATTTATATAATCCCTCATTCCTTTGCAGGCAAGTGTACAAGTTAATCAAATATTTTTTTTTTAATGTTATAACTCTAGAATTACGGAAGAGGTCATTTCGAACCCAAGCGCATTTTTTTTTCTTTGCTTACTGTTCTGCTGTATGTTCATTAAAGAATTAATACTTCTTTGACTTTCCTAAATATTCATGCTGCGACACAATGTAAAATTTTCAAGATAATTTTTTAAACATCAACTTGTTAGACTTAGAAGCATGGGCAGTTTTCATTTTGATCCCTTTGAAAAAAAAAAGAGATATACTAAATACATTTACTGGTGCTGAAGGAAAGTAGAAACTCGAAAATGGCTAGCGGAATGTATAACCGCAAGTGTTTGAAGCATTCATAATGTTTTTGTTTATAAACGAAATTATTAGCAGCTAGTTTCCGAAATGCAATTGAAACAGAATTAGTTATTTTAAGGGTATTTAAAACATGTTTTAAATAGCCATTATGTATAATTTAAATCTCTAAATTCGTTAAATGAAATGCATTTATAGTAAATATCTTCATTTTAAACTAATGTTTTAAAACATATTACAGTATGTATAAAACTATGAAGATTTCTCCTCAGAGGGTCAAAATTACCCTTGCCGTAATTCTAGTTATATGAAGACCGTCGTAGTTTTAGTGATAAATCACAAATGATTACTATCATACCGATTGTTTAGATCCTGTTCTGAAGCATCCATTTTCTTCAGAGAGCAAACATATTTTTCAACATTTGGATGATTCTGTGTCATTTTCAAATTTTCTTTATTACTGTAAATGTATTTCTTCTAAAGTATTTATCCACACTTTTGTGTTTTGACTTTCAAACAAAAGCAAATGAAGCAGAAACTGACAGTGTAGTTTTTATAATTAAATATTCATATTTTCCCGTTTTGTCTACATAATTACAATGTAATAAGTAATCAGCTGAACAAAATATTTAAAAAAGGTACAAAACAGCAAAAGGTTTTTTTACAAAAAAAGAAAAAAAAATCACGAAAAAATATTTTGACAGAGGTTCAACTAAACCCAGTTCGTTTTTCTTGCGGAAATAACTGTATGTATTTTTTTTTTTTAATATTTCTTGATACCTTAATTTTTTTCTGTAAAAACGCCTTCGTTATAGAAAAGTGTATTTCATTAAAATAATTTTTCGTCTTTTCATTGACTCTTGATATCTTAGAATATTCAATAAAAAATGCAGTGTGTTTACTCTAACATAAACGTAAGGCGTCGCGTCGTGCGCATTGTATCGTACTTTTAGTGATCGAGATGATAAAAACGCAGCATTTTTCAACTCTTGAAATTGATATCATGAAAGATATTAAAAAAAATAAACGCCATAAGAAATATTTTCCTACCGTTTATCTAATGTTTCTTCGATTAGAATAAATACAAACATAGTTCTAAAGAAATTTAAAAGTACCTATATTCAAACATTTACTTTTCATTATTATCGCAAAAACTTTTCTTTAAGGTAAATATTTGTCCAATTTAGGATTTCCTGATTATTTACATTGGATATTGGAGTTATAACTTTCAATGCTGGCCGGATTACTTTACTTTAATATTGGAGTTTCAAAATGGTTTTTTATTTAGACGACTGGTGAACAAAAGGCACTATATCGACAAAGAGGGAAAAAATAGGGTGCAACAATAAACGGCGCAGCCAAAGAAAGCATAATATTTTTAATCAAAGAAAATACTTATAATCAGTTACAAACCTTAAGAATCTAGCTTCCTGTCGTTCAGGGAAGGTGACTCCTTCTCCCCCCGCCTCCCGCACCGTTACCTAGAAAATAAATAATGTCGCTAACATCAGCTATTTATTATAAAACATTGATAGTTCTTGAACAAAACACAGGGCACATTTTTTTTGTTTCATGTGCAGCAAAATGTATTTTTTTTTCAAAATGGCCTTTTTGAATTTATTTTATTATAAAAATAACATGTGTACATTAAATATACTTTACACATTTACTAAAATTCAAAGAAAAATAACTTGAAAATAAAATTTATTATGACAATTAAAACATTTCAAAGATTTTGCACTCGAACTTACTTATCGCGAGCCCTGATTTAATGAGGGAATTATGAATACTTGGTTAGAACAAATTTAAGTTCACGGAAAAATATGTAGCTTTTGACGAGCTGAAAACGAGCAATATTTTGTGATTCATATTATCTTTTGACTTTCATGTCACACACGGGCCATATTTTACTTTAAAAATTCATTGAATATTTTGAAGTCAAAAAAGTTTTGAAGGAAAAAAAGTCACTTATATAAAAAAGTTCAATTTTTAAGTTAAAGAAAAACTTTATGAAATACATTTGTATTTTAAATAAAAGCAATGATGGATGTACTTCTTTTACCTCAAAAAAAAAAGAAAAGAAAAAAAAAGAAAAAAAAATACATCACGCTAAAGAATAAAATTATTATTGAAAAAGATTACTTCTACTATGTACACCAACTTGCCTCACGCACTCTTTCAACATACCCCACTAATGGCTATATTGAAACAGTTTGTAGATTCCTGCATAAACGTTTATTTATTTATTTTTTAATATGAACTTTAAAAAAAATATTTGATTTTTAGTTATAACTGTAATGAAAGCCTAAATCTTGAACCAATATCCTTAGTTAACTAAGCTACAGATCGAAAGTTGAAAAAATGTTTTAACCTGCCCAACTCTTCCGTGAATAATTAATTTTATAACTAAGTGAATTTGCCTGTAGCCGCGTTGCGATAGTTAAGCGCTCTGTGTTTTAGATCTATTTAAATATAAAACATCTTCTGCAATGTGAGTCATTTTGATCAACAGTATGATAAAAACTCTATATTAACTATGTTTCCCTTTATAGACAGCACAATTTGCCAAGACGAAATAGTAAAGAAAATGTCAAATATATATATATATATATATATATATATATATATATATATATATATATATATATATATATATATGTCAATGAGATTTCAAAGTGAATTAATTGTCGAAGTAGTCCTAACTATTTGAAAAAAAAAAAGAAGCAACGCAAAAAAGCATTGCGCATCCATTTTGGTATCCCCTAAAGATGAACTCCTAACTAAATCAACTTTGAAAAATGAAATATAATAATAAAAGGCATCATTAAACACCAAAGAATGTATCTCAGGAAAGAAAATTATGTAAAAAAATTAAGGCATAAATATGACAGAAAAGGTCGTTTTGAAGTTTTATCTGTAGCTTTTATTCCTTATAACATTATTATAGATTCTAATTGTATTTATAATTTTTCTGCCATTTTGCGACTGTTTGTTGCGAATATTGTTTGTTAGATAGCGTCTTCTTTTGACTCTTAATAACATTTTCCTTTTAAGAATCTTTATCATTTCCTTTTTTTTACGCGACTGGGAAACTTTATTTTACTTATTCTCTTTTATAAAATGCTTTTTAATTAAGATATGTTTAATTAAGTTTATGTTTATGTAACGTTATTTTCTCATTTCAAAAATTGCAGTTAAAAACAGATTTTAGCTCATTAGTTGCTCGAAAAATATATTAAATCAGTTTTCTTATTACAAATCCCGAGCGAGCTTCCTTTTGATTTAAGTAATATGTTTTCTGCCATAAGTTTATATACTTCTTGGAATTTGTAAGCACGTATATGCATTATAAGGCAAAAGAAATGTGAAATACAATTTTAAAAACTGAACAGGTTTTTTACTTGATTTTGATTTGAAAACTAAAAAAGTATCTTTTAAAAAAAAGTGGAAGGTGAGAAGAAACTGAAAAATATAAAATTGAAATATATTTATGAAAACGCGCTTTTATCCATACCAAGCTCGAAATAATGAAATACATTTTTTGTGTAGAAAGACAGGTTTAAAAAATCAATTAAAACTTAATGTTTAGAGTTTCAGCAATGAAAAAGAGTCAAACTTAAAAATTATGAATTTCGCTAACCAAAAAACGCTTATAACTTTTTTTTAGTACATTTAGGCTATTGGATCTTGGTTGCCTTGACAAAAACTTTGTTTGAGGCATCTTTAAACAATCTTTCCAGCCATATTAAATTCAAAAAAAAAAAAAGAGGAAGTGGGGAATCCAGTTGCGTAGAAAGATCCATTTAGAGCAAAAATGTGTTTTTAATAATTATCTCTGTTAATAAGCGCCTGATTTCAAAATTGACACTAAAACTCGGCAATAGCTACTGAACAAAAAAAGAATGAAGAAAATTGGTTCAAAAACAGAGGAAAAAAGAGTACCGAAAGAAAACGCCTTGCCTATTAATATATAAATATACAGGCCGTGCGAAAAGTCATTTACAATTTTTTAAAAAATATAGAATAACAAATAATTGTCGTAGGACAATGCGGTCTGTGCTATAATACTCTAAGGGTTCAAGAAGTTAATGACATCGTTAAAAAAAAAGTATCTGTAGAAAATCGCTGTACCATTACAGTCCGAAAACCAAACGTCATGTTAGATGTGTAATCATTTTTTTTAAACAGTTCATTACTCCTAAGTTCAAGGCGTGCACCATTTGTCTACATGATATGAACTTGAATGCCACTCAAATGATGTTTAAGTTTCATACGGTGCGCATGTTGAGCATATTTTACATTTACCCATACAACTTACATATTTTACATTTATTTTTCTAACTAAGACGATACATTGAATTCCTAAATTTATCCTTTTTTTTATCTCATCTGTATTTCTTTTTTTTCACGAAGTCATTAAAAATATTGTACCTTTTAAGTTTTATGGCAAAAACCGCCTATTCATACGATAATTTGATGAGCTTCTCTGAATTGTTTAGATGTGTAAAGGATTTTTGGACACCCTGTATATATCCTTGCTAATAATATAAAAACGAAAAGAAGTTTCTTTTCCTATATGTTTGTTTGTAATTCTTTCATGTCCAAGCTACTCCACCGATCACTATAAAATTTTGTATACACATTGAAAATGGTGCTGAACAGAACATAGGCTACCTATTGTTAAAAAAACAAAAAATCCCAGATTTCATCAATTTACGAGTATTGATCGGAAAAAAAGTCATATTTGTTTGATTTTTGCAACATTTTAAAGCCCTTAAAAACCTGCACAATATAAACTTTACCCGAAGTTATAGGAAGTAGAACACCTCCTAATTCTTCATTTTAAGTTAATTTCATATTCTAAACCAGATCATGTTTAAAGTATTGTTTGCAGTTCCTTGTCACGGAATGTAAATTAAATAAAGTTGAAATTCTGATTTGTGTCAGACTATATTTTTGTGAAGAAAAGCAACAAGAAACGAGCTTATGTGCGCAGATGACTTCCTTTTACGAAAATTTAATGATTTTTCCTTATCACTTTCAGAAAAGCACCTACACCTTAACCTTTCCTGTTTCGGGAGTACCACTCACATTAAGGAATTAAAAAGTATTTCAAATATTAACCAGTTTGTCGCGAACTGTTGCAAAAAAAGAAATAAAAACGTTTTACAGAGATAACGTTTCCAATATCGACATATTTAACATGATTCAATGGATAACACTCAAAATATCGTCAATAACACCGAATTCGAAAAACAATTTTTTATCCACATTTGTCTTCAACTTCGCGATATATTGCCAAGTTGGTGACAAAAGTTGATGACCATAAGCTTGGCGATATGTCACAAAGTGTTCGCCAAATTATTACTTTACTTGAGTTTGCTTTGAAATTAACACTGATTATCCCCAAAAAAGTGTAAAGAACTCTTTTTGAAACATCCGATTGTAACCAAAAGGGCAGGTCCACAACTAGACCCCACTAGGAGTCTAAATACCTGTTCTTTGAGAGATATATACACACATATGCACATACATACGTGCATACAGGTGTCACGAGAAAACTAGAGGTAATTAATTCTGCTATCGTCAAAATGGATATTTCGGACGTCCACACGTTCTTGGGTACATAAGCATGTGAAGTCGAACCGAAACAGCAACTCAATATTCATTCGAGAGTGAGCAACATGTACATAAATTTAGGCGGATAATTGAGTGAAATTTTTTTTCGCCAATGCAATATTTCCTTGATGTATAAAAGGAAGTCTCTGGATATCATAACCGGCTGCCAGTATATTGCATGTAGTGCAAAAGGCGTTCTACTCAAGTATGCTAAACTCCTACAGAATATTAGCCATTATTCAGCCAATTTTAAATTTAAAGAAAATTCAGATCCTCAGTTATTATCGTTAAAAATGTCGTACGATATCTACAGGTTGAAAAGCATGAATGTTGAACGCAATATTTCGGCTTCCAAAAATGTCCTTTGGGTCTTGCTGTTAATCTCATGAGTTCAATTTTAGGCAAAAACTTTTGGATTTCGGGATCGAGACTTTGGGGTAAAAACTCTAACGTTCATCATGGACTTTAGCCACTAAAAAGTATCATTTTGGAAATCGAGTTAATTTTGCCGTTTGCAGTTAGAGTTGAAAAAAGAAAAAAGCCGTTATTTATTATTATTATATTTGTGATTAAATTTATTAAATAAGCCTGAAATATGATAGGTTTATTTTTCTAAATGCCCAAAAATTACCGGTTCAAAATATTCATTAGCTCATAATTTATGATGGGAATAATAAAATATATTAAATGGAAAAAGTGATTCTTTATGATGGTGAAATTATGCTGTATTCTCCTAAATTTGGTGCTATTATTGAATTACATTTATAAACATTGATAATAAATCATCAGCTATATCTCTTCTTTATTTTCGTTAAGTGTTATCGAGTTTATTTTCCTTAATATTACTTATTTTAAACTACTTATACAGCACGGTTATATTAGCAGCTAAAGTTCTTTGCATTAATTTGCTTTCTTTCCGTCAAAAAATTAAGTTCGAAGTAAAAACAATGAGTTGTAAAGAATTAAATTTTCTTTGTTTAATGCAAAACCCAAGATTTTTTGTCAGTTATTTACTGTTTTTCCCCTAGAAATTGCATTATCTTCAGGGAAGGGAGTCAGTCAAGGCTCTTCATAGCTTCCGCGATTGAACAATGATTCAATAACTTAACTTTTGTTGGAAAATAAATCAATGATATTCCTCAATTGGATTTATTTCCTTAGTTTCAGTTAAATAAACATTTAAAGGAGCAGATGTAAAATGAGGCTGTAAATATTCATATCAATAATAGTTTTCAGCTAAAGGATTAAACTTTTTTTTTTTTCCCATATCAGATATGGACTGAACTGGATCATAAATTAAACAAGCTGCGGGGAAAACTGAATTACGTTTGTCTGATAAATAAAAAATACGCCTAACTGTATTCATTTGTTTGAAGCATCGACATGAATTTCTGCTCCCAGGCAACTTCAAAAAAAAAAAAAAAAACACAAGAAGCTGCGTCAGAAACTAAACAAGCCTACTTTCCTGTGTAAAAACGCTACTTTCTAGCATATGATCTATATTTTCTTAGTTGGGTAAATCTGAGAATGATATCAAACATACCTTTTTTAACATTTAAAGCTGATTTCTAAATCAAAATATGCCCATCTTACCTGATGAAATAGATACGTAAAAATTATAAACTAACAAATAAAGTGTATAGTAAAATCCCGTTACAACGAATACCTATACAAAGAAACAATTTTCAGTCTCGATTTAATTTCCATTACTTTGATTGATTTCCATTCCACCGAATTTATATTTACAACGAACAAAATTTCAGGTCCTGTGCAGTTCATTGTAACGGAATTTCACTGTAATAGCACCTTACAAACAATGCAGCTAATGATTTTTTCACCATTAAAAATTTATAACTTTTTTTTTAATGAAAAAAATAAATGTATGAAAAAAAGTTAAAAAGTTAAAAAAAACATAAAAAACAGTGCGTTTTGTGTTTAAAAAAATGTTATTTCAAGCTCTTTTGAATAAAAATAAAGCGCTTCGGAACTTTTTTTCCCTCTTTCCAAAAATTAAAATAATTTAAAAAATATACTTAAAAATGATTTTTTGAGATTAAAATTTTGAATTTCATTCTTAAAAATATTTCGAAATACATTCCTAAAAATCAGGTACAGGAAGCTACTCAGAGAGTTTATTTTGTAGTTTCTTTTTAGTTGGTTCGTCGCACTATTTTATAATTTTAATTCGTTAATTATATAAAGTGCAAAGATAGCAACTATTTTAACGCATAGCAAATGCTATTTTTGAATTATTTTTTGTTTTGCCTTAAGAATGTAAACCGAAAAACCGTTAAAAAACGTAGCACTTCTTTCCAAAATAAAACTTTTAAAAGCGAAAAAGCAGCTTCGTTACTTTGCTAATGATATTGCGTTTCATTAATGAAGTCATTTACATTAGTAGTGCATAAGATTACCGTAATGATATTTGAAGTTGTTAAACAAAGACAAACACCGAACCATTACTGAAATCAAATCTTCAAATAAATTCGTTTCTTCTTTAAAAGTATGTATTACTTTTCGGCACGATTCCTTCGACAAAGGAACCTAATGCCATTAATAATCACTTCTCTAACAAATGAGAGCGATGTGTTAAATATTTAATACTTGTAATAGACGAGTCAAGTGTTCGCAGTGAAATTTGAAGGGGAAAGGTTTCTTAAAAATAATGTACAAGCTTCATAAAACGAGTTACTAGATATTTGTCTAGAAAGGGAGAACTAACTTGAAATTTTATCAAAATGAAAACTTGTGTGTAGTATTTATTTTTATTGAGTAAAAAGGAAATGTACAGTTGATTGGTTTTTTAAAACGATGTTTCTAAACATATCGAGTTTTGCTATGTTCTTTAAAAGCAAATTTTCGGCAGTAATCTTTAATACTTTAAACCACAGTTGGTGAAACAATCCAAAACTTCCAGCGTTAGTAGTCGTTCCTATTCAGAAAGATTAGAACATATCCAGCAATAGGTAGTTTCTTTTTTGAACATTAGAAACAAACTATTTAAGTGATGAAATCAAAAAAAAAACTTTTTTTTTTTTGTGCCTGATTTATGCCAGCAATTTTTTCGGTACCAAGAGACAAAATATTAAACATTTTAAAACTTAATTTTAAAAGCATCACGAAATTACATGCAATATAACAGGCAGTCCGGTTATCTAATCCAAAAACACAAACTCGTTCTTATTATTGCTCATCAATCTGGATTAGTGAATAACCAAGCTCGACGTAGTTTTTTTCCCATGAGATGACATCTAGCTCTAGCTCCCATTGAGGTATCGAACTATTTACATACATATACATACAATTTTTGTATAGTCACTTAAATTACTCTTCTTAAAAATAATCCCATTATGTTTTTAATTTAAGAATAATAGTACAAACATGCGTACGTGTTGAATATAAAATTTACAAAATAGGAGCTTACGCAAGATGTAAGTTCTTTTCATTCAAGCTATTTATGCTCGCTGAAGAGGGTAACTTTTTTGAAAATAATCAGTGCCAATAAATCTTTCATTCTTTGTCATGAGAGCACGCAATTACCCAGCAAAACTATAATTATTTTCTCCTTTTCCCGTTGGGTGTTATTGGTTGCAAAAACTCATTACTTCCTAATTAGGTAGCCTGATTGTATTTGAATAACCGAAGCTTTACAATCATATTATCACATCGCCATCGTGCACGAAAGCACCGTTTATTTTCTTATTTTTATCCCATCATTTCATTCAAACAGTAAAGTAGACGTTTATTGATTCGTTGTATTTAAGATAGTCAGAGTTTTAGTGCTTGGATGTGAACGTGTTAAACTTGTAGACAACACCCATTAAAAAGTGCAGCGTAAATCATGCGTAACTGAAAGTGGACATTTTATAGTAACACTTTTTCTAAAAATAAAACTGTTTTCTACCATAAGGTTATTCGAAATTGCTGTTTTGATCATGATATAAATATCATTTTTGGCCACACACATGATGCATGTTTTTAAAATATCCAAAAGAAGTTCAATTTTTTCACATAATGAAATCAGATGTTTGCTTGTCTGTGTGTGTGTGTGTAGCGAGCGATTCTCAGGAAAACCGCAAAGCCTAGAAGCATTAAATTTCGTGTACAACTGTACTTGTTGCCAAAAATTAGTTTCTTGGAGCTTGAGTGATGCCAAATTAATTAAAGGAAAAGTTGTTTTATGTTTTATATGATCTTTAGCACTTTTTATTCAAGAGAACGTGAGATAACTGTTGTGTTAATGGATTGTTGTAAATAGCGAAATTACACTTGACTGCCTTCTAATTGTTAAAAGTTTGTAACAGCGACATTTTTACAAATAATTCTGTTCAGGGTTTAAAAATACACATTTTTTTTGAAATATGCTAAGTTTCTATCAGTGTTGCAATGTTGAAACGGAAAGATTTTTTTACTTTTATTTAATTAAAATAATCAGTCAAAAAAAAAGGACAAAAATATATAGATGTAAAATGATAAATATTCTTGAAAGCAATACATAGCTATGTTTTCTTAAATATAGAATATAAATGTATGTATTTATATATAGAGATGCATAAGTAAATTAATAATTTTTGAGGTAGATACGTTAGACGAATGAAAATATATTGATAGATGTACAGACAAAGATGCAAAGAATGATAAAAATAATAAATAAATAAATACCTATCTTTGTGCAAAGAAATAAACGGCAAGTAAATTTTGGGCATCAAAACGTTGTTGATTGCCATTTAATGATAAAATATTTTTTGTACTTCCGCCAAATATTATTAAGCAACCGCTACACTTGACATTGTTAGTGTAAAAAGGTGAATGGCGTAAATGGTAAATTATTAAAAAAGGCGAACCATTAGCTGCCGAAGATGGCTATTACATGTGAAGTGTGACCGCGAAGAGTTTACCCTCAGCTCCGCCTTTTTCCAGAATTGTCCATTTTCGTGAAGGAGTCATAAGGAGAGTAAAGTTGAAACGGAATTTGCAAGTGCGTCATTGGTTCTACAGTTTCAATAAGTCACTTTGGAATTTAAGAGATTAGCCGAAGAGTTAAAAAATTTTAATTTTGTGCGATCAAAGTAGATGTCACTTTGGACAGGTCATATCTTACGTTAGTGGGTGGGTCTTGGTTTCACTTCTTTCAGCAGCCATTGGTCAGAGATAATAACGCATCCTATACTTAATTTCAATTGAGAATATGCTAGAATTGGATTGCAATAAAGAATGCAAAGCTTGTCATTTTTACTTTTTCGCCAACGAAATGCAGCTACTGCCGCAATTTGAACTTTTCAGGTCTAAATAATTACTGAACGAAAATATACTAAGATTACTTTTTTTTCATATCGCCAAAATGTGGGTCATCTGCAAAATATGACACGCGTCCGTTCTCCCTTCTCTACATTTTTTTAGGAATTGACTCATTTTCTCAAATTCAAAGGTCATTTGTTCGCGGTTGGACTATAACGAAATAAGATGTTTGTTAGTGTGTGTTCGGAGCTTGACACGGGGAAAAGGTAAGGCATAAAACCATGAAATTTTGCATACAGAGAATTTTAGTTTGCGATGTTAGCTTCGAAAAAAAATTTTAGATAAAAAAATTTAGAAACAAATATTTAAGTTTTTTTGTGATTTTTTAATACTTGTAGCATACCCTGTTTTTGTAAAGAGGTAGAGAAAGACACAGTGTACGGCAATATCACCCAGAAAGAAAAGTATGAGCCAAAGAGCATTTGTTTGAAGATGTCTACAATTTTATAAATTATATTTTAGAAACGTTTACACTTTTCGTTTCCATAAATTGCTTTTCAAAGGATTTGGAAAAATATCTGAATTATTCATGTGAATCGTAATGTGATCGCCTGATTTGAGTAGTTCATTATCATTATAATAAAACCTTTAGTTGTAGAACATTACCAATCAGTGAGTTCCGTCCGAGGTTAATTCTCAAACCTTATTCAAATGAGATGCTGTGTTGGAGTCGGACACGCCATTGGAACGACATAGAAGTTTAAACGTCGCTGCCGTAATGATCTAATTACGTTTCGAAACGAAGAAAATAGTTCAAGGAGATGTTCTTGGTAATTCAATTCATTTCGAGTTGATGAAAGGTTTTCCACATTGGGTGCAATTGAAACTTCATTTCTGTAGATAAATTTTCCGTTGTGTCATGCAGCATGTTCAATAAATAGAAATACTGCTGGGATGTAACTTACTGGTAGTAAAGCCAGAGTATCTAAGAGTGTATCTTTGTTAACAGGTGTTCAACCAGTTTGAATCATTGCAATATTAATTTAATGTTATAAGTTCAAGTAAAATATATGAAAGATTAAAACACATAATTTGTTTTGTAAAATATTTGGCACAGAAATGATCATTTCTCTTCAAGGGGCTTGAAGTAAACAAGTAATAAGGTACGGCTTGAAATGACAGGCATGGGTTTGCTTGCACCATATGTTGCCGTGGATAAACCACTCTGTCGATGGCCCCTGTTACAAAAACCATTTAAGTTAATGTTTCCGAACAGCAAGCATAGAATGAAAATAATTTATGTTTGCTGCAATAAAAATGTTAAAGTCTGTAAAGTTGTAGTTAAAAGTTACGTAGGTTTTTTTTTTTTTTTTGAAGTGTATAAAATAAATTCTCTATTCTTACTACACTGTAAGGAAACGTTTTACTATTATTTGTTACGTGTTTTCTATAAATAGTCT
The DNA here is from genome assembly GCF_026930045.1 of Uloborus diversus. Lineage (NCBI taxonomy): Eukaryota > Metazoa > Arthropoda > Arachnida > Araneae > Uloboridae > Uloborus > Uloborus diversus. The sequence continues at coordinate 89,323,677 of NC_072735.1, forward strand.
TTTAAATTAAGTAAGTTAATAATTATTGCATGCTTTGTGTTCAAGCTTAGTTTGTATTAAGTTTGTATTAAGTTTTGTAAAAGTTTTTAAAATAGGGCTATCTTTGGAGACGTTAGATGAGAAGGAGGTGTTTTGGGACTGATCTAAGAAAAATTATGAAAATGAAATATTAAAGTCAAAATTTCAGGCTATTTTCGACAGTCTAAAATTTGCATTATTTTAGGCAACAAATAGAATTATTCCTATAGTGACCAACCCTGATTAGTAATACTGCTTAGATTAGTATCCGAAAGTAAAAGGAAATGTATTTTAATTTTGAAAAATCCTTAGTTTTATCCATTTTTAATGAACAAATTTGAAAGCTGTCTCATGGAACCCCTGAGAGAGCTCCGTGGAACCCTAGGGCTCCGTGGAACACAATTTAAGAAACGCAGATGTAACTAAACAAAAAGGAATAGTAAAATAAATCGTAAGACCTAAAAAACTTAAAGGTTATACAGTAAGAACCCTCTTATGTGGACACTAACGGGACAATTTTTTTTGGACGCAAGAGAGGGGTGTCCGAAGGACAGGAGTTTAATAATGTTATTTGCCTTGGAATCGGGGAATTAAAAATTGTCCGCAGAAGAGGAGTGACTGAATTTGAGGGGTGTCCGTTAAGAGGGGTTTCACTTACTGCTATATTAACACGTGAAACTAAGGTCGTTTAGCTTTGAATGAAATATTTCTCTAAATTACTTACTAGAGTAAAAATTGTTTAGGCTGTGGTTCGCCTTGAATGTTGCTATCAGGATGATGCGATAATTTCGGGCTTAAAAAAAGATTATTATTATTTTTTAACACTGACTCTATTCTAAGCATTTCTATAAAAATAGTGCAGGAAGTATCAAAAGAATAAGCAAAACGTATTACATTGTCCTACTGCAATGTTTTAAGAGTATAATATAAAAAAGTTGTTCACCATAGCTAGTCTTTAGCGCATAATAGGGGAAGGTTGCCGTCAATGAACCACAAAACAGTTTTCGATTTTTTTAGAAAGGAAATCCTTCTCTTTTAATAATAACATTCCCTTTCACGGCAAATATACACAGCACAGAATGAAAATTTATAATAAATATTTTAGCATGTGGTCCATTCATGGCTACCGGTTGTTATGGATGGATCATCAAGTTTCCATCGATGGACAACATTCTTGAATTAAAAAATCAATGCGCAACTTAAAAATATTTATAACAGGTGAGCCATAAACACTACGAATAACAATAAGTTATAGAAAAATAGATTTATTTTCTAAAATGTTTTACTTTCGGATAGAAAGAGCGGAAAAAACCCCGGAAGTCACACTACTGTTGTCATCACCCCTCATTCAACACTTGATATTTTCCCAACCTTGCAACCCCGTTCTTAGATATATCTTTTCAGCCTCTTTTGAACTGTTGGGAATTTTGTTAAATCCATTTTGAAAATTTTAGGTTCGATGCAAGAATGTACTTGCTCTCTAAAATGTCAAAGAACTTATTCACTATTTTATCACTGAAACCAGAAGCTTAAGTGTCAAACTATCAGAGAATATAGTATTAACAGACTTTTTGTCTTAATTAAATCTGTGAGACATGCTTCTTTTCTCGGCCTCTTGACAGGCCAATTCCCCCAATTTTTTGGAAATAATTCGAAAAATGTCTTCTCTAGTTTCAAAATATGATTCACTAATCATGTTCCTATTTCGGAGGGCTTATCTCCTAAATTTCTAAGTGACTAAGGTAACAACAAGCCGGTTTTTATCTTTACTAGAGTCAGAGTCATTAAAAGGAATGTAGTCAAGTGAAAAATACTTCAAAAAACGTAGTTTAAAAATAAATTCTAAACATTTAAGCACTTGCGAAGAAATAATATTTCCCTTCCTGAAATTAGAGCTTAACTCCCTTGAAAGTGAGATGGCTGCATAATAATGGCAACCGGTTAGGTAATTTTCTTAAAATTCAGCCATTTACGCTGCAGATTCATACTACGACTCTTTGTAATAACAATTAAAATTAATTCTACTTTTTTGGGTGAGCGTATCATTTCTTGGCACCGTTGGCTCACCAACCTTATGATTTTTATTTAGAATTTCGTATTTAAAGTGCAATGTAATTGCTTAAAAGTAATTGCTATTCCACCAACAGTTTGTGGTATTCTACACATGCATAACCCTCACTCCTTTCAAAAACGCTATATCTGAAAAAATAGTTATGTGGAGTTATGCTTCTTTTTAGAATGCCGTGAATGAGTAGTGTATTTTATAAAAACCGCGAACGAATCGACCGTTTTTTAAAATCATCTGAAAATTTGGACCCTAAAATTTAATGACGCCTATCTCCTTTTAATTCAGAAGACGTTTGGGATCCTTACTTTTTATTTGATATTTTTTGTCTTCGTGTGTACTACATCCCTTAAAGTTTTGTTCAAGAGTTCAGTAACCTCAAAGACCTTGAGCTCAAGAGTTTGCTCAAGAGTTCAGGAGTGTATATCTTTAACAGAGGTTGCCTTACTTTAAAACTGTAAAATCGATTTCACTAAAAAAAAAAAAAAATCACGTTTTTTAAAGATATAACGTTGCTGAAAGAATGAACGATATACCTGTATTCTTTGACTCAATAAGTAAAAGCAGGGAAAATAGAGCTCGAATCTCCCTTCGAAATATGGGCTTTTAATTTTTAATACATTTTTTTAGATATTTGGCTAAAAATTAAAGGCGGTAAGATAAACAATATTTAAAAGAGTTTTCCTTAAAACCAAATTAATCTCGAAATTGTCAATAATGTTTAAATCAATAACCGTATTATCCCGATCATAGATGATGTTAGTAGTTTTACTATCCTCCTTTCCTTTTATACAGTTTTAATTTATTCAAAAATTAATCATTAGCTGCGTAACGAACATTGAAAATAATTATACATGATGATTCATTCTAAAAACAAGAAAGTTCCATCAATTCTAAGGCAAGAACAAAAAAATATCACATGAAAAGAGCAAAGGATTATTTGACTGTCGCCACTGCCCCCCCCCCTTTTTTTTAAAAAATGGTTATATTCTATTGGTAGCAATTAAATGGATGTGAAAGGTAAACTTAACCATGTTATGATTTAATAATTTCACATAATAAGTTTTGTGATCCTTTAACTATTCTTGGTTAAAAAAATAATTCAGCATCTGATGCTTTTTTAGAAATTTAAGATTAGAATACAAAGTTAAATAAACAGATAACCGAGTTTGATAAGAAAACGATGTCCAACTGCAATGCCTCCTTCGTAAATGGAGTTCATTAACAACATTCAAATAGCACATTGAAAAAATGAAGATGAAGTACCGTTGAAAAAATAAAAACTAGTTTAATAAAAGAGACTACCACAAAATATCCAGAGTTACTTTTTGGGGGAAAAGGGAGCACGTGCGAACAACTTGTTTCCTTCATTATTTGGGTAAAAACATAATTTGTATCAGTGCAAAATTGACCCCAAGATTGAAGTCTTTGTGTCATGAAATTTTTCGGGATTTGTTTAAAAAAGATATTTTCTAAATTTATGGCGTTTTCAAAAAAAAAAACAATTTTAATTGTTCGTATGCGCCCCTACAGAGATGCACATGTGAACTAACATGGGACACATATGAGCAAGATTTAAAACATGACTATCTTCACATTTCAAATAACTTCTACATATAAACATATTGGAGTGTACCAATTACATTGAAGGGCTTGTAACGTATAGTGTAAGTTTGATTTGTACTTTATGCATCAATAAGAAAATATTTTTGCCGAAACCTTAAACCCTGCTCACAGCGTTGGAAGACTTATGAAACTACATAGCACAAAACATATTTTATAACTTAAATATTATTCTTATCATATAATGCTTTTAAGAGTCGTACAGGGTATGGTGATGATTTTAAAATGATATTGACCTTAAGTTTTTAGCTACAGTAAAGTATTTTGTATCTTTTTATTTCCTGTAGCTGTTCTATAAAACTAAATTACTGACCAATTATTTAGCAGAAAAAAATATTAAAAAATAAATAAATGAAATAAAAAGTTAAACAACAGATTCACGGTACATACATGAATTGACTACAAAAAAAAAGAAGAAAAAATATTTACATCATCTCTAAAACTTAAGCCCTTCCCTACTTCCTATATTTTGAAGTAAAAACAGGTATATTCATTTATGTTCCACGTACGTAATGTATAATGTTGAAAAGTGCCCGATGATCAACCAAATGATAAAATTGAAAAAAATAAACAATTTTTAATTGAATTAAAAAAAAAATTAAGCATTGCCAAAATTTTACCTGAATATTCATATTACGGCTTGCAATATTTTTTCTTAGCTTATTAGTCATATATATTTTTATGTGTAGACGACACAAATGAAGCTACATACAAAAGCTGGTAAAATAAAGAAATTTTCAACATATATGCATCAAATGGCAAATTGCTCTAAAAGTCTTGCTAAGAGGAAAGACTGACTCTGCCATCACTGGAGACTTTTTCGAAAGTATTTGCTTTAAGTTCCCATGGCAAACCATGCACTGTTTACATGTCACTACCTTTTCCTCTAGCCTTCAAAAAAGATTTATTGTGAGATCTTACCCAAAATAATTACAAAGTATCAGAAAACAGTCTACAAAAATTTACGTTTCAGTTTGCATAAGTATGTAACAAAAAAACTTCTTAATACAAAGCTGTGGTTAAAACTATTTAAATTGCAGTCATTCCTTTCCACGCCCATAAATGAAGAGCGAAATTCAAGATGCGAGTGGAAAGAAACAAATTTATTGCTTTTCCTCTAGCACACCAAATAGAATCAATTTTCCTATAATTGCGAAACTCAAAATTCCAAATTGCTTTCTGTATTCATTCATTCGTTACAATTGAAAATTACATGCATTCTACAATCGGCAGATCATTATTGGTTTTATTTCTACCCGTATTGGTTTTATGACAGGTTCTTTTTTTTTTTTTTACATGAAATTTCAGAGATTATTTATACCGTATTTCATATGCTTAAAATATGTTTCCGAAGAAGATGCTGAGAGTTGAAAAAGGTTTGCGTCCGGATATTTTTTTTTTGTATGTAGGTTTTAAGGGTCAGCCACAGTGTTTGATTTTATCTTATGAAACAATACGGGCAACTATCTGGTAACTGTGCGGAGAACTGAACGCAGTAAAAAACGAGCTAATGTGTGTATCACATGACTTCCTTTTACTCCAATTGAATGTGATTTCCCCATTACTGGTAATTTTAATGTGATTCAATAGTTTACTCTAAATATCACCAACAGTGGCCAAATTGAAGTAAGATTTAAAAAAAAAAATCTCCAAATTTAACATCACTTGAGTTTACATCGAAATTAACAATGATTCCCCCCCCCCAAAAAAAAAAAAAACGATAACCTTTAGAAACACCCGATCGCAACTAAAAGGGGAGGTGTACAACTAGACCCCACTAGGAGTCTACGTACCGAATTTCAACTCTCTAGGACATACTGTTCTTGTGAGTTATGCGACATACATACGTACATACGCACATCCGCACATACGCACACACATACGTAAATACAGACATCACAAGAAAATTCGTTGTAATTTACTCGGAATCGACAAAATGGATATTCCGCGTGTCTATATGTTCTTAGGCCCTTATCCACGTATGGTTGAGCCGAAAAAAAAAAACTCAACATTCATTTGGGCATGAGTAAAATGGAAATTAAGGTCGATTTTTTAGTGAAAATTGTTTCGCGAATACAATACTTCATTTTTTGTAAAAGGAAGTAACAACATGAAATGAAATTTTAACTTTCATCTCTATTCAAAGCATATCCTTTTTGATTATCCAATGTTGATAGATTTAAACATCGCAGAATAAAACATTACTGAAGACAGACAGTTTTTTTTTTTGGAAAATTTAATTCTGCGTTGTATATCCATATGTAGAGTAATGTAGACGAACACGCTTCTTTACCCCCTTTAATATATGATATTATTGCCTAAAACTTAACACGATTATTTCGACGTTCAATTTTTTTTGAGTTTTAATTTTTTTATGTCAAACACCGGATAATGCAATGAACCACTAAAGTGAGCAATTGATTAATGACCTCAAATGTTAGAGTGATTTGTATGAAATTTTCATCGAAAAGCTTTGCTTTTTTATCTTAACTTCTATTTATTATTATGAAAAAGCAAACCGTGATGCAGAAAATCGATCACCAGCAATTCAGAACACATTTTTACCTTGTTGAAAAATGGTGCTGATTGGTATTGGGCTCCAAGCACTTAAGTGATCTCGCGAAACAATAAGTCTTGCTTGATTGGTGTGACTGATCTATCTCAACACATTGTGCGCGGATTCGTTTAAATACCGGTAGATGGTGCTTATATGGTCAAATAAACTATCGATAGAATAACTAAAATAAAAGAAATAAAGCCCTCACAAAAATACTCATCAAATGAAAGAAAGTAACAATCAAAATAGAAACCTAAAACTGATGCTCTAACTATTAAAATAAAATGCTGAACCTATAATGGTTCTTTTCGTAGTTATTCCAGTTTTTATTAGTTTTAGCATATCATCACCTCAGAGCAACAGTAAGAGATCTTATTGTATTTCTGGGATTAGATATCTCACTGTTGCTCTGAGGTGACGATATATGATTACGGTTGCCAATGATGTAGAAATTGTATTATTCATTGTTTTTATATTAAAAGAGATAGTGTTTTGCTTTACCTATTTGCTCAGTAGGGATATTCTACTATTTAACGTAATGAACTACTACACGTTGACTGAAGTGCTGCGGTAAATATTTCTTCCGATAAGGTTGCATACCAAAATGAAGTGTAAAACAAGTTATTATGCGCTAAGGATTTTTACGTTCGCAATTTAGTCTGCTCTGCGTACATATTTCTTCATAAAATATGCATTCAATATTCAAAAACAGAGACTTTTATAAGTAGTGTAACGTACTAGCAATGGTATAGTGTGGCTATAGTAAATTGAACTTTGACCTTGACGAAGCTTACTTGTATTGGGGGAAATGGGGAATAGTTATTAGAACTGCGTTGAGTTGGGTTCACTTCGCATTAGTTTTACGAAAGCATTCCGACTTAAATCCATACCAATAACTTGTCCCGTTTTCATGTAACTTCCAAAAAGAAGTTAATATTGTCAAGGTCAAGCGGAGTCACACAATTTAGAACAAAAACTCGCAGGAAAGCAATATATACATAACATCTTAACAGTCAAAGCCTGTCCATAAGCAAACAAACATGCAAAACGTGCTGGAGCTTTGCTATAAAACAACAAAAATATTTCTTTTGCAAAAACGCATGCTACTTGTTAAGTAACTTCATTTTATAGGATAATTTTCAAAAAGGCCGAATAAGCAACAAAATTGGTTGAAGTATCGCGTTGAATGTAACAGCTCAGCTGTAAAGTATCTAACGCAGTTAAAATTTTCGAAGAAAATTACAGCTTTCAGTTAATTGGTGAAACTTTGCTTGGAATTTAAAGGAAAAATCTTATCTTTAAAAAGGCATTGGTTCGTATTTTTTATGCTTCAATTACGCATCATTAGCTTTTAAAGGATAAAGTTTGTGGAAGAGGGCTGCCATTATACTAAAAGCACTTAAACACTAAAGCGGCTTAAGATCTAATTTTGGTTTTTGTATCGTCGAAGTAAAGCTATATCTTTTTCTTATTAAACATTTAAGCCATTAACTTACTGCGTTAAACGAAACGACAAATTTCGGTTCTATAAAGTTTCTTTTTCTTATTTTTTTCGGTGGATATGCTCTGGTTTGGGTAGTGATAATTACGAGAATTTTCTTTTCCTTTCTTCCGAACTAGGCTTCCTTTTAAGCTTCCTTACTTCTCCTTTTAAAATTGTTTAAAGTTTAAGCGCATATTTTAAAAAGAAGTTTTGCCCTTTAGTTTTAGATACATTTTAAAAAATTCCAGTAAAAGAAAAATAGATTTTCCTAAAATAAATCTCATAAATAATTTTAAAATATACGTATTTTTTAAATTTGTTTAATTCTTTTTTCTCCGTTAAAATTTGTCTTCCAAGGTTCTACTGTATAAAGTAATCTCATCATTACGTGTATCTTCGGGGGACTAAAAATTGCAATCAGTTTTTCCTATTCTTTTTAACGATCTTTTTCATACCATTTCTTCACCTCAGAGCAACATACCTCTACAGGGTACCAGAGGGAGCCAAATGGCACCATAAGAGGCGCCATAAATTGCCGTAAATGACTAAATGGCACTTTTAAGTGTGCCTTTGGGGTGCCCTAATGAGCCAAATGGTACTCTTCAGAGGTGTCACTATTTTTTGCACTATTCATTAGAATGGGGATACCATTGCCTCCGAAGAGGTTGGACTTCTGTCTGTTTGGAACGGGGGAGTTATTTTATTTCTTTCCTACCACCCACAGGAAGATCCTGTGGATATGCTCCCCTATGCGCCTCCTGGGAACGCGCTCAGTTAGGATTACAGGCTCCCGTACTGAGGAGAAGGATCTACAATCAACATTTCAATAAGGCAACGATCCCCGACCTGTTCTATTTAAATAACTTGAATTTGAATAGCTTTACAGATAGCTTCTTATCTTTCTAGACACGCTGATATTTACATTCTTAACGTGCTAATGTATCCGCTACATTGTGCAATTTTTTTAATTCTTTATTTATTTATTCAACTTATGGATTTACTGTAAAAGACGAGGAAAAGTAAAACTAATGACAAATAGTTACAAAACAATTGAGCATCAAAACCACGTCCTTAAAAAAAATTTCGGCCAGCAATTTCTCAGAAGTTTGGAAACACAGCTTTCTTTTTGTCAAAACTTTCCTTAACTTACCCAATTTAAATTTTGCCATGATTGCTTTTATAATGAATTATAGGTCAAATTAGCGCTGACAGTTTCTGCCAAATTCTTACTTATCATTTTTCACACATACGTTATTTCCTCTTCTTTTGAGACAAAAGAAATCAAATTTCCAAATCACGCAAGAAATTATCGCTGCGAGGTTGACAGAGTTACTGAAATATGAGTCTCCCGCTGACGTAACTGCTTAATACGACAGAATAGGATGATTCATGAATAAAATTTCCAAATTCAGTGCAGAGTGTGCTCCAATGCAAATCATAGATTTTGTGAAGTACAGAGGGTTATACAACTTTTATTATATTGCTTTTGAAAATATAAACATGTCGGCCGCTACTCCAATTTCGTAAAAGGAAACTAGAAAAAATTAGTGTTATAGAATTTTAACGTACAAACTTTATTTGTATTGGGGTAAAAAGGAGAACTCAAATACTGTTATTTAATATGAAACTTTTGTTTTTTAAGAACGTTAGTTTTTTTTTACTGACTAATAAGTGCTAAGTTTAGCTTGAATCCATATTGGGCTACAGCTGAATTAATTTTGTTGACATAACAGAGTTTCTTTTATTTCCGATAATGTGTTGAATATGAATTTATAATGGACTTTAAGAGTTATGACCCACAGTAGTCAAGCTATTGTTAAGGTATTTATTAGTTTTGAATGCACTTTTCAAAAATGTAGTTCAATTTTTATTAAAATTTTAAACATTTGAACTAATTTTAAAAGTATCGACTTTTTTGATTAATTTTCTCAAATACATGTCTGTGCTGAACTGTGTATAGCTTATGATCTTTCTTTTATTTCATTAAATTCCTGTATCAAACGGTAAAAATTGCAAAATGTGGTAAACAAAATTACTTATTTTTCTCTGTCTCATCATAACATTTGTCTTTATTAGAGCATGGTTTTTTTTTTTTTAACAGCACGTCACATTAAAAGTAATTGCTCTTTTTTTATTTGTACTAAAATATTACTGATAAAAAGTATCCATTTAAAGTTGGAAAAATATGTCAAATACCTTCCATATTGGCTCACGTATGAAATCAACTTTACAGCAGGTTAAAATGAATAAAGTAAAATTAGTCACAAATTAAACGTACGTTCAAAATGAAAAAAAATTTTACTCAAATTCTAATTTGACAGACCAGTTTAAGAGTTGAATAAATACCTTAGAGCTTGAAATTAAACATTAAAAATAACGTTTAATTGCACAAAATTTCAGATTGATGCAGATGCGTGGCTCGGCGTTACAAGGAATGGATTTTTCAGAGCAAAAGAAGCCAGTTTATGGATGAAATGACGTACGACAAATTTAACTGATCACCTTTTTTAATGCCTGCAAAGATCTGAGTAAGAAAAATTTTGTTGTAATTTGACAACTAAAATAATTATTCATAAGTCGAATCGCATTTTAAAAAAAATCGGTTTTTCATAAAACACAGGTCTGTTAATACAACACACACGATACTTACCAGAGAATATCGTTTTCTGATGCAACATCAACGCACATTTCGTTATCCACGACACTAGATGCATTGAATCTTACCTTAATCTTTATTAATTGTCAAATATTCTAGAAGCCATTATCACCTATCCTTCTTCCCATTCCTCTTTACTTTCTAAAAACTGGGATTTAAATTGAAAATGAGAAAATTGCATTGTAATACATGTTTTTCAGCTTTTCCTAACGTCTGTCGACCTTCTTACAGGAACAGAAGTGTTTTATTTCACCTTAGTAGATTGCGCATAATATCAATCTACAATTAGAGACAAACTGATTTGCTGCTCAGTTTAAGAATCGAGTTTTTTTTTTTTTTTTAAGAAGCTTTTAAATTGACTAGCTCTTAAAAAAATAAATGAATAAATTAAATTAATAAATACAACCAGTTTTAACAACTACAAAGCCTTCAGCAAGAAAATTTCTACAACTATTAATTTAATGTATATTGAAAATTTCCGAAAAATATGAAGGGTGTTATACATAATATCACCTACTGATAAATAAAAATCATAAAAAAAGTTACATTTTAAGACAATTATAAAGGTTGTTTATAATATCACGATCTACTGATAAATAAAAATCATTAAAATGAAAAAAAAAACCTTCAAATTTTAACACAATTGTTTTTCTACTTTAAATACTATCCCAAAAAAATTTCCACAACGTTAATAAACTTCTGCATGAGCATTTTTTTTTCAGTTCTAAGCAGATTTAGACGGTTTTCAATGTCTCGTCAGGCACTATGAACGAGGATTGGCCAAAAATTTACCTACTGGGTTTTGGCCATTGCACTTCTTATATGGATATAAGCAATCATTTCGGAATAAAAAAATATATGTAAAACCAAAGATTCTGGACAGCTACCTCCTCTTCACCCCTCTAACGCCTAGAAGGTTTTTCTTTCATGAATGTCATTTTGATGTTAGCACCACTAACTTACCTCTTTTGCTAATATTGTATCAATGAGAGAAAACTTCTTGATATATTGACTGCGTCGTCGACAGCCTATATATGGACTCCCTGCGCTAAGCTAACTATTTGAAACAATTTGAAGGAAAACAGTTTTAAAGGTCTACAACAGCAGACTCAGGGTTGGTGAAATTAGTCTCTTCGTTGTCGATCTTCCCGTCGCTCAAGTTGCAACTGTCCCTGTCATCATCGTCAACTAGTTCATCATCCGATAAAGTAACATATTTCACTGTATCTTCGAGCGACATATACTTACATTTGCTCATTTTACGTTTTTATTTACTCACAGACTACAGCACAAAAAACTCGCGCGCTATCTCGTTTGATCGCGCGCACCCCTGCTTGCATCAGAAAGTTTTCACTGCAAACGCAGTGGATGACGAGTTATCTCGTCCCTAGCGCATACAGCATAATTCTGGAGGACGAGTTATCTCGTCCCTAGCAGTCAATGTGGTTAAAAAAGTAAGAGTTATGCATAAATTTTAAATATTTTCCTTACTAATGGATGATGTTCTAAACAGCCTCCAGACTATCTTATCTGAGTCACAATACAATACAAAAAGCTTTATCTTCTGTTCATTAGAATACGCATTCGACATAACACTAGCTAAATTCTATAATAGTTTTGAATAAAGTATTTCTTTCTGACTATTAGTATATAAGGGTAATTAATAATGTACCAGTTAAAGATGCTAGTTTAATTATTTATATACTAGTTATCGTTTAAGATTAAAGAATTTTTCCTAGACATTTAAGAATATTTTACATTTAGGTTATCCATTGTTGTAAACTCCCTAATAATTTACAACAGTTGGCAATTGAATTGAGTTTACACTGCAGAAATTCTTTAGATCGAAAATTAATAAAAGAAGTCTGTGTTTAGATGTCTGCTCGCAAAGTCCGAAGAAGGCTTTTAGTGTCAAAGGAAGGGCTCAGGCAGTTATGACATGCTTCCATGAGAATCATAATTTCCCTCTTTTCGAGAATTCTATGAAAGTAATATTTATTCATAAGTTCTTTGAACACAGATATTCAATTTGTAAGTGTCAAAATTATTTTCAATGTAATCGGATTTGAGAGAGATATTTGATGAGGATGGTATGTAGTGCTATTTTAAGTGAAAATAATACTTTGCACGAAATAATGGCATTGATACTAGGATAAAATACGTCATTGATAAATTTTGTGAGACGTCTATTATTTCAAATACTAGAGGGAAGTCAGTCTAAATACTTTCAAAAATTCGATTTTTTGATTTTTATATATTTTGAAACTCCATTTCAATATCTTTTTAATGATACAAACTTCTTGATCGTCCTCATATTAGAAGTGTCAAAAAGGGCTTTAAAAACTGTAAACATATTTTGATGAGGTATGATTTTTTTCTGAAAATTGCAGCATCTAGAAATGGTATTTTTAACCGACTTCAAAAAAGAAGGTTATGAATTCGTCTTGCGGCTTTTTATGTAGGTTTTCTGATTATTCCAAAACTACTGGACCGATTTGAAAAATTCTCTTTTTTGTTTGGAAGGGTATACTTCCCAGATGGTACCATGGTAATTTGGTCTGGATCTGATAAGGCGTCTCGGAAAAGATAAGAAACTTTAAATTTCACACGTTGTGGCAACGTAATCCAGCTTACATCCCAGGCGGAATACGTCACAGGTCACGTGGTTTTGAAGTGTCCGATGTATTTTTACAGCTTTGGTTTTTCCTTCGTCTTGAACAATATTTAATTCTCGCGGCAAATGTTCGATCAATTTTCGCGCCTGTTAATTTTTAAATATAGGTGTTACTGATGTTGTTAATACTACAAAGCAAAGCAGTAAATTGAATATATTTAGCTACTTTAAAAGCTGAATAAATTACCTTAATATTTTTTTTACTAATAAATAATTTTATTTAGTCACTAAAGTGTTATTTTTTTGAAAATATTACAGTTTTTATTATATTTAGTGTTTAATTCAAGGGGAACTGAATACAGAACACCTCCCCCCCCCCCCCGATGATTTAATTTACATTCTTTAATAACATATTGTAACTGGTGTCTGATTTCTGAGATTTGACCAGTATTCTAGATTTACTATTTCAAAATGCCGCCAGTTTTATTTGAATTTAGGGTTATACTAATTATTAGGCTTAAAAAAAGGAGGATGTTTTGAACTCGTCGGATTTTTTTTTTCTTGGTACAATGTTTCATAAATACTCGAAGACACCTGTACCGATTCCTGAATTTTTTTTTGTTTGAAACGGTATACTTCCCCGACGGTCAAATGGTAATATGTCCGGGTTCAACGAAATCGAGAGCACTCTTCAAATATCATACTCATATTTAAAGTGATCAATTTAAAGGGTTCAATTTTGAAAAAATTTTGGGAGTAGACCTCAGAATCTCTTCAACCCCTAACCTTACCAAAGATAGTCTAGAATCCGTTTTTAAGTCTTTTAATAAGTAAAATTTTCTGGGATGGGCTGCAAACCTCTTCTCCCCTACCATTACCAAAGAAGATTAGAATGCATCTTTAAGACTGCAAATTAGAAAAAATTCTTGGTGTGGGCCCTCGAATTTTTCATCCACGTATCATCATGAAAAGATCGTATTAAACTGCGTTTTTGGCTCTGCAATGGCAAAAAAAAAAAAAAAAAAAATCCGTCGGAGAAACCCCAAACCCCCCTCTTCTTAGCATTATTGGAGATAATGTTTGCGTTTTTAACGTTTCAATTTCAAAAAATGACCGGGGAGGGGGGGGGGGGGTTCACACCCGAGCACTTAATATTACGAAAGACAGTCAAAATGCATTTCTAAATTACAAATCAGAAAATTTCTTTAGATAGGCCCTCAAATCTTTCCTCCCTTTAAGATCATCAAAGATCGTTTAAAACTGCATATTTACAGCTACTATTTCAGAAAATAGACAGGGAAGCTCCACCAAACCTCTTCTCCACGAAAATTACCAAAGAATGCGTCTTTTAGACTACAAAATCTCCCGGGGGAGTAATCCCCGGCCCCCCTTTACTTCTTAGTTAATATTATATTTGCGGTTGGTTCATATCGGCTTCCTCTTAAATCAGAAGTCCTATACAGTCGCCTCAGAACGCAGTACAAATTACAAGAATACTACTTTGAGACGACGATATATGCAATGCACCTCTTTGTTAAGAAAAAAGGAAAAATATTGGAAATGTTACAGCCTTTATGTTAAACTTGCGTCGTCTTGTGAAAATTCCTTAAAAATGCTTTAGTTAAAGGTGGAATATATTGATATTTGTAAAATTGAAAAAAATTCCAAAGCATCGTAGTTTTTCAAATGCCCCCCTCCGAGAATTCTGTCTGGATCCGGCCCTGATCTTACCTACTTATTTTATATTTACACTTACACCACTAAAAAGCAAAAAATAAATTACTTTTAAAGTAAAAAAAAACCGCCTTCAAAAAACACCTACGAACTAAAAAGCAAAAGATAACTGATTACACTTACAAACTATTTCCTACCCAAACCTAGAAATGAAATTCATTTTACAATTCCAGTACAAAAATAAGCCAAACTAAACACCCAATTATAAAATAAAAACTGATTTTAATTACTATACGATGAATTATTTTTATTACCTAACTAATTTTATACGATCTCTTAATTTTCAGTAACTTTTCGAAGTCGGGGCCTCCTATAAACTACCACCTAACGTAACTGAATAGGTTTAATTTTAAAGACTAATTTCGCGTTTCGTTAAATTAGTGTTTAATTCAGGATTCGGTGGGTTGTCAGTTACGTTAGGCAGTAGTTTGTAGGAGGCCTCGACTTCAAAAGGTTATTAAAATTTAAGAGATCGTATATAATTAGTTAGGTATTTAAAATAATTTATCGTATAGTAATTAAAAGAAATGTAAATTTTATAATTAGGGGGTTGAGTTTAGCCAATTATTGTACTGGAATTATAAATAAATTTCATTTCTAGTTTTGGGTAGGAAATAATATGTAAGTGTAATCGGTTATTTTCTGCTTTTTAGTTTGTAGGTGTTTTTTGAAGGCGGTTTTTTATTTAAAAGTATTTTTTGAAACTAAATGTTCCTTTTTCTCAGAAACTAAATTGCGTTAATCTTTGAAATTTTACCCACCTATTCCATTCATCTAGCATGTACTGAAGTAAATGTTTTCTCATATTCCAAAAATATGTTTTATAGAGCTGATTTTGTGTTACAAAAGGGCATTTTTTGAAAAAAAAATACAGTGAATTACACATTAGAAGTTTTAAAAAAAAAACTAAGCCTTCTTTACGTAAGATTTTACCTAAGCATAGAAAAAATAGTTTATTTAAGGTACAGAAAAAATGTCATAAGTGTATCTTTAATAGATTTTCAGAAAAAGGTACATGAACCTGTGCAAACTAACAATGACGATATAGGAAGTTCCGACTCCCCTTAAGCATGCATGAAAAAAAATCAAATAAACATGAAGTTGGTGTTAAAAAAATCAACATTTGAATTATTGACATCTCGAACTCATAGTGTGCTTTTACCAATCACGAGTGTGTGTGTGTGTGTGTGTGTGTGTGTGTACAGGATATGGACGTAACCCCTGGAAACAATGATCCCTGGTGCGGCAGTGTCGGAATGGGTTCCAGATAGAGGATGTTGCTCTGAAGAATGTTGCTTCAGAGGAAGGCGGGCAAAAAATTGAATCCAAGGAAGAAAGGACGGACGAACGGAAGCTCAAAATTGTCAAGTGAGATCAATAAGCAATGTGTGATTGCTCAATTAAAAAAAAAATACTTATAACTACCATGATTTTATGCCGGGACATTGCAATTATGCACGTGTCAATAAGTTCATAATTTCTTTTTCGTTAATAAATAGAGTGAAGAAAACCCAAACATATTTCCCCAGCACGTGTGCATCCACTTTGTTCTACTTTTTGATGATTTTAGGCACACCTTCTATATTATTTACGACAACAGAATGGAAATTTCAGCTAATACGAGTATAGGTACGCATCTCAGAACTGTATTACCGAGGCTCAAAGTTTCTAGAAAACTAAATCAGTAATAGAGAATCATATTGTGTGTCACTATAAGTGCCCACGAGCACGTCAACTTTGTGTAATTCACGTCTTCTCGTTCAAAATAAATTTAAAGCATACCATGTTGTCATATCGTCACACTCAGTTATTATTTATTACAATCTGTATTAAAAATAGTTTTTTTTTATTTATATTAAATTTTTTATCCAATTTTGGTTGTAATAAAAAATTACATGCATATCCATTTCTTTATGAAATATTTTTACGAAATTATTAAAAATTCTCAAAACTTTGATTTACATACGTTTTTTCCACTCGAACAGTTTTTAAAAAATGTCAGACTTGTTTTCAACTAACTTTATTATGATTAGTTTATGGGATGTTCAATTTTATTGAACTTACTTTGCACTTTGAACTTAACAAGGTTTATTTTTACTATTTTTATTTTAATTAATAAATATGACACTGAAGAATTCTGAAAAAAAAAAAAAACATAATTGATGCATTCCTGACTTAGCATGAGTTAGAAATTAATATTTCCCAACTTTTTAGTTGGCCCCATCGCTCTTTTATTCTTGTGTAATTGCTGTAGCGTTTTCTTCCATCTTCCTCATCTCTGTTCTCGTTTTTGAAAGTGGGCAAGTGAAAGTTCTCAGAAAGCTATTGAAGCAATACAGTTTCATTATTAGAAGATAGTGGCCTTAACTTGTAACACGTTTTTCTTATTTTTCACAAACAATTTTTGCATAAAACTTGAATTTATTCTTATTTCTAATTAATTTTGGTTAAAACGTAAAAAAAAAATAGTTTAGGTTTCTTAGTTTACGAACTGCAATTCGTTAATAAAATCTCAGTCTTTAAACTATTATTTTTCAATCAAATTTCATGAATTAGTATCGTAAAGCATAGCATTTTATTATCGTATAATGGCTCTTTACTCATATCTCGTCGCCGTTGTAGCCTCAGGAATTTGTGTCATAAAAAAACTTTCTATCTAGAACTTGAATAGATCGTGCTATGATTGTAACACTCCTGAAACTTGCCATGTCGTCACACAGAACCGCTATCGTGATATCTCCTGACAAAAGTTGATTTATTGGTATTTTGCCTTCAGCAGCTTTTGATATTGCTTAAATCATATTACCATCCATTATGAATTGTTACGTTGAACCAGAACTAAAGAGAAAATCATAGTGAAACCTTTTATATAAAAAATGATATTTTCACACATAGTATTTTTATAGCGTTCGGCCATTTTAGAGAAATTTATCCGTCAGATGTTATCAGCTAAAATGATATCAAACTGCTAGCTATATTTGGTTATTATTAAATGAAATGACTTGACAATAACAGTTCAAGTGAGTATTCCGCGCAATTCTATTAAAAAAACTGTTATAAATTTACCTTTAAAAAGAAAGTCTCTTAGTTTTTCAACTGTTAGTCATGATACAATAGCTATTGTAAAGTGTTTAACGTACAAATAATTGTTACAAAATGAGAAATAAACAGCTAAATAAATTTTGAGATTTTATATTGTCATTTAGAGAAAGTATAGAGAGGAAAATTTATTTAGAAAGTAAATTTGAATTTGCAACATCCAATTTTTTCCAAAATTTTTTAAAAATAATGACTTTCTTTACAATTGGTTAAAAAATAATACATGCTTTTGAACCGATTTTCGCTACCAACAGAAAGATTTGCTTCTATAAATTTACTTGAAATGGAGCGAAAAATTAAAAGATTAAGATAAAATACCCTCATTATTAAATAGAAAGATAGAAGAAATAAGCTAATATTTAAGTTAAATGCGCTTAGTATGTAATGAAGAACCTTTTTCTATTTGCTGAAATATTTCTAATACTAACAAGTAAGTTTCCAAATGAATATTAAATTGAACATCTTATAAAGTAAACGAATATGTAATGAAACTCACAAAAAAAAAAAAAAACAGTAGACTAAACTGTTTTGCATTAAACTATGTGAAAATCTGAATAAGCTCTAATGTTCCCCTTAGTTTTATTAAAATGCATATTACCTTCGATGAAATACCAAAGTCGTTTTGTTATGTTTCAAAATATAAGTTAAGTTGACAAAAAATAGCAAAATGAGTTAAACTTTTACAAAATTCGTCAATCGGGAAAATTAATGAAAGAAATTGTTGAAAGTATATTTCTTTGCATCTCGGCACAAAAGCTGTAAAGATACTTTCTACGTCAGAAGAAAGACTGGGGCTGAAAATTATGGCGTCGTAACAACGGAACTGCTCTTTCACAGAATTCTTTGATCTGCAAGTTAATTCTAGAGCTCTTCTAACATACATGTCACGTATTGCTAGTGCTGAGAAGATATCTGAATGCATCGTAAATCTAAGTGTTCGTTTACAAAATTTAATATTTCAACTTTCGTCTGTTTTTTTTTTTTTTTTTTTTGATGCTATACTTTTAAATCTGTCACTATCTAAAGTTCAGCGTATTTTTATTGTTAAACTATTGTTGTTAATTGGTTGGTTATGAACTAAATGATAAAGTTGTGTGCTTTAAAGTGGTTTTTAAAGTTATACACATTTTAATGGAATGAATGTCAAATATTAATATAGGAAGCAACTATCTTTAGGTGACGTATTAAGTAGGTAACTACGTTGGCTGTGTGTGTGTGCTCAATAAGTAATAAGACTAATTTTACTGCAGCGAAACAACTCAACGGAATGTTAATTTCTGTGGCATGAAAAATGTCTGTTGTCTGTATTAACAAAAGCTACCGATAGTTGTTGCATACAGATTCATGTTTCTGAGTATCACGTGATTGAATTGAAGCTTGTTGCGTCTACTTGGCGTCTACACGAATTTGCCAGTTGTCAAAACGGAAGCGTCCTTGGAACAAAGTTATGCGATTGAAGTTTGTTTTCGTCTGCAAAAATCAGCATCAAAGATCTTTGATATGATATGTGAAGCTCTCAACGATGAAGCAATGCTTAGCTTTAATGCTTTTTGCTGGCATAAAGCTTTTAAGAAAGGCGGGCAAAACATTGACAGATATTGAACGTAAGGGACAACCTTCAACATTCATCACAGAGACAATGATTAACACTGCTGCTATTATCATCAAGGGGAATCACAGATTTGTTTTACATCAGTGATTTCTGCCTGTTTTCTTAACTTAAGAAACGAGGCAAACATTTTGAAAGCCACAAAGCATGTCTAAACTCTGCGAAGGCGGTTTTGAATAAGCTCCCACAAACTAAACGTTCGCAAGTTTTTAAGAAGTTGACAGAACGTTGGAATAAATGCATTTAGTTCCTCAGAAGTAATGCTTAAAAAAACCATGTAATTTATGACGATTAA
The DNA here is from genome assembly GCF_026930045.1 of Uloborus diversus. Taxonomy (NCBI): domain Eukaryota; kingdom Metazoa; phylum Arthropoda; class Arachnida; order Araneae; family Uloboridae; genus Uloborus; species Uloborus diversus. The sequence continues at coordinate 89,343,430 of NC_072735.1, forward strand.
AGTTGTTCTGTATTTTGTATAAATTTAGTCTTATTACTTATTGAAAAGCCTACGTATTTGATAAATTCTGGGCGATACCTAGCCAAGATTGAGACCGCGTAGTCAAGTTTGGTACTTGCAATTAAAACCAAATTCATTCTCCGTTTGGGGATTAGATATTTGGTAGATTTCCCACAGATCAAAATAATAAACCATTAAATAAGGTTTCTATGAAATACCGTAAGAAAAATGTATTATCTACATCCAATTTAAAAAAACTAAGTGGTGTAAGCATTTGAAAGTTTTCTCACTTTTAAGCACTTTTATTTAGTATAAAGTGGGAATAGATGGGAGTAAACGATGGTCATATTTGGCAGCAAGGGGTTACTTAAAATAAAAATCAGCAAAAAAAACTTAAGAAACTCTTTGAGTTTTTGTTTTTTTGTTTTTTTTTTTGCGGTGCATTGCAATCAAATAGAAAACATCATTAAAAAACGCAAAATATTTTTTACCTTGCCCCATGCATTTTTATAGTGCAATTTTTTCCACTTTTTATTTAAGGTACACATTTAGTGAAAACAATTTTAAAACATTTTCAAAAGAAATTGTGTCCCCAAAATATGTAAATATATCGTTATGTTATGTTTTGTAATATTTTCAGAACATAATTCAAATTTTTTTATCATAAAAAAGCTAAGTTACCTTAACGATTTAGCAATGCACATTTATCTACAATTAGAACCAAAAACGTTATGCCGTAGATGTTTCAAGTTTCACACCTGGCGTTGGTATTGGTTATAGAAAAACACCTCTGTTGCTGAATTGTTAACGCATAACTTAAAAGGGTCCCTTACTCTTTTTTTACTGTAAATCATTGTTTGTTTCAGAGTACACTAAAGGAATTTTATGAATTTCTGATCATTTAGTGGAATGACACCGAGTTTTGTTGCCAAGTGTAAAAAATAAGAAAAAGAACTTTGAGAAATAATATGTACATAATTTAATAATCGTGCAAGTAAGTAATGAGGTGTACGCGTTAGAAATATTTCGAACAATTGAAAATGTTACATATTTTTAAAGTGTATTTTAAATATGTCATAAATCTCCATTCATTTTCATTATAAGACAGTAAGCAACATTAATTTGTTATAATTAGCTAGCGTAACAACTTATTTTTTCAACTTTTATATTTTCCCCCAAATTTTCCAATGTATGCTTATCTTTTTTAAGGAAAACGTTTTTCGCTCTGAAAAGGGATCGGAAGTTTGATAATTAGCAAAGAAAAGGCGGAAAGAAGGTAAAAAAAATGAGTTTACCTCTGACGTTTGTTTCTTAAAATAAAGTGGATAAACCATATTAAAGACCAGCCGCTTCGCAATAACCATCTTAATTAAAAGTAAAGGAGTATGTATGGGATGCATTTGAAGATGAAATTATTTCTCATTTGTGTGTGCAATCTGTTAACTGTGTGAATGGATTTTATGGTAAATAGTTAGCACACTTTTTTCTAATGGAAAGGAATATTCTTTAATTTATAAAGACTAGTAATGCATCATTTTTGGTTATTATATACTGTTTGATATACATTATATATCTTACATCAAAACAAAACTATCCTAAGTCGCATTATCCCTACTTAGCGGGAGAATATAATTATATTTATTTCGTGAGTTTCACGCTCTTTTAATCCTGGCAAATAATCATAAATCCTTTTTTTTTTCTTTTTTTGAGCCATATATACATAATGTTATGGCTCAATATGGGAAGGATTGAAAATCACCAAAATGAATGCTGAAAATGACCATTTTTTCACTTATATACGTTTGACCAGCAGATACAGACATTATGCTTTATGACGTAAGTCATTGATGTTTTATTTTCTGTTTAATGAAGATTTTTTTTTCTTTTAATGTTATTGTAAGTGGATGATGCAACTCACACACTTCCTAAAAATTCCTAACGCACATTTTGGTTTAGGAGAAGGAATAATGAAGAATTTCTGTATTTTTTCTAGAAATGCACTTACGCTCTTTCAGCGGTTAATAAATAGAGAAACTCGTTGAAACACAATTTGTATTTTCTAGAGTACAAATGTCCCATGGTGCGCATTTACACGAACCTAAAGACGCGTTGTAGTTCAAACAGTCAAGGTTACTTGTTTATGTGCATTTCCTGGTCTATAGAATATTATTAGTACTCGTTTTCATGTTCCTAAAAACTCAGGTGCACGTGGTATGCCTAGTACATCTATTTTAACCTTACTTTCAGAGTTACAAAAATACAGTTTCATACAAATTCAAAACTCATTGCACAATTTCCAGCTATAAAAGAAGAAATCCAGTTGATGAAGTTTCGTTAACAGACTTTTTTTTGGTTTACAGTGATTCGCTGGTGTACATTTCCTGGATCATAACTATTTGTCATGTTTGTGTTCTGGCGTATAGTTTCTGGTAGTTTTCTGTTTTCTAGTCACTGCTTTACGCGCAGTTTGAAAAACTATAACAGCGTTTAGATTAAATGAATACGATAAAAAAAAGGCGGATAACTGATCTACTTAACAAAAGAGAGTTATTCTTTTTATTTCAATTATTCATAAATTCTTATCAAAATTCACAAAATCTTCATTTCGAATGATCACTCTCCTCTCCAGATGCACAAGTCTTCAGGAACGAGGAAATTCTATTAACACACACTAAACATCTTATCAAAAAGAGATATCACATCCTGTAATCTCCTCCTCCTTTTCCTGACACTGAACAATGGCGCTAAACACGATATTATCGAGCTACTAACCTTTTATTGAATCTTTCGGTGCTGAAAATTTAATAAAGAAGTCCGTGTGCATGCATTTCAGCGACGCCGTTAGGGACACTGGGAAAAGGTGATTGTCAGTTGTGGGGATAAAGCTACTAAATAATGTTATCATGGGCCGGGGGCTTTTGCCGCGACAGTGGTGCTGTTCAGGGATATCGTCTCAAGTTGCGCGCCGAATGATTTAGTATGCGACGACGGAGACGAGACGTATCTCTATATATTGATGAACGATCAAATATTCGAGTAATGGCAAGTTGTCGTATTTATTATTTTCTTAAATAATCTATCATCCTAATTTGACATAAACAAATAATGTTTGGGCCAGGTATGTTGTTTGACAAGGAATGTTGATAATGCTAGCTACCTGTATATTTTTAATGGTGCAGAGTACCAGATTTCAACCAGAAAATGGTAAAACAGTGCTTTAGAAACATGGTTAAAAAAAAGATAAAAATCTAAAAGCTGGTAAAACAATTCATAAAAGACCGTTCACTAAACTTTAAACACGAAAAAGGTAAGACTTCACAACACGGAATAGTTTTAATTTCTTCTATCGAAATCTTAAACAAGAAAGTAAAGAAAAGTTTGCAGTGCTGCTTTTAATCTTGTATCTCTCTTCGTTTTCCCTCTTTTAAACATGTATTGTAATTCTTATTTAAATTATTGCTCTTTCGGCATTACGTATATTTAAAGCTTCAATGATTCCTTACTTACAGACTTCTTACTAATATGCATACATTAAATTTGTGTTAGTTTTGACTGCGAAAAATACGTTTGTAGTTATATTTCCATTTTATATTTTTGAAGAAAGAGTTGAATAATATTAGATTACAGATTGACTACGCTTAAATTAATTGAAAAAAAAGAGAAAAATTACACTGCATTTCAACTGGGATTAAATTAACAGTTAGCTGAAATATAGCAACAATATATAACATCAAGTTGCAAGAAATATTAATGAAGCTTAACTTTAAGAAAAACGAATTGCTACATTTTAATTAAAAATACGTTATCTCTTCGACAGTACCTTCATTTCCAATTTAATTATAAACTTTGATATTTAGAAAACTTGTTCACTCTGAGTACATTTTAAAATAATATTACTGAAGACTAATGAAATGAATACCTTAGAAAAAAAAGGTTAAATTTTTAATCTTATGTATACGTTTAAGTAAAATTAATCGATAACTAAGAAAATACTTTTAGATTTGCCTTTTTTACCTAAACTGAAAGACACAACTATCTTCAGCGAATACTTGTAAAAATTTTATTAAAGGTAATTAATATTTTGAGGAATTAGAGAATTAATTTCAAATAGTTTGTCTGACTAAATAAGGTTTTGTTGAGAAAGTTTGAATTAATATTTCTTAAACCTTCGTTTTGGTCTTGTAGAATATAAGCGAAAAGAAATTGCTGTTTTTGCTTGCTTTCACTGTAAAAAAGCAAAATAATGATATTTAAAAACAATTAATATTCATACGGGATAACGAAAGGAACGAAGAATTGGGTTCAAAATTTCCTGTTTAAAATCATTACATTTTGCTAATTATTAATAACATTTTCTCTTTTTCTAACCATGTTTTTCTTCAATAAAAGTTAGAACACCATTCCTAGGAGTCAGAATTGAATTTAAAGTCGATTAATCTCAATCTTGCAGTTTATCTCTTAAATTGATTGAATAAGTACCAAAACAATGTAGTATGCTTTAACAGTGCTGTACTACAACCATGAATCATTGCTTTTTCCAATTTAATTTAATGCGAATATTTACAAGAAATGAAATTATATGAACAAATTATATGAAACAATTACATGAATTATATTATATGAACAAATTATAAGAAACGGTTACATTTTTCAAACTGAATATGTTACAAATTACATTTCAAGGGATTTTTAACTACTCTAATATGTCGAGAACGTGAACGATGACTGCACTGTTTTTGTTAAAAGATTATTTCAAGGAGCTTTTTCATTCTTGTTTTTTTTTTTTTTTTTTTTTTGGTGGTCAGAGCTGTACCCACAAAGTCACGGATTATCGCGTATGATGGATGTATCCAGCCGTAAGAAAAATGGATTTATCTGCTCCAGGCTTTTTGTTCGAAGGAAGTTTTTGCCGCATGGGATAGAAATGGCGTATGCTGGGAATGAAAGTGAAAAGCCAGCTTATAGAGAAAATACACAAAACTCGATTATGATGCATGGAAAAAGTTTTCTCATTCTGGTTTTCTTTATTGTGTGCAGGTTTTTAGCGTGAAACGTGCACTTGTTATCGCTAGAAGGTATTTGTAGATCTTCATAAAAATATTTTGCTCTTCAATGTTTAGTATTTTGAGACGAAAGGAAGGACTTCATTTTTGGATGATACTAATTTGGGTTTGAAGTTTCTTTATGAAACACTAAACAAACATTGTTATATTTTCTTCAATATTTTCTGTACTTGCAGCCTAGAATATTGAACATAAACCAAATTATTTACACGAAACATGGAATTACAATAAAATATCTGCAAATTATCTTTCTATTTGCACAATTCGTCGCAAAAAAGATATGTACTAAATAGAGAACTATTTTTCCGAATTATGCCATGTTTTAAAGCAGTTTTTAGACCCTTCACAGTATGTGCCTATCAAGAGAACATTTAGGATCCAGATTTGTTTTTATTTTTCTTTTGAACTATGCTTTTAACTAGATAAAAACAAATATTAACAAACCCAATAATGTAATATAAAAAATAACAAAATTTGATTGCACAAAATTGTAGATTCCATTCAAAATTGCAGAACAAACGTTTATGGTTTTTACAGAACTCATTTTTTAATACAAATAATGTGAGGTTATAGATTACGAATTTGGATTGAAAAAAGGGTTCATTGTAACCTCGAAACTAGTGTATGCAACAAACAGTAATTTTGTTAAATCAAAAACTGTAGTTTCTTTTGTGTCTTTTCAAGCGCAAAGGTATTTGTTCAACTTTAAACCAAAATATGGACTGGGCTAATAGAAAACCTGGTAAATAACTGACCACGAAAAAAAACAACTATTCCCAAGGTCTATACTCAGAATCAGCAAGTTGACATAATTCGCTAATATTACTGTGAATGGAAGATGATGGTAAAATCCCCAACATCTTGCTTTGGAGCTGTGATGAATCAGAATTTACAAAATAAATTTCTTGTCTCTCTGACTAAATTTGATACCGAACGAAGCTTATCCGAAATACAACATCAAGAGCACTGCTTGACGCATCTGATGAAATCGCCACCGGAGATGGACAAACGCTTTTACGTTGGCCTTACAGTCGTTGGAAACAAATGTTTTGGGTACTTCATCGTGGAGTATGGGGCGACTCACCAAAATAATAAGTGATTCGAAATCAATTAACAATACCTTTTGCATTACTTTTACAGTACATAACCAATTATTTAACTACTTATTTCCAAACACCCACTCATCCCCTACTACAACACTGGCCTTAGTCTACTATTTGAGACAATTA